>NW_027397084.1:18045512-18499842 GCF_003265705.2 Callorhinus ursinus
TGGGGGTGGGAGGGATGGGGTGGCTGGGTGATAGACATTGGGGAGGGTATGTGCTACGGTGAGCGCTGTGAATTGTGCAAGACTGTTGAATCACAGATCTGTACTTCTGAAACAAATAACGCAACATATTTTAAGAAAAAAGAAAAAGAAGAAGATAACAGGAGAGGAAGAATGAAGGGGAGTAAGTCAGAGGGGGAGACAAACCATGAGAGATGATGGACTCTGAAAAACAAACTGAGGGTTCTAGAGGGGAGGAGGGTAGGGGGATGGGTTAGCCTGGTGATGGGTATTAAAGAGGGCACATTCTGCATGGAGCACTGGGTGTTATGAACAAACAATGAATCATGGAACACTACATCAAAAACTAATGATGTAATATATGGTGATTAACATAACAATAAAAAAATAAAAAAAAAAATCCCGTGTGGCTATAAAGATTTGAGAAAAGGCCCTCTCATGGTCTTTTAGTTTGGTGGGGACATAAATTGTTTGAAGGGCAATTTGGCAAAATCTTTTATTTATTTATTTTTTTAAGGATTTTATTTATTTATTTGACAGAGAGACACAGCGAGAGAGGGAGCACAAGCAGGGTGAGTGGGAGAGGGAGAAGCAGGCTTCCCGCGGAGCGGAGAGCTCAACGCGGGGCTCGATCCCAGGACCCTGGAATCATGACCTGAGCCCAAGGCAGATGCTTAATGACTGAGCCACCCAGGTGCCCCTGGCAAAATCTTTTAAAGTTAAACATAAACATGTCATTTGACCCAATAATTACACTGATAAAATAAATGTCCTGCTGACTACTTTTTAGGGAAACAGAAATTCTATACGCTCTTGGGGGAACATAAGATGTAAACATTTTGTCTTTTACAAAAAAGAATATAAAGCCTCTAACAAAATGGGGGAGAAAAGGAAAAATGGTTTGCATAAAGTTATCGGCAATAATACAGGCCATGATGAAAAGCATGGAATTTTTATGAAATATCAGATATTTGTTTAATGTAGGAACAAGAAGGAAAAAAATGAAAAATAACAACATAAAAATGATCTGTCAGAAATTAATGCTGAACAATGGCGATAGTCATTGTTCTAAAAAATGGCAAGAAAATCTAATCCACTTACTTCATGTAAAAAAATCCTATCTATAATTGCCATATGGGTAAGAAGTGAAGGAGCAATTATAATGGAGTGATTTTCAAAATAGTAACAGAGGGATTAGATTTATTAGGATCCCTATTGCTTGGAGAACGGTAACATCCCTCAGCACAACTCACAAATGTAATGCAATTCATTCTAGCAAATATTTATTAGTCTACTAACACAGTAGATGAAAATCACAGCACCTAATAACTCTGAGGGACATAAAGATGAATGAGACATAATCCTTTGCTATAACTCAGACTTGTACCATTCTTTGATTTTTTTTTAATAAAAAGAATTTCTTTCTCCCTTTACTCCATCCATCCCCACCTTTCAAAACAATAAATGTGAGGGTAAAGACTACATTTGTTTTGTATTCTCCACAGCATCTGAGATGATGGCACTCTATCAATTCACATGTGGCATTCGATTGATATTTGTTGACAATGCTGTTAAACTGACAACAATTTGAAAAAAAATAAAATATTTTATAAGAAGAATACCACATTTGAACACACTCTGGAACTGTCATAACTTTCATAGTGACCAGTTGTGTCTTTGTTTTTCTACTTGCCTACCCATACACTATCCTTGAGCATCCTGGTTGAAATGAAAACCAATGTGCAAACTGGTGAGGATTTTCTCTTCTCAGTGGAGAATTTTGTTACTGATTTCTTTTTCCTTGCCACATAGACAAAAGTTTAGTCATTCATCTAAAATGAAGCAGGTTATCTCTGTTTATATATCTTTCAGTTAGCATTCTGTGAGGTGCACGTGGAAAATATATGTCCAGACTGTGTTCTGAACAAGAAGTGAGAAAGGACGAAAATAGAGAAAAATTGTAAGTGACTACGATGCAACCAAATGGCACGCTAACATTCTGATTAGGCAAAGGGATGAAGTTAAGGTTGATAATTTAGATAACTGATTTTTCTTGTATTTAACTTTCTACTGAAGTAGAACACAGACAAGTTCACAAATCAAAAATTTAGAGCTCATCGAGTGAACTTGTTATTTCCATGTAACCCTCTTCCAAGTTAAGAATTGCTGGCTTATATCTGTTAGTATTTTGTTTAGGACTTGCATCAGTATTCATGAGTGGACTTTCATTTATTTTTCTTGTCATGTTCAATACCTAGATTGTGCTCGTCTCATCGAAGAGGTTGGAAGTTTTCTCTTTTGTTTTATTCACTTGAAGAGTTTATATAAAACTGGTGCTATTTCTTCCTTAAATAATCAGGAGAGTTTGTCACTAAAGGTACATGAGTTTTGATTTTCTTAGGGGAAAGATTTTTCTTTAGGAATTTAATTATAACATGATTCATGTTTGTTATTTCTTCTTATGCTAGTTTTTTTTTTTTAAGATTTTATTTATTTATTTGACAGAGAGAGACACAGTGAGAGAGGGAACACAAGCAGGCGGAGTGGAAGAGGGAGAGACAGGCCTCCCGCCGAGCAGGGAGACCGATGCGGGGCTCGATCCCAGGACCCTGGGATCATGACCTGAGCCCAAGGCAGCCACTTAACCAACTGAGCCACCCAGGCGCCCCTCTTCTTATGCTAGTTTTAACTAATTTTGTTTTACTAAGATTTTATGCAGTTTATATAGTTTTTCAAATATATTGACATGAAGTGGTTCGTCAAATTCTCCAAATATCTGTATGATTTGAAGTGATGTCTGTGTCTTACTGATTAAAAAAATTTCTCTGTCTGACACTTAGAATCCCTGTCTCATATCTGTGTCTGGTTCTGATGCTTGCTTCAGATGGTATTTCTTTGCTTTTTTCTTTTTTTGGTTTTTTAGCATGCCTTGTAATTTTTTGTTGAAAGCTGGACATAATGAGTCATGTAATAGGCACTAAAGTAAAAAGTTTTTTGTGTGAAGTTTTGTGTTAACATGGCTAGGAGTTGGGCTTTACCTGATGTTTGCTGAAGCCATAGATGCCAGAAGTTTGGAATTCCTCTCGTGTCCATGTTCGTGTCTCTTTGTTGAGTTTCCCTAAGTACTTCTGTCCAGAGACAGTGCATTTTGCCGCTATTTCCATTGTGGTCCACTGTTGTTACACCGGAGCCTTGCACTGGTGGTGGAAAGTGGTGATGCCATTTCAGTCTTTTAGCAGGAGGCTGTGTGCCTGGGCTATGACTTTCGGCAATGTGTTTTTGTTCTTTTTCCCTCCTTAGGTGAGGCAGGAAGGTGAGAGGAGCTGAGGTGGGGAACATGCCATCTCTCAGGTAGGCTAAGGCTCTGGTAAAGCCTTTCCCCCTGGAAAGGAGGCCTCCCTTTGCTTTTGTGACACCTTGCTCTCCAGGTGCTCCTGTTCCACCTCTGACCACACCTTCTCCGTCTCCTTTTCTGTGCTCCTCTGTCTCCTATACCTACCTTATAAATGTTGTAGCTCCCAGAATGTAGCTCTTTACTCTCTTCATAAGTGACTTCATATATTTTTACAAGTTTAAAATGAAATATCCCCCATCCCTTTGACATCTCCACTTACATATTCTACAAGCATCTGCAGCAAAACTAAACTCCCGTTTCCATGCCAAGTTTCTTCTTCTCACTTCTCAGTAAAGCCTTCTATTATCGACGTCTCGCAATCTAAAAATCTGGCAGCCACTTTTGATTCTTTTCTCCTCATCCCAACACGATCTACCAGTAAGTCTTTTGGAAGCTGCTTTCAAATAAAACTCGAATCTGGGCCAGTTCTTTCCCACTCACTCAGACAGCCTCACTTCTCACACGGACTCCTGCGGTAGCCGCCTCTGTCCTTTTCCATTACTCCAGACCCAAGTAATGGGCTAGAAACACAAATCACTCCCCTCCTTCAACGCATGGCTTATCGTGGGATGTTGAAGAAAATCCAAACTCATTACCGTGACCTACAAAGCCCTGAATGATGTGGCTTCAGCTTATTTCTCCGAAGTCACTTATGCTACCCTTGCTTTGTCCTTTACGCTCTAATTTCACTGGCCTCCTTAGCGAGGCCCTCCCTGACTTCCCGTCTGAGCAGGCCCCGCCCTGCTGTTTTCCTCATGTCATACGTTTAGTTCTTCCACGGCACCAGTCACAATTTGGAATGATATGTTTATTTATTTGCTTTTTGCCTGTCCCCTTTTTGGATGGTAAGCCTCACCAAGGAAGGTATGTCTGTTTTGTTTACCAAGGTTCACCAAGCACCTAGCAGAGGCACGGTGCATAAGAGGTTCTTAATTAGTATTTGTTAAATGAATAAATTAGAGAATGAGTTTTCTTACAATTAAAATGACCTAATTAAACCATATTTATTACCTCGTAATTTGCCAGATAATTTCTGATACTGAATTTCTCATTTGGATAACTTTTACTAAAAGTAAAGAGTACTGATGTCAAATCTAATAAATTTCTGTGCCCATGGGACAAATCATAACTGATAACTAACACATCTTCCCAAGTGCCTAGGTTTGTTTAGATAGAATTTAATAATATGGTAAGACGATCAATGACTCATAATTTTATACTAGATCTGTTATTCTTAAGAAGATAGTTATTCAGTCTCTGTTAAAATAATCAGTAATCACTTCCATGATTAGATTTTGCTTTAAGTACACTGTAACCGAGTCTGTATTTGAGACGTATCCGTAGGATTCAGAGTAAGCCCCTAAGCAACCATTCCCCGTACTGGTTATTTACCTTCCGCAATTCTCAGTGTTCTCATCTGTAAAATGGGGATGATCATAATAGCTGCCATTTGTGCTCTTTTGAGGATTAAATGAGATATTGTATATAAAGCACTTAGAACAATGTCTTCAATGCAAGTCTTAAATACCTGCTAACTCTGATTGGCTGTTTCATAATGAACTTAATGATGGAGACACACCATAGAACTGCACTTGAATCAGCAGGAGTAACTCATGATTGATTTTCCCTATTCTCAGTCTAAGGGTTCTGATTGGAATAAAAAAAAATTGAAAAAGAGGAGAACAATCTATTTAACTTCTTTATTAGCTGATGAAGAAAGTGAAGTGGAGGGAGGAGAAGTGACTTGTTGGAGGTCACACAGCTGGTTGGGTCACATTTTGGACCTGGATCTGGGCTCTGTTCTCCAGAGTAGGGCCTTCCCATCATACAGAACTAATAGTTCAATACTGCAACTTCAGTTTCATCACCTATAAAGTGATGTAAAGACTTGGTAGTTAATAAAACAGTATCTATGGGGCGCCTGGGTGGCTCAGTCAGTTAAGCGTCTGCCTTCAGCTCAAGTCATGATCTCAGGGTCCTGGGATCAAGTCCCACATCAGGTTCCCTGCTCAGCAGGGAGTCCGCTTCTCCCTCTCCCTCTGTGCTCTCTCTCTTTCTCAAATAAATAAAATCTTAAAAAACAAACAAACCCAAAACAATATCTATTTGAGTTTGCTGAAACAATAAAGTTCATTAATTACAGCATGCAGATGTTAAAGAGTTGATAAGACGCAGCACCCTACTCTACTCTGGAGAAGAAAGGGTGAAAAAAAGAGGTGTTGTTCTTTCCGTATCTAAGAATGCTTTGAGCAACACTTCTTTTCAATCTTACCAAGTAGCACATTTGGGATATAATCATTTCTAAGTTTGTTCTTACAAAAGCTGCTTCTCTGGAAATAGGCTTTTGTCAAGGGGATTGTGTTTTTTTTATCAAGTTATAATTAGACTTTGCTTAATACACCCATAAATTTCCAGCCCTTTGTGTATTGCACAGGTGTACTGATACCCTCTTATTCCAACAGGGCAAGTGTTGAATAACCAAGAAAGCTTTTAGATGTTGGCAGAGAGGCACCTTGAGTCCTTTGATTTGCAGGATGGGGAAATTGTGTAAGTCCCTAATTATCATAACATGTGGGAGAGATGGCTGTTGAGGCTTTCCATTTTCCTTTTGCCACAGTGATTTAGACTAAAATTCAGTAGCTCAAAATCCAGGATCCTAAAGATGCACTTTCCCCAAAAGTATTTGTTTCTTACAAGTAACAGAGGGGAGAGGTATAATGGAGGCAGGAAGCAGGCGACACCACAAAGGGGTTTTATATTCCACAGACAAAAGACCTCTGAAACATATAATTCTTAAACATTCTGGTTTTAAAGTTTACACAGGCAATCAAACTTAAAATGCGGTGGATATGGCTACGTCAGGAAAAATCAACTCCACCATGGTTAAGACAGCAACCCTGATGGGTACTTAGGGGACACGCATTCAGCAGGGCAGCCGGAGGGATATTCCAGCAGGAAAGCCCCCTTCGGTGGTAGCTGTCAGCAAGGTGTGTGTTAAGCCTTCTACCTGGAGACTGACAGGAATACACTCCAACAAGCAGTATTAAACCACTCACTCTGATGACGACTTTTCTTTCTCTAGAGCTTAAAGTCTTGGGGGAGTAAGTTGCACTTTAACAATTTCAAGTTGATTTAATACATAGGAACAAAAAAGATGAGATTCAAAAATACCCTTGGCCCCTTTGGAACGGCAAAGAGAATTACAAAATGTCATTTTGGAGGCTGAATCATTAGGTGCAGTATTTAGATTTGCCCTCTGGAAAAGACTGGATGTTCCCTGCCAGGTGTTAAGTCATGGATGCAAATTGAAATGGGCAGTAAAATGCTGACTTTCAAAGAGCCCCATTAACTTTACAAGGCACTAGTTACGCTCTTGTTACTGAGAACAGAAGAGTCAGGAAAGAGTTAATTCACTTCCCACAAATCCCTTACTCAGGACTAATGTGCTTTCATTAGAACAAGGGAATTAAAAATACACCTATATTTGTCTATTGTTTAGCCCACAGGAAAAAAACCTTAATTTAAAATAGATTAATAGGTGAGGTTTGCAAGATATTCTTTGCTCTTTAAATTCTGAGATTTCAGAAATGAATAGGAAGCCCAATTCTTGGTAATCCCTATAACACACTCTACTTATAAAAATAAGGACTCAAATAGCCCTTCCGGAATTATGTTGGTTCACATTAAGTGCTTCCAACATTTTGAGACATGAGCCATACTACTGATATTGGATGTGTAGAACTCTCTTTTGTAGTTCACATTCACGTTCAGGGTTTATAATATCATCATTACAGCCAAACTGGGATCATGACATGATTATCAAAGACTGCTTACCCTTACCTTTGGATTTATCCTTTATTTCTCAAGGGTAAAGGATATGATAAAGCCAGGGAAGGCATGTGGAATGCTCAGTATTGTGGAAATAATGTATACGTTGGATACATTGGATAATCTTAATGCAACATAGGTACGTATGAAGTCAGGCTTTGTTTACAAACTATAGTTAATTTTCAGAAGTACTCTTTCTCTATTTTCTTCTCATTATTCCATTTTATCTTTGTTTCACAAATACATCATGATAGGTAGGAATCCCAGAACTCATTTGCCAAGTCTTTTAATCATAGACATAGGACATGAGAACATTGAAATGATCAGTTTAATTACTTTGACTCATCAATTCTACACTAATTGATACATTTTCTAAAAATGCTCTTTTGACGGATTAATGTTTTTCTCTAAGAAATTGTTTATCTGTCTGAGTTGACAAAATGATACCTCTAAAATATCAATCTTTTCAGGTTTAGTTGTTCTTAAGAATCAAATATGTGAACTATAACTTGCATCTCCCCCATTGTATGAATGGGAATTCATATTAACTGATGGTGTGGTTCCTTGTCAAAGTTGAGTACTTTTCAGGACACTTAAAGTATTGAAGGGTCATCATTTGCTAAAAATAAAAAGAAAAAAAAGCAAGTACCAATCATTTGACTCATTGAGAAAAATCAAGACAAAACAAAATCCTAAGTGATAAATGCATAGCATAATTGTGAGCACTATTTATTTTTATTAAATTGCAATGCAGAAAAAGGAGAAGTAGCTCCCACTTAAACTTGTTCTGTGTAGTTTAGGTCTCAGTGACCTTATGTGACTCTTCTTGTCCAGGAATGCCTACCACAAATGAACACATTTCCATCAAACGGCCATACAACACTTAATCCTCGCCTTTCTATGATGGGACTGCTGCCGGTATCAACAGAGGCACCTGCCACTCTACTCCTGCATCCATAGTCCTCTTGCTGTCTTCTCTGCAGCTCAGTTAGCATGAGCTAAGAGAATGCAAATTTAAGTAAATTTAATTGTATTGGGGTGAGTGGGTGGTTTTAATGTACCATAAGAACATGAATAAGCAGCTCTTGAATATGCCACTCCATTGTTTCCTCCAAGAATATCAACCAATTGGATATAAATAATAAATTTTATGTATTGTATATCCTAAACATTCCAACCATAATTTGAAATCAGCTTCTCTAAATTAATTCTTTGAAATCAATGTAACTAATAAAACTCTCAGGCCATGTTTGAAAGGGAGCAGTCTAAATGAGTGGTTTCTAAACTTTTTAGATCATGGCCCCTATATGTTATTTATTTAAACTTGTTTTTGGTGTGTTAATACACTAATACAATTTGGACGTCATAAAACACAAAAGTAGAGATTAAAAGATTGAGGCAAAAAAGAGAACTGATATTTTCTTCCAATACCACAGTGGAGGGTACATATACCACAGTGGAGAGTACATATACCACAGTGGAGGGTACATATACCACAGTGGAGGGTACATATACCACAGTGGAGGGTACATATACCACAGTGGAGGGTACATATACCACTTTGGAAACTACTGCAGTGTATTCTGTGAAAGGCTTGCTCTGTGAGAAAGAAGAGCTCCTTGGTTTAATGCTGGGTTATTATAGGACTTCTCAGAGTTTTCACTGTGCTATTGATGTAGGAAAGACGTTAGGGTTCGAAGCCAATGGCCAATGGCCAAGAAAGAATTCTTGAGAGGTCTTTGGTGCAAAAAAGTGGTTTTATTAAAGCCTGGCGACAGGACCTGTGGGCAGAAAGAGCTGCACTGGAGTCATGAGGAGTGGCCCATTATATACTTTCAAATTGGGAGTGGATTAAGCATAGCGTTAAGTCTCTAAGGAATTTGGGAAGCAAGGTTTCCAGGACCTTCAGGGGGCTAGCTATTATTGGGAAAAGGTCATTTATTACTGTCTAATAAAACCTCAGTCATGAGACCCTTCAGATGTGTATCGGTGGGTCATATGTTTGGGGGATGATTGCCAACATGTATCTTGGGGGGTAGAGATAAAGGAAGTTTCCAAAGTAATTTTTATGTGTTAAAGTAGACTTACAGGATCCTGGGGTCAGGTCAAGATTGCCTTTTGCCCTTTAGCAAAGTATTTAACATGGAGGCAGTTGAGTCCCTAGAGGAATGTCCCTCTGCCTGTTTTAAGGACTTGTCAGTGGGTTATAGGTAGCAAGGAAATTTAATTTTTCTTTTGCCCTTGTTTCCCACATCACTACTATACACTTGGATTCCTAAAAGGGGAGCAGAGTACTATATAATATTTTTTAAAAGGCTGAAGTCAGAGAGATCTGGATTCCAGATTTACCTACCACTCATGAACTATTTCACTTTTGACTGATTATTTAAATTCTCTGATCCTCAGTTTCCCTATCTGCACAATGGAAATAATGACATACTTCATTGGGTTATTATGTAGATCATGTAGGAAGATGAACGTAAAGTACTTAGCTGAGGGCCTGGCATAGAGTAAGCATTCAGTAAATATGAGTTCATTCCAACACACTCTTTTTTGTGGGCCACCCTATAGCACTAATATGCTGTGGAACACACTTTTAGAAATGTTCCAGATTAGACTATTCATTCACTGATTGTTTTATTAGTTTACTTTTTCAATTTGACAAATGCTTACTGACTAGCTCCTAATTAATAGTTATAGTCATAGTAATAGGCTCAGGGTGACAGCTTAGATGGAATATTCTGAAGAACTTTGAAATCATTTTCAATTCAGCCAAAACGTGAGAGCCTCCCATGCGCCAGGCAGCATTTACCGCTCCACAGATACAGTGATGGCTGCGGCAGATGTGATTGCTACCCTCACAGAGGTGACTGTCTGAGGGAAGGACTGATGTGATAAATGGCCAACATTTAAGAGATAAATACAAAACAGCATGAACTGCCAGAGGGTGGATGGATAAGGTGGGGTGGCAGGATCAGGTGGGGGTCTGCCCATGTCAGGTTTGCACTTTATTTTAAGCAGTTCTTACCTCATCCCAAGAGACACAGGGAGCCATTTTCAAGCACAAAGTCAGGGAATGACAAAATATTCGAAAAGACAACGTGAGCGCGTCAGTGGAAATAAACAAATAACCCCTTGAACTGAATAACTGCTAATCATTGTATGGAATGGTAGGCAATTTACATCACACACAGGCATCTCCACCCCTGTTTACTTCATTCCTAGCAATCAATAAATTCCATTGCCTCTTCATAAAATGTTGACTTTATAGTCTTTCATGTAGCATAAATTTACCCAGACTCTAATCAATTTTCCATTTCTGTGAAGAATGTTTTAATATGTGTTTGTGTTCTCCATTGCTTGGTAACTGGCAGGTGCATCACATTAGCACAGCTCTTAAACTGACCAAGCATAACCTGCTAGGTGTGGTAGGATCTGACAGTATTCATTTGATACAAAAATGGACTCTTTGTGGGAGGGCCTGGACTGACTGGCAAAGTTCAATTCTCTGGTGAGCTATGGGATAAACTGCAGAGGTTTACATTTCCACAAATGTCTATGACATCAATTTGCCATAAATATATTCAGGAGAGACAATTCTACTCCTGTGCATAGTCTATCCATTTTAGAGACATTTTTAATAAGCAGGAAATGCTTCTGTGGGGAGGGAAAATTCTGTGAGGTTGCTAAACGATGACAAAGCGCTGGAATGAACAAAAAGAACATTTGGCCTTTACAGTTTAGTGTCCTACGGACAGTGTTCCAGAGGCAAACAGTTAGTAAGAATTTGATAGTGAATAGTCTTTGTTCTCTGTTTAAAAGCAGACAATAATAGCTGCATGCCTTCCTAGGAATTGAAATGTGAATTAAACTAATTTGATTTTTCATTTAGTGTGATTATTAGAAATTGGCTCCTGGGGGTACTTTTAAAATAAGAGGTAATGTTTCATAAGTAAGAGCTAAAATTTGCTTTCTTATTATTTTTCTAATTTGCAAAAATGTTGTTTTCATTTTGCTGCTTACTTTGGTATTTCTTTTATAATATTGGAACGATGTTCATACCACACTTTTATTGGGTTGCAAGATATATTTTATAAAGTTGTAATTTATTAAATCTTCTAGACTGAAAGAAGAGAAATAAGACACAAGAAATCCTCTACTTTCTTCTCTCTTTGAGAAGGAATCTGAAGGCTTATGAATAAAATGAGAAATATTTGAGAAAACATATCAGGACATAAAGTTTAGGGAAACCTTGGCACTGACTATATCAGTAAATATTAGGTGTAGCTACATATAACAGATAATGTATAACAAAATACCAGAGGTTTAAGCAAAACCAATTATTTCTCCCTCATTAACAAAAAAGTGTGATGTTGGACAATCCCTGAATGATAAGGTGGGTCTAGAGTTATCTGGGACTTAATTAAGCCTTTCCATCTTTTTGCTTCACCATCCTAGCATGTATCTTCCATTCTCAAGGTTGCTTTATGATCCGAGATGACTTCTGGAATTCGAGTCATCTCCCACACATTCTAGGCTTACAATGGACCTAAGAAAAAAGCAAGGGTGGGGGTCATGCCACTCTTCAGGAGTTTTCCCAGAGGTCAGTACAATTCTCCAACACTTCTGCTTTTATCCAACTGTCCTAATTGAGTCCATGGCTGCACTCTGTTTTAAGGGAGGCTGGGACATTTTAGCTGGGCACATTACTGCCCCCAGTACACTAGGGATGTATTAATAAAAAAAGAGAATATATTGGTTGAGTAACTGGCAGACTCTGCCAGAACTAATATAATTCCCCAAGACAAAATACCTTACTATCTTGTTTTTAACAGGTGTGTGTGTGTGTGTGTGTGTGTGCGCGCGCGCATGCACAGTCGTGCATGTATACATATATGTGACTAAATTCATACTGCTCATTGGTAGGAAGCATAATGCCTTTAGAGAAAGATGACAGAAATTAATTATAGACACCTAATGAAAGACTCTGAGCAGAAAATCTTTCCCAGATACACACACACACACACACACACAGACTCATTTGCTTATGAACACAAAGTAATGGCAATAATTATTGGAACAATAACTGTAACTTTGCTCTGCGGCGACTGCCACTTGCACAAATGGAAAAAAAAAGGTGTTAATTCAATGCAGTGGGTTGGATTGCAGGAGTCCATCAAAGCTGTTTTTCACGAACATTTCAGTGTACAATAATACATGTATTTATTTTAAGTGCTGCTTTTTTAGAGGTGCCAATCTAACTTTTTTCTTTACAGATGCTGAAATAGAAAGAAAGGTGAAAGGCAGGAGGTGTGAACCTTCCCACTGAGCAAAAGGAGAGGCAATTCCCTCAGTTCTTAAGGAAGAAAAAATGCAGGACACTCAAAGGTTGCCTTCGACCCAGGGTGAGAGGAATCACTTTCCTGAGTGCTTTCTTGTGTGGCCACAATCGCCCCTGTCTTCTTGCTCCCCTCTGGGATTGGGCCTGATCTTTTAACATTTCTTTGTAACCAGGAGCTGGAAAATAGAGAATTTAAACATGGAGGGAAATGAGGGATATTGAGATGGGTTGAACAGCAGGGTAATCAAACAGCTGTTGAGTCGGAGAGAAAAAGCTGGATCATATCAGAGTGGATGCTATCAAAAGAGTTACGAGCTTACATGACAGAAAATTACATGTACTCGAAATATGCCATTACAAAATGCCAGCCTGACATTAAGCTGCTTTATAGAGGTATCATGTCCTTAAATAGCCTGGTGATTATCTGTATCCTGGAGCGCTGCTTTCCTACCTGACTTTGTAATACCCTGCCTTGTCTCTAATCACTTCAAAGAGTGTCACCGAGTTAGAAAAATTCTTAAAAGGAAATTAATTTTGATTTCCTTTGATATCCTAGAGAGTTTTCTTTCTAGCTAGGATGGAGATCCAGCCTTCTTTCCCACAATGACGAGACATAGCAGTTCTCTGTGAGGGTCAGAATCCTGGCTTGAACGCTCTTAAAAACAAAACAAAACAAAACAAAACAAAACAAAACAAAACAAAAGCATTTTCTATGTGTCCAGTGATGTGTTAAGCAATTTACATGAATCATCTCATTTAATTCTCATGAACTCTGTAAGTTAGGTTCTATTATTAGACTCTTTGAAGTTGCACAGAGAGACCAAGTGACTTGCCCAAGATCACTCCGCAGGCTCCTAGCGGGGGCGAGTGGGGATTTTAACCCAGCCACGCTGATTCTAGGCTCTCAGTGTGCATGTTTCTCTACTTTCTTCAAAAGCTATGTTCCATTGACAGGTGCAGGCTGGGAGGATAAGGTAAATTAAGACATATTTTTAGAAAGGACACAGCCGGCAAGAAACAAGATGAAGCGTCCTCCCTTTGTCTTTAAAATGTGGTTTAAGAAAACCAGAAGAGCTTATGCCTGCATCGGAGGCAACAGGAAGTGTGAATGAGGAGCACAAATGTGGAAAGTAAAGCACTTTACAAAGGAAGGCAGCTGCGAATTTTCCATTTGCAGTGTTTGTTTATTTTGGCTCCTGTCATCACTGCCATGATTGCCCCGGGATGAATTCCCCAGTGGAACCATCAACAAGGTAGGAAACGTCATAATTATATTTCCTATTATCCCCCGAAGAATATATTAGTATGGTAGATATGGCTATGATCTGAAAGAAAAGTGCTATGTAGCAAATATAACTGCTGATAAAACTAGTTGATTTCTCATCCTCTGTTATTAACAAAAAGGCAAAGATTAAAAAAGGGAGTTTTGGATATTATTCTGTGCCTTTTCTCACGTGTAGTTGCAATTGGGCAATGACCATGCCGATTGGTTTGCTCTGTGTTTTCTCTATTGAATAGATATATCTCCAGTATGTTCTAGAGAATCTCTGGGAAGTCAGATTTGTAACAGTGAATGGTCCAAGAGATGATATGGGGCACTACCTCACACTAGCTGGGGTAGTAAAGAAAGTCCTGATGCTTGCTGGATGCAAAGATGGCTCCTGAAGGGAGCTGACATTCTGAGTGGGCATTTTTTTTTGATTGTTAATGGAATGTTGATATGTTAAGCTCTCTTTCCTCGATCCCCAGCTTCTCTGGAGCTTTTGCTTGCCTACAAGATGCCTACAAGAGCTTGCACTTTTGCTAGTTTTGTATGGCAATATAGAAGTGTGGGAAAATTAAGGTCCCATAGGGTAACCCTCAATCAAAAGGAACCGTGAGTCAATGGTTAAGTGCTTTTCTCTCTTGTCCTTTGGACAGGCAATTCTCAGAATCGTTCCATACATTTCCTCATAAGATCGGACAATGTTGTCATTTTAGACAGTTCCTCATAAGGTCTCAGTAGAATCAAGCACAGTTATCCATGCTTCAACCCCATAAGACACCTTTGTACTGACTTTCCCCCCTTTCCTGTTTTATTGCCTCTAAGTCTTTACTACACTCCTGTTTCTTGAGATCCTCGTTTCCAAAATAAACTACTTCAATGCAATCTTTATCCAGGTTCAGCTTTGATGGGGGATCTAGGCTAAGACAATGCAACATCACCAAGGGAGTGATATTTATAGGCTGAAAGATAATGTGTGTGGGGGGGTGTTTGTCTGGGGATGGTATTGGCATTTCACATGGCTTTCTCCCCTTTCCCAGATCCCTAAATAGTAGAATCCTGGTCCTCAGCCCTCTTCTCCTCTTTGTCTACCCTTTCTCCTTAGACAGTCTCCAGTTCTATGGTGTCAACCACCACCTCCACTTTGATGACTCTCCAAATTGTATCTTTAGTTGTGACCTCTCCCATGAGCTTGAGCATCATTTACCCATTTACCTTCATATCTTCTCCATTTGGATATCTAACAGGCATATTGCCCTTCATCTGTACACAAAACTCTTGTCTGCCTCCCAATAATGCCCTATAAAAACTCTGTTATGCTCCTAATCCTCCTCATGGCACCACAATCTACCCATAGTCCAAACAAATAAAATAAAGAAATCTAGATGTTCTTGATTCAGCCCTTCTCACACACGTCCCGGCAAATTCTGTCAATTCTATCTCCAGAACGGATTTCAAGTTCATCCACTTATTTCCATCTCCACTGCCATCACCCTGGTCTTAGACAAAATTATCTTTTCTCAGGGTCACTGACAGAAGCCTTCTAAAATCGATATACTGTAGTCAGAATGGTTTAAACAAATACAAATACACCACTTGCCTCTTTAAAACCTTCCATTGGCTTCTTAAGGCACTGAGAAATAAAAGTCTAAAACCTTCCCATGTGCCTAAGACCCTTTATGATGTAGGCCCTGCTCATGTCAGAGATGGTTTTCTCCCTTGCTCCCTGTGCTCTGCTAGAGTAGCAACTTCTCATTCTTCAAAAAGCCCAGGTTCCAGCTCTTTTCAGAGTCTTTCATTTTTCTGAAACTTCTGCTTGAATAGTTGCTTTCCTGGTTTCATATGTCACATTTCTTGTTCTTTAGGCTTTAGCACAAATCCCTACTCTTCTGGAGTCATTCTTGTCATGAGCACCTGTCACCTTACTTACTCCCTACACTTCTTGGTTATTTCCTTCATAATTCTTTTCATAAACTTTATACTGTGTCTTGAACCGTTTTTATTTTCTTTTGATCCTCTCAGTTAGAAGGTAAGCTCCATGAGGGTAGGAATCTCAAATTGCTCTGGCACTTTCATGGACTATATTAATGGAAGGGTTAGTTATTTTGAGAAATTCCTTGGGATGGGTGCATGTAGGAATTTCTTCTTACCTACGATGAAATGAAGAGCCTAATAAATCAATCTAATTTTCTACTAGGAAGCAAAACTGATGATTCATCCTTTAGTAATCAAATTTTTTTGTGACCAACTACATTTTTCAATAGCTTTTACCTCAATAGAATGAATGGTTCTATTTTTATTGGAAATGACAAAACTTCAATCTCATCTGGTGTATGATGCCTTTTCTTATAAAAGTGACTTGGTTAACTTCTAATATAAATAACCCTGTCCCCAGAGAATGAAACTCATAGTACTTCTTAACTGCCCCTCTCCCAGCTACATATAAATCCATTGTCTCAATTTCCTTAAAGATATATATACCAAAAATTTCAATACCTTTTAGTCACAAATTCTTCTTTATTCTAGTTTCAATTTTCATACATGTTCTATCAGGGTGTGGTACGCTGGCTATTGATGAGTCAGCACAAGTTAGATCTGTTTGTTTCATTTTGCTCCTGGGGCAGAGTGACCTGTGCTCACTTTGATAGCCTTATTCCAGAATTTGATAACAAATACCATTAGCACCAAAGGGGTAAACTTCATTTCTAAAAAAAAAAAAACTTTTTTTAAGATTTTATTTATTTATTTTGACACAGAGAGAGGGAACACAAGCAGGGAGAGTGGGAGAGGAAGAAGCAGGCTTCCCGCTGAGCAGGGAGCCCGACGTGTGGCTCGATCCCAGGACCCTGGGATCATGACCTGAGCCAAAGGCGGATGCTTAACGACTGAGCCACCCAGGGCTCAGTCGGTTAAGCATCTGACTCTTGACTTCCGCTCAGTTCATGAACTCAGGGTTGTGAGACGGAACCCCTTGAGAGTCTCTCTCTCTCTCCCTCTGCCCCCTCCCCCACCTCTCTCAAATCAATCAATCAATCTCAAAAAAAATTAAAAACAATACAATTTTTATGGTGAAAATAAAATGAAACAGGTCCAGCCCTGAGTTGATAAAATATTAATACCAAATACTTTTACTTTTAATTATTTCTAGGAATATTTATAGACATATCATTTCTGTATATCAAAGCTAACATTATATTCTTAGGCAAGTTACTTCTTAAACAATCTTATTACAGCATCTTGTACTTTTTTAAATTTTTAAAATGTTTTTTAAAGATTTTATTTATTTATTTGACAGAGAGAAACACAGCAAGAGCAGGAACACAAGCAGGGGGGAGTGGGAGAGGGAGAAGTAAGCTTCCCGCCGAGCAGGGAGCCCGATGCGGGGCTCAATCCCAGGACCCTGAGATCATGACCTGAACCGGAGGCAGACGCTTAATGACTGAGACACCCGGGCGCCCCCATCTTGTACCTTTTTGTAATTTAGGATTTCCACATACTGGATTTTCCTAAGGAGAAGCACACGGATATTATTTGTGATTTTGTTTCTTGTTATTCCCTAATCGTGTCATGGGTTTTGCTATCTTTAAACAAAAAAGAAACTGGTCTACCATACATAGATATGTTAATATTGTATCCTCAGTTTGCCAAAATGAGATAAAATATTTTGATTTTATGTATTGCATCTGATTTTCCTTGTTACTCTTTGAGTATTAGAATGACTTTGAGATTTTATAATACAGAGATTTTTCTCTAGTCTAACCTCAGGGTAAACTCATTAACCTCCTTTGTAATTACATGACGGCTGTGAGAAATACCTGCTCAGGGATCCGTCTCATTAGCAGGACTTGAAGAGAACCAAGGAAAGGATTAGACATATTTGATCAGTCAGGTGCTTTCCTTGATTCTGTTGACTTCTCTGCTCGTCACCTCCTTTGCCCGTGCACCATGCTTACTAATCACATGATCTTACCGTCCGTGCAGAGGAGTCCGGACTTCCTGTACGGGCAGAGGCAGATGATATCTGTCCTGGATTTAGGAACACAGGTGGCACCGTTCCCACATGGGCTGTTTTCACAGGTTGCAAACTGGCACATCTTGCCTGCGTACAACCTCGGACACTCTCAAAACCAGTTTCCATGATCACTGAGAAGGGAAAAGGAATGATAAAACCAATCAGAAAACAGCTGATCTTTTACACACAGGCACACATACACGCACAAATAGAATGAAAATTGCAGCTTGTCTTCTCCCTTTCTCTGTGTTTTTCAACTTTAAAGTATTTCTAGCTGTGTACTTCACAGTGAAAGCAGACTAGCAGCTTTATAGTTTGCCTGAAGCCATGAATTCTATTTTAAGCCCTCTATTTTTATTTTTGATTTACCTCACCTTTTATTTCACACTAGGTGCCTTTTTAGGGCTTCATTAAATATGTGTGGCGCTGCCTCAGTAAAGTACTTCAAATGCCTATTAGAAGAAAACATCTTAGGTGCAACACTCAGAGGAGAATTTCAAGCTGGGGATAAGCTTCCTCCAGTGAGGACAGAGTCCTCCAAGAGCCACCCTTGAGGTAACTCAGAAAGAAAAGCCCCGTGGGGAGCCGTAATGACTCAACATCTCCCCCTCCTCAAATATGGCTGGGTGGCCCCAGGCTGAGAGTGTCTGTGAGAGGGGAGCTGAAAACTATGCTCACCTGCTGGGCAAGCTTCTCCAGAAGGGAAGGGGGCCAGGAATCTGGTGCTTCTGCCTTCCCTGCATCTATCCCCCCCCCTTTTAAAGTAAAGGTAGCCCCAGCTTGCCTCTGCAGACTCGCTCCTCCACCATTCCTGTCGCAGGCTGACCTGGTAGCTGCTGTTGCGTTTGCGCATTCAGAGGGGAAAGCCCGGCAGAGAAGAGATGATTGAGGCCTAGCGGTGCAAGTGAAAGGGACTGGGGCAGATAGATAGACAGTTGCTACTATTATTTGGGTACTAGATCCAGCCATTACTCTGCAGTTACACGAACCAGTGGATCTTAACCCCTTTTTTGGTCTTCGAGCCAGTTTGAATGGGGGTTTTGTCACTTACAGCTAAATGAATTCCACTGAATATTAATGCCCTTCCCTTCCCTTTTTTCCCCTGTCTTGCTTTAGTCCACACACCTTGCCATGTATGAATCTCTACAGTTTTCCTTCTGCTTACATCTTGTCTTCTAAACATGCTGTTAATGCTTAAGGAAAGGTGGCAGGACTGTGCCAGATTAGGATGGCAGCATCCCTTGTTTCATGACTCCGCCTCCCAATCTACTGGCAGATCTTGCCCATACCAGGGAATTTTCCCCTTGTCCTCATCTTTCTGGTCTCTTCATATCCTCTTTCCATCTTTTAACCCCCCTTCGTCCAAAATAAATTTACTTGCCGGAAAGTATCATACTAATGAATACTCAATTTTGAAATCTGAAGAGCTTCCCTTTCCAAAAATGCACATACTTTCCTATTAATTCTCTATGTTAATGGGATGAAGCACTTCCGAGAGAATTTATGTATCAGCAGGTGAACCTAGTTTTGGAGGGTGAGGCTTTGAGACCCTCCGATTTTGTTGACACGTAAGGTGCTGAATGTGAGTGCCAGTAATTTACTCATTTTATAACTTTCACGGCAACTTGCATACCGTTTTACACTATGACAGAGAATCTCACAGGTTTTCAGAGATGGGAAAAAAAATTAAGGATCAATGACACTAAGATGGTTAAAAAGCACCCCCCAGAATTCTTTTGTTTTGGGGCTTCCATGCCAGAGTTTTGAGGATCCTTGAGCCAATGCTGTTCCTTCCTGCCTGAGAAGAGTGATGAAAGGGTAGCCAGACCACCTGGCAGGGACAGAGAGATACCTTCTGCCGTGACTTAAAGTGTTAGACAGGAACTTAGTGTTGTTTGGGGCCGTGGGTAAATCCCATGTAATTTCACCTCCACTCACTTAACTTGGAATTGAAAGCTCAGTATTAAGCATCTGTGTTCTGGGATAAAGTCCTGGCATACAACACTCTTGAAAGCTGCATTCTGGAAGGACCAAATTCGTCTTTTTATAGTAAAGGAGAATGCCACATATATGAAAGTCAAACGAATCTAAATATTGATTGATTTAAGTGCTTGAATCATATAGACCTAACCAGAGTTGAAATGCAGGAAAGATGCTTTTCTGTTACAAACCGAGAAAAGCACTAATTTTAATCATGTCCTATTGATCAATCAAGCCTCATTTCCTTTTTGCTTTCATCAGGTGTTGGAAGAAGTTGGTTGTTATAAATTCATGCGGAGATGACTAACTGCGTGCATCTGTACATCAGCAGGCGGCTAGAGCAGAGGGAGAAATGGAAATTCTATAGAAAATGCCCAATGAAAGGGGAAGATCACTGCATCTGGCTGACCAGGAGCAAGTGTCCAGAGCCCTCTTGCTCATCTTGATATTCCATTAGAAAGAGTCAGCGTTAACCAACTAAATTTTTGCCAGATGATGATGCCTCTATATATTTCACTTCAATTGTACCTTCGAGTTCCAAAATATTTCCCGGAGTGCCAGATATTTCACCAGTAGTTTTTTTTTTTTTTTTTCACCAGTAGTTTTACTAAAATCTATTTTTGCTACCAGCTGTATTACCTGGACCTAAAGGTTTCCTCTATTCAGATCTTGCCAAAGATCCCATTACTAAATCCCAACTTCTTCAAAAGCTAGCAAGTTGGCAGTGTTTGCTGTCACTTAACTCAAATGACACCTCTCCACACCCTGAAGCAAATGGCAGTGCTGACCAAGAAAGTAAGTGCCCTGAGGCTGAAGGACTTCCAGTAACAGTCCATGTTTGGAAACAATGATTGAAATAATGTCACCCTCCTTGACCCAGTTTACTGTAAATATTGTACCATCACTGTGAATGTATTGGACACTGTTTAATTAGTCATGGGAGAATATATTTACGTGCAGTCCACTTTTTTAATTTGAAAAAGTTGTAAAAATCTTAACCCTTCACAGACCTGGGGACTACATAGGAAAGTGTTTTGCCAAGCTTCCTCTAAGGAAGTCAGGGCCCTTTTCTGAATTAAAAGTAGGTCTGAGAAAGAACCCAGGTATCAGTGTTCTCACCGGTAAACCATAAGCCCATATTTACTGCCAATTGCTGTCAAGCAATATTGGCTGTGCACCTCTGTCACAGACAGAGCCGTGTGCCATGGAATAAATAAGATTGCTTCTGCTCTTGTTTGGGAAGACAACATAAATGCATGAACTGATCTTTGTAAGACATAGCATAGGTATGTGAAAAGGGAATTTAGGCAGTAGGCAAGGATTTTTAAGGCCTTAGCTCTGTGATATGTGGATCCAAATGCCAGTAACTTCTAAAAGCTGCTCTGAGGATTGGCACCACAGAATTTTACCAGTGAATCATCCACTGGGCTTTTAAAATGCGGATTCCCGTGCTGCCCTTGCCTTCTGAGATTTTGATTTAGGAGAGCGAAGGTGAGACCCAAGATTCTGTATTTTAAAAATGTCATCATGTGACCCTCTTGCACAGCCTACTTTGTGCCAAAAAAGCCAGCTCCCCTGAGACAGATTTTCTCAACAGAATGAAAGCTTGATGGGCATTAGATACTATTGTGCCTAGCAGGATGTCAGGGCATTATAATTTTCTCTTTTCAGGTTACATTTTAGCTTTTGACTAACATATATCTGAAAATACAATATTTATCTATTAAAGTGCAAAGATTAGAGGGTTTTTATTTTACTAGGGCCATCTATGGTCTACTGCATGTATATTACACCTAACAACATAAAGTAGGAAAACATTCAGTCATTTTAAAGCTTAGTTAAAAAAATACTACCTATATAAGTGTATGCAAACATCTGTATATTTTGGCACTGTAACCATTATAGCATATTCAATTACAAGTCACAATATGGTTAGCATATCAAATGACTGTCATTAAGTTTCTAGAGGTATTAAAAATTATCTCTAGAAAATTTAGCTGAATAAAATCAAAGATGCTGGCTTGAAAAGGATGCCCCTATTTACATAACAGCCAGATGCCTGAAAATGTTCTAGAACTAAAAGGACTCCTGCATGTATTAACTTAAAAAAATAAATAACTCTTCCTGCACTCTTTGTATCTAATGGATCATTAGCAGATTTCAAAGTTGACCACCCACGGTGTCAAGAGAGGGAGATTCTCCGCAGGAAAGTGAGCAGAAATGAGTCCTTATGAATAATGTCTCTAGATACTTCTAAAAAATAAAATTACTATTGGCAGAAATAACCCATCTCTATGTATAGGCTTTTCTATTTATAGCACCACAGCACTGGCTTAAGAATGTAAATGAGATCCCAAGTAGCTGCAGTTCAAGTGGAACTTTCATTCCTTTTTCATGAGTTTCACACCACCACAGTAAGAGTCGGCTGTTTACAAAGCAATGCTCACCAACCCCCCCACCCCCACCCCCAGTTTTCCTTACAATCTTTGAACTCCTTTCAAGTGAGTTGTCAGCTCTGCTTGGAGACTTGAGTGTCGCAGCATCCACAGATAGTTTGTCTCTAAGACAGAGCTGCCTAAAAGGATGTCATTTCTTGCTGTAAGGCACACCATCATCTTTGACATTTTTCATTTTTTTCTTTTTGAAAGTAGTCAAACGTGAATATAATAGAAAAAAAATGCAAAACCAAGATTATCCTAAGGTGGCTTAGAAAGTGAACTTAAGAAAACATAGTCTATTTAACATACCCCTGAAGGGAGAGCTCAGGGAAAATGTCCTTCAGTTTCAAGGAGCTTTCTTCTGTACGTGAAAAGATTTCATTAAAGGTAGAAACAAGATAAAAAAAGGATATGAGCAGTAATAAAAGAGAATTACATGTGAAGAGATACTACACAAAATAGGGATAATTCACAACAGTATAAAATATTTTTGTCTCTTCTTTTCTAGGATCTGTCCAATTCAATTCTGTGCATATTTTGTGAAGGAAGATTGAATTTATGTTATAATCTCTCTCATCCCCCCCACCCCGCTCTCTCTTAAAGCCATGGTTCACTTTATAAAAAGTTCTTCATTGATAGAGAAGGATGATCAGAAATTTCCTTCCCAGCAAGAGCCATCTTTTTCATTCCTTTTGCCATGGGACCCACTAGTTCTTATGACATGGAGATAAAGCTTTGCTTCTAAGAGAGGAGCCTCAGAAAATATCAAATCCCAAACTGGGACCTAACATGGTACAAGTGGCCATAATCTAAATAACTGAAATGAGAGCTGCATGAGAATGTGCTGGCAGCGGTCAGCTGCTCATTATATGATAGGGAAATGAGGTGGGCAAAGATGAAACACACAATTAATTGAATCCAAATCAGTTAATGCTGGGAGAAGAGCAAACAGAAAGGAGTCTGGTACAAAGAGAAGTGGGTTGGGGAAAAAAGCATGAGGTGGAGGGTACCAGTGGGTGAGAAAATAAAAGAATGCATTAATAATTGTTGAATGATTATCTCATTTCACATGTCTAAAATTACCTCCCCCAATTAAAAAAATATCTCATGGTTTTAAGATTAGACTTTGTGACCAAGCAACAATTTCATAATAGATATTTTTACTCCGTGTTCATTGCAAAATTAGCCAAGTCTCTAGTCCCCTGCACTGGTAGGGCAATTTGGGCAGGATTTAATCTAACAGAATCAGTAAATGCAGTGCTTACGAAGCTCTGGAGTTCTTAGATAATTTCCCGTATACATAATGTGCCTATTTGGAGGCTATTTAAGGCTGGAAGAGTTGGTATAAGCTTTTAAAATGCTATTTTAACTCAACTAAAAAGAAACAAAAATTCTCTTAAAATATTTAAGCCAACAAAGTGCTGTTTCACCCATTCCTTTGACCTCACTAATGTTCATATACACACAATTTCTACTCAGCTGTTTCCGTGGTGAATTCAACTGTTGCCAGAGAAGTGGAAACAGTGCATGCAGCATTCATGATTGTTCTTTTCTGATATTAAGAAATATTTACAAAATTGCTGGGGGAGGGATTTATTCCTCACACACATAAGGAAGAGTAAATAACTCCCTAGAAAGATACACATTTATAAACACAGAAACATTCTTTATGAACACTGCTATATTCCTATGTTGAATTTGCAACAAAAAATTTAATTTATCCCAATTTCTCACTTTCATCAAGTGTTGAATGCTCTAATTTCACATGGGGAAAAAGCAAGAAATTCAGAGTACTTCTTGCCTCTAAATATGTTGATGCATCAGACTTGCTCTCAAACTACAGGAAAAGAGGGGGACATATGGAATGGTCCCAAACCTCCTTATACAGGTCAATGTCCTGAATAATATAGATCAGAAATTACTGACTAAAAGATGCTTAATGCCTACCCCTTGAACCACGTGGTATATTTAGCTTATAGTTCTGAGGTCCAGCTACAAGGTTTGCTATACAATTATAGGGAACAGGGCACCTGGGTGGCTCAGTCGGTTAAGCGTCTGCCTTTGGCTCAGGTCATAATCCCAGGGTCCTGGGATTGAGTTCCAGTGTCAGGCTTCCTGCTCCGCAGAGAGTCTCCTCTCTCTGCCCCTCCCTCTACTCATGCTCTCTCTCTCTCTCTCAAATAAAAATCTTAAAAAAAAAAAAACAATTATAGGGAACAATATAAAATTTGCCACTCAACATTTACCCATCATACAAGAGATTATTTCCTCAGTCCCAAACCCAGCTCAGACCTTCAAGTCATGCAGCTTCTTCCCTGTAGCATATCCTACACGTTTGTGTTAGTCTAGGTAACATTCCTAATTCATTTGGCAAAAGGTTTGCATTAATTTTGGCTTTGACTCCTTTCCTCCTACAAAATTGGTTATTCAGATCTTTCCCAAGCTTTAAGCCCTGTGTCCCACATTCATGTGAGATGACTTCATTTCATAGTCTACAGATAAAATTGCAGTCACCAACATCAACTCTTGACTTCCCACATCATCTCTTCTTGTTTCTCCATCCTTCTTTCTTTTTACCCTGTTGAAGGGTTTTAGGCAGAGAAATAATCATACTGTGTTTTAGAATTATCATTCTGAGGTTATGGTGTGGAAAATGTACTGGAGGGACACTGGGAAAAGAAGGGATGCCTTTTCTTCTCTTCTTACTCTTGTTGGGGACATATGCAAGAAACCCAGTGGAGCTCGCCCCCAGCAAGTTTCAGCAGCACCTCCTCGGTGAATTCCCACTAAGCCCATGCTCCAGCTGGGTTCCCTGTGAGACTCAGGGGCTATCCCAAACAAACTAGGGTCTCTGTCTGGAGTCATACTATTTCCCCAGTGGGCAGATTCTCAGCAAGTTTCAGTAGTATCCCCAAGAGTGGCTTTCCAGAAAGTTCTGCTGGCTCTCTAGTATGTGTTTCACAGGTCCCCCAGTGGGCAAAGTTCTAATAAGTTTAGCAGCAGCCCTGTGGGTGGGTTCTCGGTGAGGTCCCTAGCATCACAGGGGATGGTTTCCCCATGAAGTTCCCATGGAGTTTCAGTGATACCCCAGCAAGTGGCTGCCTAGCAGGTTTTCTCAGCCCCTCAGTGGATAGCTTCCTCTTTCCCAGTCCTGGCCTGTGGCATCTCAGTGAACTTTTCTATATCCGGTGACCACATGCTCTCTAAAGTAGTCTAAGTATAATCTGTGTGTGTGTGTGTGTGTGTGTGTGTGTGTGTGTGTGTGTGGTCTTCCAAATTTGTTCTTTCTTTGAATATTCTTCTCCAGCCCTAAAGGTAAGGATTCTCCCTACATTTGCTATACCTAAACTCTTAATGTACTCTTTGCCATTTAGGAGTTAATCCTGTTACTAGTTAATAATTCTTCATATTAAATATTCCTCAATTACTGTGCAGCTTCTGTCTCCTGACTGGACCCTGACTTATATACAGAGAAGCCAGTTGGGAGGAGGTTATCAATGAAATCCAAGCAGAAATGAGATAAGCTCAATGGAAGCAGGCACAGAGAGAAATGATTTAATAGATGTTTAGAGGAAAAATATGTATTTAACCTGATGGTTGGTTTCTGGTTTGGATAACTGAATGGATTTGATGCCATTTTTAGAATTGAAGAATATGGATTGGGAAAGTAGGAGGAGAATATGATGAGCCAATTTTATACATACATTTGAAGCATCCATGGATATCCTAGGGAATATGTTAGGTAGTGTCAAAATAAATTATGATTGTAAAAAATAATTTGGTTTTGATTATAATTAAAAGAACCTATGGATTATTATGCTAGCTGGGGTTGGGGGAAGAGGCACCTGAAGTAAAATAAACTTTGACTCAAATACTTAAAGAATTTAAAGTGTTGGACCAGCTACTTACCATATCAATAAAATCAGAAAGGTGGCATTAAAAGTATTTATCCATTATACTTTTGTTATCACTACATGTGTGTGGAAACATGGTATGGCAAAGTTCTTTTTAAGCTTAAACGAATATTCTTTTTTTAAAATATTCTTTTATGAATACAATTACCATACATGCCATAGTTTTTTTGAGGACAATTTGGTTAACTTCGTGGGCACAGTTGAGATGCTAAGTCTATGTGAGAGAGCTCACTGGACAGAAAGCATGCCAGCTCATTTTCATGCAAAACTGTTCATGATTATGATGATGATGGTGATGATAATTCTTTATAAAATGAAATATGATGATAATGATAATTCCTTATAAAATGAAATATCTTTGATGAGTACTAAACTGGACAGGATGTCAGGGCAATAGGAGTAAACAGGCGCTATCCCAAACAAACTAGGATCTTTGTCTGGAGTCATAATATTTCCCCTTAGTCTATTGTTATGCTGAATATACTAACTAAATATAAAGAATTCCCGCCTAAAACTAATTGTGAAGTAGAAAAGCAATTATTTTATCTTATCTGTTGCATTACTTGGAAACATTGTATTAGAGTTCAAATTTACACATATTTAAGGCATGATCTTATAAGATTATTTTCTGTTAAGTTGATACAATTGAGATACAAAGCTTAGAGAAGTGAAAACAGCTTTCCTAAAAAAAGAACTACTGATAATAAATCACTGCTTTGCTACCTTTGATATGTAGTCTTCTCTTTTTTTTCTTTAATCCTGAAAGAGATAATTTGAGTTTTAAATACAAGAGGTTGAAAGTAGGCTTTTTCAATTAAAAGTTTACATTTTCAACTTCTTTGCACTGGAAAAGACTAAATCTCTTCTTGGAATTGGTTGACATGATGTTAAAATGGACCGTGCTATTTCTTTGAAAACCATGTACAATGGCCAGCCTTCATCAAAAGGTGTTTCCGCTGGAGGCAAGCTTCTCAGTTCAGTGACCTTATGGAAGGTAAAGGGCAGTTTTAAAAGCATTTATACCTAGTTAACATTTTTTTGACACTCTATTAGATGTGACAGTTTTCTTTTACATTAAATGGATTAAAAAAAGAGAATAGTCAACTTTTCCTGCTGTTTCCATAGTTTCAATTAGTTTCTTTCCCCTCAATTACTCTATCAGATGGGCTAGATAAGATTTCACTATTTGGGGGATCATTTTAAGCCTCTTTTCCAGCAGTTTGTTATTTTTAAAGTTCCAATGATTCACCATAAAATGCATCTCCATCTGCAGGAAGCAATTCTTAAATTGCTTCACTCAACAAATCCAAAACTGCTAGGCTCACTATAGCACAGAAATAGAACTGGTTTGGAAGGGGATTACCTATTGGGTTCAGAAAACCTTCTTCTGAGACAGGTTATAGCATGGAACAGATCTCTGAATGCCAGAGGCAACTTTAAATTTTTTTTTAGTAAGAATCGTTTGAAGTTTTGTTTCATGGGTTTGAACTGTTTTCTGGTAAAAAAGTTATATTTCCTGGTAACTAATATTATGAGTTGTTAGTTGTTGCGAGCTCTCTAATCAGTTCAATCTGAATTAAAATTTTCTCTGCAACTTAAAATTGTATTTGAATGAATCCATATTTAAATACCTTTTTCTCAGAATTTATTAAATCTTAACTTGAATTCAGTTCATATTTTAAACAATTTTATTTAAATTCAATTTAGTTAACATACAGTGTATTATTAGTTTCAGGGGTATAATTTAGTGGTTCATCAGTTGCATTAAAAACCCAGTGCCCTCCTTAATGCCCATCCTCCCATCCCCCCATGCACCTCCCCTCCAGCAACCCTCAGCTTGTTTCCCATAGTTAGGGGTCTTGAATTCAGTTCTTAATTCATTTCATTTAAAATTAATCTCTCTCCTTCCCCTTCTATGGCACATATATGCAAAATGCTAGACTTTAGCATGGAGGAGTTATTACCAATAGAGTTGAATTTTGGACATAGGTTTTATTTACACTAACCTGTAAAATGGGGTAGAAAAGTCTTGATTTATCTTAGTTGTTTTAAATCTAAGTAAAACAGAAACCAACAATGCAGGTCAAGGGACAAAGAGTTGTTTGCCAGTTTCTTATGTAGGAAGCTACTGCTATCCTTGGGACTTAGAAAGGTTGATTATTCTATAGGATTTTTAAAGACAGGACACAATTTATCTTAATCCTATGTCAGCATTTCCCTGAAACTGATTTAGCCTTTCACACTAGAAAGAAGAGACACAGTAGACCTTTTAATTGAAAAATCTTGCAGTTACTTTCAACCTCTGATATTGAAAATCAAGTTATCTTGTTCTAAAGAAGAACAAAAAAGAACTTGCTAATCTGGAAGTTATTCAGGACTCATTTATTATCAAAAGTGTTGTTAGTGACTATCCCAATTCCTTCAGGAAACCTTTAGGTATGAAGGCGTATCATAGTGCATAAAACAGACTCTTTAATGGATACCTTGCTTTATTACAAAAGATGTCACTCAAGTCTCCAATAAATAGCTTCGTACAAATATTTTTCACAGTCACCATTTGCCAAAAGCAATGCTTTCACATTGTGTTTAGTTTTGCACTAAAGTTCCTTGAAGGTGTTCCATGGCCTTCCTTCATGAGGAGCAAAGGGTTACTTTGCCATGCCTAAGCCAGAGATGTTCACTTTTATCTTGAATCATTCGTTTTCTTTTTTCTTCTTTTAAGATTTTATTTATTTTTTGACAGAGACAGAGTACAAGCAGGGGGAGTGGCAGGGAGAGGGGAAAGCAGACTCCCTGCTGCGCAGAGAGCCCAATGTGGGGTTCGATCCCAGGACACTGGGATGACCTGAGCCGAAGGCAGACATTTAACCGACTGAGCCACCCAGGTGCCCCATTCTTTTCTTTTCTTTCTTTCTTTCTTTTTTTTTAAAGATTTTATTTATTTATTTGAGAGAGAGACGGAGATAGTGAGAGAGAGCGTGAGTAGAGGGAGAGAGAGAAGCAGGCTCCCGCTGAGCAGGGAGCTGGACACGGGGCTCCAGCCCAGGACCCTGGGATCATGACCTGAGCCAAAGGCAGATGCTTAACCAACGGAGCCATTCCAGGCGCCCCTCATTCATTTGTTTTCAACAAACATTTACTGGACTTCTCTGTGCCAGGCACTGCTAGGCACTGTAACACCGAGGTGAGTAAAATAGATACAGTGCCATTTTGTATTAAATTTACAGTCTGAATGGGGAGATAGGAATTAAACAATTGGGTATAAACATAATATAAATTATGTTAAGTGCTAAGAAAGAATATCACATGGCGCTACTTACAGGAGCTGACAGCAGGGGGATTCTTTTAGATGGTGGGCAGAGGGGATTTTCAGTGGAATTAATAATCAGACTGAAATATAGAAAATAAGGATCTGGCTAAGTGAAGAGTGGGGAGTGTTTCAAACAGTGTGCAACATGTATGAAGGCCAGGATATGAGAGAAAGCCTGACACATCTCAGGATTCAGAAACAACCATTATGTCTAGAGTTCAGAAAAAGGGAGAAGATTTGAAGAACTAGGCACAGGCTATGATCATGCAAGGATCTCTGATTTTATATCAAAATATACTCAACATTTCAGTCATATGTAATAGTGCGATTTTCCCCCATCAGTCGATCAAGGAGAACTGTAGAAAGAATCCCTACTATACATCATAACATAGTGTTCACCTTTCTTAGTTCAATGGCCTCATTCGGCCAGTAGTCAGTCACACTACTACATTACTCCTTAGCTTTTAAAGCAATGGCTTCCTACTACATTTGGAATAAAATCCAACTTTTTTTTTTTTTTTACGAGGGCCCACAGGGCTGGATGTGATCTGGCCCTTGCTTTCCTCTCTGACATGTCTCTTTCCACTTAATTACTGTGCTCCTGCTTTACCTGCCCTCAAGTGTAGCATGTCAGATTCCTGGGCTCAACTGACTTCAGATGTGGCTTTACTGTGCAGTTCCCAGGGAACTCGGGACTCAACAGATTCTACTTCTCACCATGAGAAGAGTATAAATCACTTTTGCCTTGGACCTGGGACCTCTCACAGACCCTTTTTACCCCCCATGCAAACATTGCCTAAAAGAGCAAGCTTAATGCTCCACTGGGCAACCTCAAAAAAGTGGTGGTCGGAATGCTTCTGCCTTTCACCCTTTAGGTGAACACTTCTTGCAGATAGATCTTCTGTAGGCTTTCAGGAGGTCCCTGCAGAATTGTACCCCACTCACCCAGAGCAGTGACTTGATCACTTCCCCTTCCACTGACCGCCCCCCCTGCTCTTTCTGTCCCCAGTCCTTTACTTGCTTTTTGGGATCACCTCCAAAAAATTGTACCTAAGCCTAGGGTACAACCTGTTTTTTGGGGGAACCTGAGCTTTGGTCCCGATCTTTCTGTTTTGCAAACCTTCTACATTTGCTCCCCATTTAAGCCCTTTGTGCTCTGCCTAGAACCCTTTTTCCCTTTTGTATGATCTTTGCATGGATGATGCCTTCTCATCATTAAGTTCTAGCTGACATGTTATGTCTTGAAAGGAGCCTATCCTTGAAATTAATGTTGCCGCCAGACTGTTCACCTCTATCATTACTCTTAATATGTTTATTGCAACTGATCACTTTTGAAATGGTCCTGTTTATTTTCTTATAAATTTATTTGATTACTCATTTACTGCCCACTACCTAGAATGTATGCGTCAGGAGAGTAGAATCCTTAGTATGCAACAGAGACTTGTGTTCTCAGAGCCTAGAGGAGTGGACGGCATATAATGGTTACCCAATAAACATGTGTTGAAGGAATTAATGAAAAATTCCATGTGTTTTCAGGGTGAGATAATAAAATACAGAATGTAATTTTTTTTCTAAGAATATATACTGAAACAATCTCTTAAGTGCTCCTACTACTGAAGAGCTGTATGTAAAGTTTCTTTAAGGTAAATGAAAAGAAGACAAAAATATCCTGAGTTTTTAAATGGAGTTTTCTTTTGCTGACAACTTTCCACTTATTTTTAGTTTTACTAATAAAATCTGCTGACTGAATAGTGATTACTTTTGTGGGAGAAAAAATGGAATGGACTGGGAGGTGGCACAAGGGAGCATTCTTGGGTGTTGAAATACTTTATATCCTGACCAGGGTTGTGTATACATATGCAAAAATTCATTGAGTGGTACCCTTGAGATTTATGTATGTAAGTTATCTTTAAATATATATATTTAAAAACTCTTGACTTAGTTTGGTTTCTGGTAAGCAAAAATATAAACCAGTTTTGCAAGCATTAAGAATGCAAAAGCGTCTTTCATGTCAAGTTTGTTTTTAGGATAGTCCGTCAAATCCTGATTTTTGAAATTTTAGGTAGGTCAATAAAGAATACTTTGGACATATTTTTACATTTAAGTTATCAAATACACTTCATTAACATAGTGAAAGATCAATCTATACTGCATATATTCCTGGAGAGAAGTCTTTCTTCCATAAAAATATTATTTTCTCTGGAAATATAATTTTTGTAAGTAGGAATTGCAGAGTAATTTAAATTACCTTATCAGCTGTTATGAAAATAATACATCTTAAAGTTTTTAGTCCTTGGTCCTGTGAAGAAATACTCTATTGTTTGTGTGGACCACTTCCATTTTTATTAAATTTGTATTTGCCTGTTCTCTCCATTTGGGCCTCATGCTAAATTACATGGCTAAATTAATACCAGTTTAAGTGTAGTTTCTAAATGGAAATCTAATATCATCCAGTATCTTAGTCACAAATTCTTTGTTTTATAAATAGCAATTACATTTTTTTTGATGGTACAGTGATGATTCACATATTCCAAGAGGCACTGAAAGTCCAGAAGTAATTCAGCAGCATGAGGACGAACCTCTGTTGCTGGCCAAGTAGGCTGCTGCTTTTGTGGTATGGGCTGAGAGGTTGGAAGTTCTCCAGTCCAAAAATATCTGCCCATGGTCTTGTGGCTGCTCCATAAAAATCTGTTTTCAGGGCTCTGTTCTTTTCAGGTAGAGAATTAAAGATTCTTCTCAAACTTTAAGCACTACCTCAATGCCACCTTCTCAGTGATACCCATGGCCAGAACTAATTTCTTTTATTTTCAACACATTGATGCCATTCACTTACCCATTCAGACATTCAGTAATATTTATGAAGTCCTGGCATGAATCAGGCATAGAGTGGCCTTGAGGATAGCCAAATAAGACATGACTCCCTCTTAGTAAGGTTTTAGTTTAGATTAGTAGTTCTTAAAATTAGTTTCTCATTAGAACTGCTATGGGAAAATGCAGATTTGTCAAAAACACAGATCCACAGGCATGGGAAATGGGCATGTATATTTTTCACAAGTTTCTAGATGATTGTGATACACATTTCTGGTGACCTGGTTTCCATTCTTCCACAATATTTCCACTACAAGAACTTGACCCACTTTGGGAGTAAAAAGAGTCTTTATATTGAACTGAATCTCTCCAACTTATTTTAGATGTAAGCACTGGCTATGATTGTACTGCTTGGAGGGAATATTCTTCTTCCAGTGTGAATGGTGGATAGTGAGTGATATATCAAATATTTGTTGAACACAAAATGAATGACTGACAATCTTTTCAAACTGAGCTATCTTCAGATGAAACATCTTTCATATGGCATGGCTTCAAGACCTATAAAAGAACTTTAAAATTGGCATCTGAGATTTCTAGTTTCTAGGGTGAAAAAAAAAAAGGAAACTTGATGCTCAATGCTTTTGTCATGCCTTCATTTAAAAGTGTCTAAATAATTTATACATTTTCTATTGAGCAAAAGAAAATAGTTTCATATTTAATGGCATGGATCACACAAAGATAATCTTAAACCTTTGATTTCAAAGAACATTGAGTTTTCTTTGGAGGACATTTTACAGGATTAAGACTTAACTTATTTTAAATTTGTATTTTAAGATACCTTGTTTACAAAACAAGACCTAGTCTCCATTTTCTAGGTTAGATAATATGAAATCAAGTCACAGTTGGAAATGCCATAGTCTGCACAAACTAAACACAAAGAGAAAAGAGAATGCATACACATGATTGCACACTGAAAAAATTTTGATGCTATTATTTAGATCAATGTGTTAAATATTTGGAAGATCCCAGGAATAATAATGTTATGCAAGGTGCAACATACCACATTTTCAAAATGATGAACTTTTAGGAATTTAGTAATGAGGTGATAATGAGATGATGAAGTGTGAAAAGTTAGTTTCTGCTTTGCATTTTTTTTTAGTCCATTATCTTTACTGCTGTCTTATAACACTTCAATCTATATACTGACCTTTTATTCTGACTGCTACCTTAACTGTGCCTATCACACATTTTTGGGAGATGACTATAAATTATGAAAGGTTGAAAGTGCCCCCAAAAGTGTTAAATCAAATGCTATAAAATTGAGTGTTGACATTTTTCAAAAATGCAAAAAGTGCAAGAGCAAGAGTTTCAGGGTGTTGAATATTACCACGGAAGGAAACTGTACCTGGGAAAATTAAATCTGAGTATAGAGGGTGTGGCAACTTTTATATTTGGAATAAAAGGTTGTTTTCTTACTTTTTGCTAATGGAATGTAATTAAGAACCTAATTGCTTTTTTCTTCTTCAAATCTGATACTGGGAGGCCGGGTAGGTCAGGACACTGTCTGGCTCATTTATTACAATAAAATGCAACCTGTTGACCTGAAAACAGAGTGATAGAAAAGGGCCTCCCAGGGATATAGCACCTGCAGGCATAAGGACCAATTAGATATTAATTTAAGCTCCAAATATATAAACACACTACCTTGTTCTAAGGAAATGTTAATATAGTTTTATTTCTTTATGTTGAGCATTTAATATAATAAGAGTATATCCAGACTATTAAGTGGCCCAAACTGAGTGGACCTCCTTACTTAGAAGGGAAATAAAAGGTATTTGTGTTGGCTTTTGAAAAATTAATAGGGTGTTGAGCATAACTATTTGAAGATATATCCTATTTAAATTTAAATAACGTATTTTCCCACAGTCTCAATGATTTTATTTTTCTTCAGTTGTTAATCAAATTAACTAAAAGTGATATGGAGCAAGTTGCCTGGGTGGCTCAGTCCGTTAAGCATCTGCCTTTGGATCAGGTCATGATCCCACGGTCCTGGGATGGAGGTCCAGGTTGGGAATCTCTGCTCAGCAGGGAGCCTGCTTCTTCCTCTCCCTCTGCCTGCCGCTACCCCTGCTTGTGCTCTGTCAAATAAATAAATAAAATCTTTAAAAAAATAAAAGTTATGGAGCTCTATAATATTAATTGTATTATAGTATTTTTTTCTGAAGATTTTATTTATTCATTTGAGAGAGGGAGGGGAAGAGAGAGAGAGAGAGAGAGAGAGAGAGAGAGAAAACAAGCAGAGGGGTAGAGTGTTCTTTTGTTCTTTTCAAGCTCAATGAGTGTTCTTTTGTTCCGCTTAAGTGTATATGCAAGGGTCCTTGGGCATGCTCCTGCCCTTCAGTATTTTGGATTTCACAGGGGGAGGAATTGGGGTCCTTTTGCTGTAGCACAAGATGGGTTCTTGTAGGACAACGGCCCTGTGTTGGCTGCTGGGGTTGGGGGAGAGGTACTTGTTAGCCATGAAAGATGGATGCACACTATGGGAGCTGATCCAGCTGTATCCCTTCTTTTTTTTTTTTTTAAGATTTTATTTATTTGACAGAGAGAGACACAGCGAGAGAAGGAACACAAGCAGGGGGAGTGGGAGAGAGAGAAGCAGGCTTCCCGCGGAGCAGGGAGCCTGCCGCGGGGCTCGATCCCAGGACCCTGGGATCATGACCTGAGCCTTCGGCGGACGCTTAACGACTGAGCCGCCCAGGAGCCCCTAGCTGTATCCCTTCTACAGAGGAGTAAAGAAAAAGTAAGTAAAGAATTGTTTCCTCCGGTGTTTAACTCTTGAGTTTTCCTTGGCCACTTTGATACCAAGATGCAATAGGTAGAAATGTTTGGAGATCTCCCCTGGGACTGGCAACCAGGCAGGCACCATGTTCTGCTCCACTGGGATTGATACTTGGTGCATGGTTTTCTGGTCTATACCTTCCATGAACTTGGGCTAAATGTTTCTCTCTATTACTCCAAAGCACTTTGTGGGTATTTTTATATTAGCATTTATCACATTACTTGGATATGTATCTGTCTGTCCAGCTATACTCTAAGTTACTTGGAAGATCAGTACACTGGACTAGAACAGCTGTCTTCAATAATTTCTTCAAGTGTTCTCATAATTTTCATGACTTCCACCATTTCCTACTTGATTACAAATCCCAAATCTGTATGCCCATTCTGGATCTTTCTTATGAGTACCAGGGTTTTCTTAGCAGTTTCCCAGTTCTTCTCTCATTATATGTGTCACAATGCATTGGATCATTTTTTTTTTTTTTTTTTTATAGCTCAGGACCCTCAATGTCAAGTATTGCTTAAATCATTTTGTACCCAATTCTTATGTACTAGATACATGCAATCTTATGTACTAAATACATGCACAATCTGGGGAGATTATGTCTTGGATTATCTGGATAGACCCAAAATGTCATTACAAGCACCCTTACAAGAGCAAGTCAGACAGAAGGGTTAGACAGAAGGGTAGAAGGTAATGTGACCATGGAGGTAGAGACTGGGTGATGTAGCCACAACCACGGAATGTTGTAGCCACCAGAAGCTGAAAGAAGCAAGAAACAGATTTTCCCCTATAGCTTTCAGAGGGAGCATGACTACGAGCTATCCTTAAATTCAGCCTAGTGATACCAATTTTGGATTTCTAGCCTCCAGAACTCTGAGAGAATATTTTAAGTCACAAAGTTCGTGTTAATTTTTTATAGTAGCCATAGGAAACTAATACAAGGTCCTCCTATGTTTCTACACTGGGTCATATGGTGTAGGTAAAAAATACCAATAGGACACTGGCCTTGACCTTGAAAAGTGGAAGGAGTGTTTGTATGATAGGTTGGTTTTGGCATGAAGGGCTATGTGCCAAAGTAAGCTGCTTTCATTTCCCAGTGACCAATCAGCAGCCAATGGAGGCTTTAAGTACGAGAGTAACATCATCACCTTTGTTTCTGAAGGAGATGGAGAATACAGAATTGAGGATACTAATGACATTGTTGCTCTGGTAAGAGTTTAATAAGGGTTTGAACTGAAACAGTGGCCACAGCACCAGGGAGGAGAGATTTTAATTTAAGAGACTTTTCTGAAGTGGAACTGAATAATTACATCATTTTGAGCCATCTTACCCTTCTGGGCTCAACATCTTGTCCCTAGTAATTCTTTCTGTTAGATTTTTGGCCTTTTGTTAAAATACCTTATATAAATTGTAGTAGTTCTTCTGAAAAATGATTTGAGTATTATTTTGAAAATGTTTTTACTGGAGAGAATATTCTTTTAGAATGTGATTTTAAATAATCTTTTCCCATATTCTTGATAGTGTTTTTTTTTTTTTTAAGTGAGAACCTTTGGAAAATGAATCAACACAGAAATTTATACCATACACAACTTTCATCATGTAAAGATCACTAATATTATGATTTAATATTAGGTCATCTTGAATATCACTTGAATGATGAATCAAATTATTGTAAATGGATATAACTACCTTTTCAAGTGTTAAATCCCAGAGAAATATATAAGATTAAATAAATAGCATCCTAACTATGCATTGATGGAATCATTTTGCCAATAATCAAATAGACTAGTCAGATTAAGAAGTGATGAGTTTTTAATACATCATTCTGAAAAATAAGTGCAATTATTATTTAAATGAAGTGAATAAACATGGAGTCACTGCCAGGCTGCTCTAAACTAGTAATAATTACTTTATTAAAGGTTAATAAATGTCCAGTGAAAGCAGCTATGACCTGCTAAAGGTTAAGCTGAGAACAGCTAAAATGAAAAAAAAGAAGTGCTGATTATTACATTTATTGACTGACACTGACACTCAGAGAATAGACAATTCTGGAATGATTAAATGATAATTAAATTTCAAACAAGCATCTTTAACCTCTAAACATGAAGATAACTTAAAGGCCCTACCAGACTCATGTTGCTTACTAATGTATTTTTCTCCCCTCTTTGCTCTAAGGATCAGCAAAATCATTGGCCAGTTTTATTTATCTTCATAACACAGGTTGAGTTGGTGGAGAAGATAGCCACAAATAGATTTCCAAAGCACAGGGTGGGCAGGGCCCCAAATGTCAGTCTCCTCCCTGAATTCCGATGGAAGTTCTGAATCACACTGGGAGTGACACTAAACCCTCAGCTGAGGATACAAAAACTTTCTGAGATGGTCCTGCCTTCTCTTGTTGCTTTCCCTCTCACCACTCCCGTAGGATTATATGCTCCAGTTACTAAACTACTTGTAGTTCCCTCAAATACTCCATGCTTTTGCCTATACCCAGGACTGCTTGTCCCTTCTTCAAATGCTAGACTGTCAATTCCTACTTATGTTTCAGGATCCATTCATGTCATCTCTTTTGGGAAGCACTCCCTGATCCCTTCAGGCAGGATTCCTTTCTCATAGCATTGACTACAGTACACTTACATTTTAGGTTTACTCATTCTCTTCCCTTGCTCAATTGTAAGGTCCTTTAGGACACAGAGGCTAACTCATACACTCCATATATCCAGTATTTAATAGAGTGTTTGGCCCACAGCAGGTGCTCAATGAATGCCTGGTGAATAAATAAATGATTTTTTTTTTTTTTTTTTTACAAATAAAGAGAAAATACTTGGTGACTGAAGGCTATAGGGGGGTAGCTTTTTTGTTAATTTTGACTGAAACCTAAATTTTATATAGCCTGGTGTCATAAATATGTTTTCCCGAGAGAAGGCACCCATTTATTTATCCATTTTCATTTGATATTCCCCTTAGTGCAATCATCAGAAAATAATCATATATAGCTATGAAGTTTGCTTTGCATCCTCCTATGAAATCAGATTTGTTTAGATTTGACTGTTACTCCCTTCTAGTATGGCTATTTTAAAAAGTCATAATGTTTTTAATGACACTGAACAGCCTGCAGGGGTCATTCATGTTTCTTTTTTCTTTTTATTTATTTTTTCTTAGCACAGAATGACAACATTAACAAATGTATCAGTCTTCTTTAGATGTAAATGTTTAGTATATTAAAATATACATACTTTTTGGTGGTGCCTTGCTGTGGAATGCTCTTGCTTTGTAGTGAGCTTTATTATCTATCAGAAAATGTGTAATGGAAGGTGGTCCTTGAGAAATCAAATTACACTTAATTTCTCTTAATAACAAACAAGAAAACTCTGTACAGCAAATACCTTTCTCATATGTTCAAGTCTCAAATAGGTCCTAAGGGTTGAGGCTGTGTACATGTACACAGAGACCAGAGAGGTCCCAAGTCACCCACCTATTCTTGGCTGACAGCACCTGCATGCAGGTGCAGAGATTCTGTGAGAGAACCTGGTGGAAAGTTGAAAGCCTGGGAAAAGTTGAAAATGATCTAAAGGTTTAATATTTTCTGCAGTTCACACACAGATCCATCAGCAGAAAAGGGAAGCCTTACTGGCTTGAGGAGTGGAACAACCTCTGTGCAATCTTTCACTGAATGCTAAGCTATACAAATGCATGGGTGATCTCTAGGAAAGCAAGCTTAAAAATAAAAACAAGGAAAATAATAATTGAACAGAGATATCAGTGGCTGCACATTTTGGTGGAGAAATACTACATAAATTTAGTCTAAACAAGTTTTCTAAACAAAGAAAACAAAACAACATCCCCCAGGAGAAAAATAGAATCCAGAGTTGTTACAATATACTATTCAAAAGGCCAGTGTTAAGGGCACCCGGGTGGCTCAGTCATTTGAGCATCCAGCTCTTGATTTCAGCTCAGCTCATCATCTCACGTGGGATCCAGCCCAGAGTGGGGCTCCATGCTCATGCAGGAGTCTGATGGAAATTCTCTTTCTCCTTCTCCTTTGCCCCTCCCCCCACACAAGCTCTCTGTCTCTCTCTGTCTCAAATAAATAAATAAATAAATAAATCTTTAAAAAAATTAAATAAAAAGCCAGTGTTTAAAAACAAAACAAAATAAAACTATGAGACATTCAAAGAAATAATAAAGTGTGACATGTATTTAGGGGAAAAAATAGTGAATAGAAACTCTCTGAGTGTCCTCAGATGGTGGATTTAGCATACAAAGATTTATGTATTTATTTAAAATGATTTATTTATTCATTTGAGAGAGAGAAAGAGGGAGAGAGAATGAGAACAGGGGGAGGGGTAGAGGGAGAGGGAGAGAAGCAGACTCTCTGCTGAGTGGGGAGCCCAGTGTGGGGCTTGGAGCTCAATCGCATGAACCTGAGATCATGACCTGAGCCAAAACCAAGAGTCAGATGCTTAACCGACTGAGCCACCCAGGTGCCCCTAGCATACAAAGATTTAAAAGCAGCTATTTTAAATATATTTAAGGAACTGAAGGAAACTATATTTAAAGAATTAAGGGAAAGTAGATGACAATCATTCAGTGAATAGACAATCCAATAAGGAGAAGGGAATTATTTTATTTTTTTAAGATTTTTACTTATTTGAGAAAGAGAGAGAGAGAGCACATGCGCGTGCATGAGTCGGGGGAGGGGCACAGGGAGAGGGAGAAGCAGACCCCCCCGCCAAGCAGGGAGCCCGATGAAGGGCTCCATTCCAGGATCAGACCTGAGCTGAAAGCAGACACTTAACCGACTGAGCCACCCAGGTACCCCAAAGAGATGGAAATTATTGAAAAATAGAGAACCAAATGGATATTCTGTAATTGAAATGTACAATGACTGCAAAGAAAATTTACTAGAGGGGCTCAACAGAAAACTGGAGATGCCAGAAGAAAGAATCAATGACTTGAAGATAAATAAATAGAAATTATCCAAACAGAAGAACAGGGAAACAAGACTGAAGTAAAATGAACAGTCTCAGAGATATGTGGGACAATATAAATCATAGAGACATATGTGTATCAAGTCCTAAAAGGATAACAAAAGGAGAAAGGGGCAAAGAAATATTCAAAGAAAAAAATACCTAAAAACTTTCCAAATTTTATGAAAAAACATTAATTTATAAATCCAAGAAGCTCAATGAATATAAAGTAGGATAAATACAAAATTATCCACATCTAGACACAGAATAGTCAAACGTTTGAAAGCCAAAGAGAAAACCTGGAAAGTAGCAAGAGAAAAACAACTCATCAGATACAGGGAAAAAAACAATACGATAATTAGCTGATTCCTCATCAGAGATAATACAGGTCAGAAGACACTGGAATAAGATAACGTACTGGTAACCGACTAAATGACCTCCTGGGATGTTGGCAAATATGGACTGAACTGGGGAGCTGACTGTTGAGTCAGGCCAGGAAATGAGAATCTCTCTTCTGTAGTTCTTGTGGAAGGAACTGAGAAGAGTCGGCTGTGAGGCTTCAGGTCCCCACAGTTGCATAGGCCCCTCCCAGAGAATGCACAGGTATTTCATATTTGTAATTCTTACTTGTTTTCTTTAGAAACCTTCCCAAGTTACAAAGGCTTCAGGGCTATACAAAACATAGACTTACCACTGGAAGGAAAACTTAGGTCTATTACTGGAAAGAAACATAATTTTATATAGGTCAAATCAGACAAACTGGAAAGCTCTCTTTTGCATATGTGGTAAAATACACATGACAAAATTTGTCAGTTTTTAAAATCTACAATGCAATGACGTTTGGTATATTAACAATGTTGTGTGGCCATCACCACTATCTGGTTCTAGAATATTTTTATCATCCCAACAGAAAACACTATACTTGTTAAAGCAGTCATTCCCCATTCCCCCACTTCTCTTGCCCTTGGCAACCACTAATCTATTTTCTCTTTCAATGGAATTGCCTAGTCTGGAATATTTCATAAAAATGGAATCATACAGCATGTGGCAATTTTGTGTCTGGGTTTGACTTCTTTCACTTAGCATAATGTTTTCAAGTTTTATTCATGTTGTAGCATGTATCAATATTTCATTCCTTTTCATATGGAAAGGCCTTTTTTAAAAAAAAGATTTTATTATTTATTTGACACAGAGAGAGAGGCAGCAAGAGGGAATACAAACAGGGGGAGTAGGAGAGGGAGAGGCAGGCCTCCCGCTGAGCAAGGAGCCCGACGTGGGGCTCAATCCCAGGACCTTGGGATCATGACCCGAGCTGAAGGCAGACGCTTAACGGCTGAGCCACCCAGGCGCCCCTGGGAAGGCCTTTTAAATAAAAGAGTTTTAGAAAGGATGTAGCCAATTGAATAAGAGAATTCCAAGAGTAAAATTTGAAAGAATGACTCAGATACTATGGGCAGAACTTTTCATAGCATTATACTGCATTCAGTTCTCTAAACCAGTGAACTAGAATTTACCTGTCTTTCCTAGTCTTCATATTGATTTTATGTCAAATGATCTTGACTAACTCCTAAGCTTTTTTTCGACTCATATACATTCTGCTCAGAAATAATCCTTGTGCTGGTTGCCTGTCCTTCCCCTCCGCCCTTTGCCTGATCTCCAAGTACTGCCTTTCTCATCTGGGTCAGCATCCAAACTGCCCACCGAAGTTCCAGAGAAAAAAAACTATTTCCCCCTGATTTTAGTGAGAACATTTGAAAATAACATGTTCTTTGTTAAATACCTGAAGCTCATTTGAATGTCTGCTTTTGTACTTAAAAAGTTATGTATGTATGCTACCTACAGGTGAAAAATAATGGCCCGGTTCACTAATGTTACCACTATGCTGTCAATCTCTAATTTGCTATAAAGTATTGGGAGACATTTCGAGTAAGACAGATGCTACAGAAACAAAATTATATCCAATTTTTTCCTGTTATGAAGCGTAATTACTCTACATAGCTATAAAATACTATGCAGGTTTCAGTAATTTATTTAGCATTTTGTTGACTCTATTTTAGTCTACTGTACTGTAAAGGTTGAAGGACCCTTTATGTTTTGTCTGAGGTGCCATCCACAAAATACTGCACCTTACTATGCAAATACTGTCTGCAAAAGACGTCTGCTGCATTTCTAATAGGACAGCCTATTAGCGCTTGATGTTCTTCATGCTTTGCTTATTTCTGCCCACAACTGTGTCCATTCTCAGTGAGAGGCTAGTATAATCTTCATGTTTACCCAAACCACAAAGACTCTAAAAACATACCCTTTAGACTTTGGATACCTACCATGGTCTATTTTAGTGTTCTTAGAACTTTAGTCTTCTGTATTTATTTGAAACTTACAGAATGTTTTTGAAAAACTTTCTGTTCTTATGTCGTATTTTAACATTATTTAATTTTATAACATTTCACTTATACCTAGCTTTGAAAGTCTCCTGTCTTGCTTGGGTAACACAGATATGATAATAAAATCAGCCTTCATCTGCCAGCTCATGCATTCTCAACAGGGCAATATTGTTCCCAAGGAGTGAAAATTGTTTCTCAGGGGCAGCAAGAAATCTCAATCTTTTTATGTCTAAATCACAGATATGCATACACTACACAAGCAGATATGCAGTATATCCATGGCACTGAAATTTCCTGGATGGTGCAAATAGGGAAAAGATGTCCAAAAATGTACTTTTAGGGGGACAATAATGAAAACAGTGGACTGAGAAATACTGGTCCACCTCTTTCAAGTTCAATAGCGTGTTGATATTCACTACTCCATTTAGCAGGAAAGCTAAGGTCACACAGCATGTACATGGCAGATCCATGCCTGTACCCTGGTGTTCTCTCTTCATATCTCTGCTCCTCTGTGGGGTGGTGGGCTGGGCATTGATGAACTCTTGCAAGGAAGAAATACCTTCCTTGCTACTTTTTGTTTTAGGACTGTTTCATACATTAACAGAATGTTCAGCCTTCAAACTTAAGGAATTTATTCATAGTTTCCACTTTTTGTCTAGGATATGTGTGAAACCTTTCCCTTGTCTTAAATGGGCCAGGTATTCCTTCAGATTTACATTGGCTGTGGATAAAGGAAAGTGTAGAAACGGGGTGGGAGCACTGGGTGTTACGCACAAACAATGAATCACGGAACACCACATCAAAAACTAATGATGTAATGCATGGTGATTAACTAACATAATTAAAAAAAAAAGAAACGGGGGTGGGGAATTGTTTCTAGTTCTCATGATCCAAATCATTTTGGCTCTCCAGGGACAAGGATTCCTGACGACTTGAGGTATTCAACTTTTTGTCTGCTTTGAATCTTTCTTACCCTCAAGGTCTACTAAGTCGGCTTCTGATTTTAGTAACATGATTCTAAGAACCCACAGATACTGCTCTTTCTCTGTATTCCTCTTTACAATGCTCCAAATATTTCTAAGCATCTCCTCTTAAAGTAACTTAGATATGTTAGTGCCAAAACATTCATTTAAAAAAAAATCATCATTTTCAACCTAAATGGCAGTAGTATTGGGGCTGAGCTCACTCCTCAACTAAGGGCAGGAAAGGGAGCAGGAAACGATATTTTTTGGAATTAAAGAACATTTCTATTTTACATAATTTGCTAGCAAATAAAAGAGTGTTCTAGGGGGCTGGTGGGATCACTGAAGGTCATCTCACTTCATTTATTTTCTTTTTTTTTTGGAAGAGGTAGGAGAATAAGATGCGAACGTGTGGTTATTGACTGTGACTATACTGTAAAATGTGAGGTAGAACATGGAGGAAATGAGGCTGAAAAGGTCTCTGCGATCAGATCATGAAGAGGATGCATACAGGGAGATGAGAAATGTGGGTTTTATCTATAGGTGAGTGGTTCTTAAAATAACCTTTATATAGCCTTCTGGTTTCTGTGGAAACCCTTCAGATAACGCCACAGGGGGCAGGAAAGAGAAGCCAAGGAGATGTGGCTCTCTAACTCATTTCATCAGAGGAGTTGAGCTCATGCCTGTGTTTTTCCATCTATGTTGTCTGTCTGTCTATCTATCTATCCATCTATCATCGTCATCATCATCACCGTTATTATCTATCTTTAATTTACTGAGCTTCTATATATCTTTGAAGAGGAAATCTACTGACATATGTATCCCAGTGGATCATCTGGTTAATCTATTCAGCAGGAAACTGGATACCATAGTACCCTAGTTCTAGAGGTGTGCAGCAGTTGGCGCATACCAACTTGCCAGAGCCAACTGTTAAATTTCAGGAATTTGGGGAGCTGGTTGACATCAGGTTGGCAGCTTAAAATTGATGTGAAGCTTCAATTCATGCTTGGGGTATTAAACAAGTGAAATCAGTGAATGCTACACATCAGACTCTGCAGCTCCCTCCCCTCATCCTTGCAAAGAGCTGGTTTTTAAATGTTTACTAGCACACCACTGCCAGTTCTCAAACTTCAGTGCACAGTAGAATTATCTGGGGAGATGTAAAAATTCTAGTGCCTGGGCACCACCTCCAGAAATTTCATTTAAACTGGTAGAGGATGTCATATGGGCGTCAGGACGATTAAAATATCCCCAGAAAGAACCCCAGGGAATACCACTGTTAAAGAGGGGGATCGAAGAGGAGGGGGACCTTACAAAGACCAGAAATGGGAGAACTAGAAGAAAAGATGACTACAGAAATCAATGAATTAGAAAGTTTCCAGCTCCATAAGTTAGAATTAGACAATGGCAAGAATATTTTGCACCCTATAAAAACTTTTTAATTGTTAAGACTTTCTCAAATAGAGTGGGCCACTTTCAGGGGAAATGTGGAAGCTGGATGGCTGAATGTCAGTACTGTTGTTGAAAGCTGCCTTCATTGAAGGGGAGACTGGGACTGATAAATAATCGTTAGACTAGAGGGATGCAAAAATTCAATGAGTATCTAATCAGGCACATGAGATTCTGATTTAATTTATCGCAGAATCCAGTGTACAAAATGATCTTGCCAAAAAAAGTAATGGAGAAAGAATAACTATTCAAACCTTTAGGATTGCAAGCTCTGGCTCCTTATAAATAAATACTTCAGCCCAAATGGCCATGAGTAAAGCCTTTTTCTTTGGTTCAATGTAGTAACGCTGGTGTCGTATGGTTGGTTTTGTTATCATTGTTACTTTGTTTTTAATTGTGCTTATCATACAGAAGCTTCACCTCAATACCAAGGCTAAAACTCTTTTAAAACGTATTGATATTTTAGATGGTTATAAATGGCAATTAATTATTTTAAAATTTGTCAGGGATAATGTCTATTTCAAGTGTGTTCAATACACTTTCCAAAACAAGAAAACAAGATAGTTAAAATACTTGTATGTTAAGAATCTTTAAAGAGTTTTCCTGCTACTATTTTCTACATTTACTTGATTTATTGGTTTAAAGTTATGGCAAAATTATTTTAGATTGCAGTTGGTCATTACTCAGCATTAATTGAAGTGAAAAAATAAATCAAAGCTATTTCTTAGCATGATTTCTACTCAAGACAGGTTACTTGATTCTGGCTTCCGAAAAATAATATGTTATTTAGCAGTGAGAAAGGAATGCAAACACATTTGGCTTGAACTTGACATGTTCACGGATTATGATATTGCTTAGCAAAGCAAAAAATTCTGAAATCTAGGTTGAAGTCATTGGTTAAAAAAAAAATCCTAATGTAAATGCATCTGCACACATTTCAATTGCAGTCACTTTTCCCACAAATCAGCTTTATCAGCTCCATTAGCAGTTGAAGCCGATAAAAATCTGAAGCTGACTTCCTGCTGTTTAGTCTCCTAAGTGTCAGAAATAATATATTCTGTGTTACAAATGTCCCAGAGGTATACATTTCTGCTACTTAATGCTGCTATAACTTATTCTCCAGGATAAACATCTGCCCTTATGCTCATTAAAAATTGTTTTTAAAAATAGGAAATTGAGTAAAAACAAACTAATAAGTGAACAGCCTGACACAGTTGAACTGCCAAGAACAGACTCGTTCCGTATTCACATCTCCCACTGACATCAGACTTGGCTTGGCTTTTATTCACATTATTTTCCATTCATTTATTTGTTTATTGAGCCTTTTACATCATAAGTGAGAACCCTCGAGTAGTAAGACTAAGCATTATCAAAACTTTGGACAATATGACCCCGAGTTATTCCTTGTTAGTTATTATAATTATTTTTTTTTTCTTTCTTCATTTAAGGATATAGTCTGGCATAGAATCAAATTTTTTAAGTTAATCAAAAATATTTTCTTTGAAAAATTTTTATTATTCATTGTACTAATTGGTGATACCATGTTTTTCTGTAGCTGCTTAGAAAAACACAAACCAAACAGAGTGTACTTGGCCAACTATGTTCTTCCCCATTTATCTCAAATTTAACAAGTATTTATGGAGCATCTACTATGTGCTGGGTGGATGCAGAGATGAATAAAACATATACACTGTCCTTAAGGAGCTAACAGTTTAATGGAGAAGATAGATGTAAACTAATAATTATGATCGGCACTATCATAAAGATGTTCAGAAAGCCCAAGATTGATTGATTGATTGACTTATTGATTGATTGCCTATACTATTAATGCAGGTTCAAGAAGCCCTAGAGTATGGTTTGTGTCTTGGGACTTGGACAGTTTTAGAGACAACGGGAGGGAGATGAAGAGAGGGAAAGAGAAGGAGCAAGAGCACCGGATGTGACTTTGCTCTTCCTGTTTCCTATCACTTTAACCTCTATCTCAAGACCTTAATAGTGAAGCATTCTTTTTGTTCTGAGTCTCTCCATGTTGTTAGAATTTTTAACTGGCTGGTCTCATGGCATCATTTAGCATTCTAAGATTCTAGGTCCGGGCTGTCCAATATAAATACAATCTGAGCCACATAGGAAATTTAAAAAAACTTCCAGAATCCATATTATAAAAAATGAAAAGAAACAGGTGAAATTGATTTTAAGAATATATTCAATTTAATTCAATATATCCACAACATATCACTTCAAAATATAATCGAAGTAGAAAAAAGATATTTTACTTTTTTGTTTTTTAAAGATTTATTCTATTTTTTTTTAAGATTTTATTTATTTTAGAGAGAGAGAGGGAAACAGCATGAGAGGGGATAGGGTCAGAGGGAGAAGCAGGCTCCCCGCCGAGCTGGGAGCCCGATGCGGGACCCGAACCCAGGACTCCGGGATCATGACCCGAGCGGAAGGCAGTCGCCCAACCAACTGAGCCACCCAGGCGCCCAAGATATTCTCCTTTAAAAAAGACCCAGGGTGTATTTTACATATATACCACAGCTCAAAGCAGATTAGCCACATTTCAAGTGCTCAGTAGCTGCATGAGGCTGGTGGTTATTTGTGTTGGATGGTGCAGTTCTAGACATTTAACTCTTTAGGGCTCCCCTTTATCTACTTAATCCTGTGTGTATCTAAGAATCTTGACAATTTATCAGACAGCTTTTCTCAGGCTGAACCAGGGAAAGTCATTTTTTAATATCCCCTCAGGGGAACCAGAAGGCAACTCTGTGGGAGTTATTTGGATGGCTCAGTTGGTTTAGTTCTAAATTCTTGCAAAACTGGCACGTTTTCATATTTCTTTCTCCAAACCATGAGATTGCTCCAGGGACTTGGATGTGAGCGAAGGAAGAAAACGGACATGTGAATTCTTCATTTTTTATATATATATATATATATATATATATATACACACACATACACACACACATATACATATACATAATACATATAATGTATACATAATACATATTATGTGTGTGTGTATATATACAGACACACACAATACATATAATGAATAATATATATTATATATGTAATATGTATAATGAATAAATATAACATATATATAATGAATATACTCCTTTTGGTATCTATCTATCTCTTTACTAAGATATAATTTTATATAATAAAATTCACTCCTTTTGTGCAAGTCAATGGTTTTTTAGTCTACCTCTCAGAGCTGTGCAACCATCATAACAATCTAACTTTAGAACATTTTCATCGCCTCAGATAGTTAACTCTGTGACAATTTAGTACTCGCTATCGATTCTCTCCCTATCCCCCAGTCTTAGGCAACCAGTAACCTATTTTCTCTATAGCTTTGCCTAATTTTGAGGATTATGCATAATAATGCTATGGATATTCATGTGTAAGTTTTTGTGCGAACATACATTTTCATTTCTTTTGGATATAAACCTAGTAGTAGAAACTGTTCTCCAAAGTACCTGCACCATTCTACATCCCCACCAGCAACGTGTGAGGCTTCTGCTCTCTCTGCATGCTTGCTAGCACTTGTTTTTGTCTGTCGTTTGGACGATAGCTGTCCCAGTGGGTGTGAAGCGGTATCTCATTGTGGTTTGGGTCTGCATTTCCTTAATGCTAATGATGCTTACCATTTTTCATGTGATTATTGTTTGTTTTGGTATCTTTGGAGAAATGTCTGTTCAAATTCTTTGCCCATTTTTAATTGGGTTGTCTTTTTATTGCTGAATTGTAAGAGTTCTTCATATATTCTGCATACAAATTCCTTACCAGATACCTTGATTTTTACATATTTTTTCCAATTCTATAGGTTACTTTTTCATATTCTTTATGGTGTTCTCTGAGGCACAAAAGTTTTTAATTTTGATGAAATGCAATTTATTTTTTCTCTTGTTATTTTTGCTTTTGGTGTTGTGGCATGCATTCTATTTTCAACACCTTTGTGAACAAAACTAGACATTGCCTCTGTTCACATGGAGCTGATGGAAAAGATATGCAATTAAATGAGCCAGAAGGGCAGGGTTCAAAGTATTATGGATTTACCCTGCAAGGACAATTAATATCAACTCCTGGTGGGGAGGGGCCAGAGAAGGTTTTAGAGGTAACAACTTAGAAACTGTCAAGAAGTATTATTTAACAGTGAGGGGAAGAAAGAATCTAGTCATGTTTACTGTTCCTGGATGTAATTTTTAAAATCCTTTGAATGTGATGACATTCTTCATTTCTGACATTCTTCATTTAAAATCCTTTGAATGTGATGACATTCTTCATTCTTACAAGGCAGTGCCTTGTAATGTGTGTGTGTGTGTGTGTGTGTGTGTGTGTGTGTGTGTGTGTAGAGAACATGCTGTTGGATCTTGCAGCCTATCTTAGGTCATCTTTCTGGGGGTCAGTTATTGGTTTGGCTCAGCATAGAAGTGCTGGTTGATAGAGATTCCTGGTTGATAGAATAGTAGATAAAGTCATAGAAAGACAAAGCTCTATAATCAGCTTGTATTGTGGTTAAGTCCAAAGTCAACTAATTGCAAACAACCCCTACATTCAGAAAAAAGTACACTGTGTTCAGGAATCTTCCAAGGGCTCTGCGGGTCCCTTCTGTCTAACAAAAAGCAATTTCACCTTCAGCTTTTGCTCTTGACCAGACCAGTCCTTACCTTTCCTTTTATATTTTAAAGTCTGTTTAGGTAAATGTATAACCTATCATAAACACTGGGCAAAACTGTAGGTAAAATGTTCTTAAAATTATCGCTTGTACCAAATGTCAAACAGCAGGAATTGAAATTAAAACAGACATGAAAGAGGCAATAAAGCTAAAATCAATAAAGTTGATTTCACAAAAGGCTGAGTTACACAGCTTTTATGACGAGTCCAATTTTTAGAATAGACAGAACCCTGGGGATCTATTCTCCCATTGGTGCGCATGCCTCACTCTTATTTACTTTAATGAGCCTTACCAGTGGGAAACAAGGGAAAATAGATTCTCCAGCTCTCCTTTCTTATTGCTGGCTCCAAAGCCCTTAACAAAGCACACACCATGCATTAGTTTTGGGCACTATTCAGATAAGAGACACGTGGCAAAGAAAGTATTCAAAATTCTGCACAGCCTTCCTTGTGCATATTTTTCAGGAGATCCAGTTAGTATATAAATGGTTATTCTCTGTTGTCTAGAGTATCTTTATTCTAAGCTGTGCAGGTTTAAGAATTACCTCAAGGCAATCTGTAATGCAGATGACTTTGCAAACTAAGTGCAAATGCAGATAAAATATTGTTATATAAATAATACTGATGATGAGAATCACCAGATAACATTTACAGGCCTCATGTTACCCTTTGCAATCTGGTGTTACATAAAGTCATGAGGTTTTTTGATTTATTTGAATGAGCAGCATTACTGAAATATTTTATAGTTGGTTGCTATATAAAAGGAAAACCGTATCCTAAAACCTAGGGTAGTCTGTTAATATGAATGCATTGATTGTAATTTTGAATATTGTGCAGTGTACCTATTTAATATGATAATTCTTCCTGCTTCTTTGACATTAGTTCAATTCAACAGATGAAAAATTGCGTCTCTGCCATGGAATCCAGACACCCTGTTAATTGCAAAGACATGAAATAAACAATAACCTGAAACTATGTCATTGGCAATAGTGGGCACCTAGGGAGTTCACCTACAGATCTGTGTGGAAGTCCAGAAAGGGACTTAGCTCAACCATATAGCATCAGTAAGGGCTTCAAGGAGATGACTCAGAGCCAAATCTTAAAGACTAGCGTAGAATTCGCAAGGTGGCAGGAAAGGTCTTCAAAGTCAGAGAACTCACCTCAATTACTGTAAGTGCTGTACATCATTTTTATCTAAACAGTCCCTTTGGAAGAAAGAAGCAATGTAAATTTATTCTCTTTATTGAAATGTATGGAAGCTTTCAGAAGTGACTGCTCCACTCCAGTCCAGTCCATTTCACAAGAATGTCTAGAGAACCTTCTGTGAGCCTTGCATTGGGCTTAGCTTCAAGGCTATTGGGTCCATAGGGCTATAACTACACTTAACTTTAGGGGGCTATTTTCTTTGGCACTGTGTTCTGGAATCATTCTTCTAGTCCAAGAAGCATAGGGGAAGAAAGGAGCATAGCAGGCCAGCAACCATGGTTCCAATAGAAGGTGGCAAGGACATTGATGGTGACAGTGGGCATATAGGGGGATAGGTCAGATGCGAGGCCATTGAAATAGTGAGCAGAAGTGGTAGAGAGAAATGGGTATGTGAGGGGGTGTTCAAAGGCAGGGGAGGGAAGCAGGAGGGGAACAGAGATTTTTTTTTTCTTGTATGGTTTGGGAGGTTGTTTTAGTCTAAGTCCATAGGATTAAAATATTTTGTTCTAGATCTTACTACAAAAACCCTGCACGTCCTTATTCAAGCTGGATAAAAGTGTAATTTCTAGTCTCCTTTGTATCTAAATCAAATTGTGATTTTATTTCCTATCTTCCTTGACGTCAAAATTCGGTCAAGAGAGTTTGGAAAGTAGGCATAAAATCTTATTAAACTGTGACATAGACTCAATCTAATCCGAGGCCAGCTCTCCTGGGAGGAAACTGTGTGATGTTTGGCGATTCACATCTCGACCTGGTCAGGACTCTGCATCCTGGGAAGGGTTGCCAAAGTGAAATGAATGTGGCAAAACCACAGCTAGTGCTGGGGCTCTCCATCGACTTTTTCTCCCCTTGCTGCACATGTCCAGCTTGTCTGCCCTACACTCACCCAGGAGCTTGCAGACCAAGTGGTCTGTTTCCCATAATGTCTTGTGTGCTGCAGCACAGTGTCATCTTTATCTAGCAAGATTCTGCTATGTGGCTGGACTGACACATTCCAATGAAATGTGCAGTCAGTTATCCACATGTTTCTAAATACAGGAATGCTTGGCACTAAGGAAACTGGGTAAATCGCTTTGTTCTTTGCTTGTTTGCTGAATCCTCTGGCAAACCTGCACTTGTGTTAATTTATTCTTTTTACCAATGACCTGAAGAAAAGTCTATCAATCTATATCTATACCTACCTATCTATAGTTCTATTTATGTATTTAGGTGTGTGTGTGTGTGTGTGTGTGTATAAAATCACTTCTAGTTTTAGGAAAATATGGAATCACTAAAGATTTGATTAGTAACATTTCAAAGCATTTCATTTTTTATAGAAAGCACTTTTATTATTATTTATTTATTTATTTTTAGAGGGGGTATGGGGAGGGGCAAAGGCAGAGGGAGAGAGAGTCTTAAGCAGGCTCCATGCCCAGCGTGGAGCCCAACAGGGGGCTCGTTCTCACAACCCTGAGATCATGACCTGGGCGGAAACCAAGAGTCAACCAAGGTGTCCCTGTTTTTTTATTATTATTATTTTTAGTAAAGATATGGGATATGTAGGTTATTGCCCTTTCCAGTTCCCTCGGGTCCATTCTTTTCCTCCTCCATGCTGCTCTGTGTCCAGGACGCTGACTTCTTCCCACTCTATCCCCTAGAATTCCCTGCCAGGTGGCTTCTGATTGGGTTTTGTTAATGGGAAGCACCAGCAAGGGACTGAAAGGTGGGAGGAAGGACAAGTCAGGGTATTTCCTCCTCCTTGCTCTCGGCCACATTTCTGGAAGGTGTTGTCCGTCCAGGACAACAGCTCTGGCTTGGCAATATCTCCATCACAACTCCAGTTCTCACGGGGCTCCTGCAAACACGACTTCCTTCCCCTTGTCCCGATGAGGCAACAGCCACCCTTCCCGAGGTCTCCAGGTGTCGCCACCTCACTTCTTGGTTCATTTAATGCTCCAACGCCTCACGTGCCCCAGCTAGTAGTCTAGTTTTTGTGGTTGGATGACGGGTTTGAAAATATCCGTTGGAGATTTCTGTTGGTTCTTGCTTCTGCTTGCGTATTTATGTTTTAAGTCTAGGGACTTTGAGGCCTGGAGCAAGCTGTGTAGCCTTGGTGGGTTTCATTTCCTTGTGGATGAAATCATAATAGTACACCTGCCAAGCCTTCCTCACAGCAGTAATGTAAAGACATAATGAAAAAGAAAGGGAGCATTTTTGAAATCAATAGGAACGATATCATTACTATGAAGCTCCTGGGTTTCAGTCTCTTCTCTACAATACAAAATACTAGAATGGGACTGGATGATGCTTAGAGGTCCATTCAAAAGTCAAAATTCTTTAAGAATCTATATAGGGCCTTAAAGCCAAATGAAAAATGAAGATTTGTGTCCCACCCTTCAGCATTAATGTCCATTTTACATTGGCAACGCATAGAAGAGCTAGGTCTCAGCGAAGAGCAGGGAACAATAACTATGAATTAAAGATAGAGCAATGAGTCTGAGGATTATTGCCTTCCTATTATTTTTCTTCTCAAACGAGTCCGAAATATTTCTAAGTTACCTAATTTGGACAAACTTCTCTCCTCAGAATCATACATATTTTGAATCAATTAAATAGCAGTTTCTCATTTTAGAAGACAAGTATCATATGAGCTCACTGATATGAGGAATTTAAGAAATAAGACAGAGGAGCATAGGGGAAGGGAGGAAAAATGAAACAAGACGAAACCAGAGAGGGAGACAAACCATAAGAGACTCTTAATCTCAAGAAACAAACTGAGGGTTGGTGGAGGAGAGGGGGGTGGGAGGGATGGGTTAGCTTGGTGATGGGTATTAAAGAGGGCATGTACTTCATGGAGCACTGGGTGTTATACGCAAACAATGAATCCCGGAACACTACATCAAAAACTAATGATGTAATGTATGGTGATTAACATAACACAATAAAAGAAAAAAATAAATAGTAGTTTCTCATTTTAGAGTATCAAACACTGGATGCTGTGGATTGAACTGTGCTCCCCACCCCCACCCCATTCATATATTGAAGCCCTAACCCCCAAAGTAATTGTATAGCAGATTACCTTAAGAGGTAGTTAAAGGAAGTGTGAGGGTGGGGCTGTAATCCAGTAGTACTGAAGCATTATAGGAAGACAAGAGAGAAAGATCTCTCTCTGCATGCATACACTGAGGAGAAGCCATGCAAGCACATTGCAAGAATGTCTGTCTACAAGCCCAGGAGACTGCTCTCACCAGAAACGGATCCTGCCGGCACCTTTATCTTAAAGACTTCCAGCCTACAGGGGTGCCTGGGTAGCTCAGTCGTTAAGTGTCTGCCTTTGGCTCAGGTCCTGATCCCAGGGTCCTAGGATCAAGCCCTGCATCGGGCTCCCCGCTCTGCGGGAAGCCTGCTTCTCCCTCTCCCACTGCCCCCTGCCTGTGTTCCCTCTCTTGCTGTGTCTCTCTCTGTCAAAAAATAAATAAAATCTTAAAAAAAAAAAAAGACTTCCAGCCTCCAGAACTGTGGGGAAATAAATTTCTGTGTTTAAGTCAGCCAGTCTATGGTGTTTTGTTATGGCAGCTGGAGCTGACTTATATACTTGGAGTTAGCTCTATTAGAGATTGTTAAGAACTCCTGAAGTTACTCAGATCAAAGGAGAGAAGATGATTAGGCATGACCTAATAGGAAAAAAAAGTACCATGTTTTAGTGAGTTTAAATAAAAATGCAATTTCTCGTACTTTGCTGTTAATTGTCCTTTCATACAAAGTATCATCACTGATTCGTACTCAGTGTGAAAAAATCTGTTACATTCTGTTTTGGAGTAAAATTTTGAGATAGTGATTTTATAAAGCTGACTAAATGTAATTTTCTATTAATCTAGCGTGGATCATTTTATGACACTAACTCTGACATCTAATCAGGAAAGTAGGATGGACGGTGGAAGGCACCCTGGATTGGCCACCGGCTGACCTCATTTCTGATTTGTGACTTTGAACCAGTCATTTATCCTCAGCGTCCTCATTTGTAAAAAGGAGTACTTGAATGGTGTCTGGGATCCCTTTGAGCTCTAACACTTTATATATGTGTTTACCAATGCGTTGTAAGTTTGTTGAACTTTAATTAATTAGTCTGAAAGATGCTATATAGGCTGTTAGAGAATGCTGCTAAAACTGCTTATAAATCTAATGATAGGCAAATATAGTCACTATACTCTTAATTTGTCAGTGTGTTGTTTTCATTTCCCCAGCCCAGAAAATAAAATATTGTGATTTTCAAGTAACAAGACAAACAAGACTCCTGATGGTGAAATGTAAAAACGGTATATTATGTAAACCAAGATTCCTTTTCATAACATTTTATGCAAATAGGACAATTTTTAAAACTTGCTATTCTAGCAACACTACACTAGGTGGAAGCAAAGAGTAAGCTAACATGTTAAAAGGTTAGAAAGTGGTATTTCCTGTGATAAAAGAACCATACTTTTCTGGATAGTAAAGGTCATTGAAATTATAGGTTACATTCCTTTTTAAAAGATGCTAATTAGAAAAGAAGACAGCAAATAACACTGCCTATTTAAACCACTGAAATGATACCAAAATGGGCCACTGTTTAAGCCTAATCTTTACCTTTCTTCTTATAGACCCTGGCTGGTATCATAAGAAATTAAAATTGAATCATTCTCTTAAATCCTGAGATCTGATTGATCAGTAAGTATAATACAGTAACCAGCCAAGTGGTGCTATTCATAGATCTCTTTTTTCAAAAGCTTACACGTAAAGCTTACAGCATAAAATAAATTGGGGAAAAAATTTCTCTAAAGCATATACATTTTTGAACTCAGTGATGGGAAACTTACCTTGTTGTATATAATATTACATGTCACTTCTTTTAAGAATTGTATTTCTTCTCCTTTTCAAAATTAATTGGGCCTTATAATTTAGTTTCTAAAATGTGCAGTGATATGATGATTTCCATGTTTAGGCTTGTAGCAAGTCAAAACTCAGTTTATTACCATAGTCTTTATGCAAAGTGAATTGCTTAGAGCTACTCTTGAAATGCACTGCATGGAGAAGAAAAAGCCTTTTAATTCTAGAAAAACATTTTGAAGTTGTTTGTGTAGGCAGTAAATCACAAGCGATACATTTTGTGCAATGATAATTTCTACACGGTGTGTTAGATCAAATCCATTGTTTAGAGTACATGATGGCACCTTTGTTTGTGAAATACCTAGTAATAAATGTAAGGTGTACTAACAATTACTTAACAGCAGTGAAGCTGAAACTGAGAAAAAGACTGGTATTGAGAGAACTCTTTTTTTGCTGCCATCAGTATAAAGGAGCCCTTAAAAACCTTTGGAACATTAGGGGCAACCACTTAATCTCTTAGGTGAAGATTCCTGATCTGTAAAATGTGAAGGCAAGGTCAGATAATCTGTAAATTTCAGTGGTTACTTCCTAAGATTCTACTTGTTCTACTAAGGCCAAATTATAATGAACAAACTGGATCTTTAGCATTAGAATTTGTGTTATCTTTGCTTCTTTCCCTATTTGGCCCATAATAGAAAAGTACAAATGGGAAATAAATGATAGATGTGGAGTTTGGGGTCATCTCTTTATTCTTTGGTTAATGACATCACTGATCATCTAAGAACTGAGAAGTGAGATTTTCTTCTGTCACCCACCACTACCCAGCAATATTGACAGAAGACCTAAGGGCATAAACCAAGATAGTTCATATGGATATTTTGTGTTGACAACAGCATGAGATGCTCAAGGCATAAAAATGTATGTGTTGGCATATCTTTGGGCAACTTAATTTTTTTCTCTTTAAATTTTTTATTGTTATGTTAATCACCATACATTATATCATTAGTTTTTGATGTAGTGTTCCATGATGCATTGTTTGTGCGTAACACCCAGTGCTCTACGCAGAACATGGGCAACTTGATTTTGAGCCTAAAATCTTGTATCTGTATAATGAAGATATCAATGACTTATGAAAACAGTCCTAGGGATTAACAAAAGACGCAAATGTTCACTAATATGAACTGCATGTTAAAGGGAGAATTTCTGGGAAGTGCTGTCAAATACCTCTGAAAAAAAAAAAACGGTGTTTCTAGACAAAAATAGCAACTCTGCAATTTATTCATGTTCTCCAGGTCTAAAGGTCATCACTCCTGTTCATCAGCAAGAACAAGAGAAATAGAAGAAAAATATAATGTCATACTAAAGAAAATGAGTACAATTTTACCCATTTTAGGCAATAGCTAATTCTGAAAATTCTTACATGAAAATTCAACAAATTAGACTCATTTTACTGGCTTGTTTAAAATAGAAGTTGTAGTACCTTTCATTTGGTATTCAATTACTTTCCCATATTTCTGGTATCTCTGTCATTGTACTTTATCCACATAGATCATCCTATCAGCATGGGCTTGTCAACAGGTACGTAATTCTTTCAAAGTTCCTCTTTTAAGATGTCTCATTAAATTCTGTGGAAATTGGGAATTAATCTAGTCAATCACATCTTTAACTTTCAATCACTCCAGAAAAACGTCAAAGAATGAAAGAACACTTACCACATGCTATGACAGGCCATACAAAGGGAACAATTGGCCTTTTCTTCTTAGACTACAATGGCCTCGCAGGAAAGGCCTTTAGCATTTTTATTTTCTGTACAGTTGTTCATCTTATAGCATACTGTATGTAAAAGTTAAATATTAATATCACCTGGGACTTTCATAGTGCATTTAATAGACTCAGCATGTCTTATATCTAGTCTCGGAGAGCTGCAGTAGCCCAACAACACACCTAATGGCGGGTTACTCTTTCTCCATTATATGAAAGACAGAAGGTGAAGGAATGGAGAGAGTAAGTGGCTTATAAATGATTATCAGTGGAAGAACTAGATTGAGAATGTGGGTCACATTTTGACACCCTAGGAGCTAACACACAGCTTTTTGGGTCAGCATTGATGTCTATGACAGTAATAACTTCATAATAATATCATGAATATCATTGAGTGCTTTGTGGTACTTCTTTCTTGTAAAGCTTCTGGAAGCACTGAATACTTAAAACATAAGGAGGGTACTTATTGATGACATTATTATCATGTACAAATTGACAATGTTAATAATGACCTCTATTTGGGCAGAAGCTGTGCCTTATACTTTATAATTCTGCTATTATATTAGTACTTAGCTCAGTACTAAACAGAAATAAAATTTCAATAAATATTTGTGGATCCATTCAAAGAGCTTTTAAAATATATATGAGCTTACTTCATTTCACAATAGCTCTGTGCAAAAGACTGAGTAGGTAGAATTATACCAATTTTGCTGTGAAACAGACAGAGACTAATAAAATGGGTATGGGCTTTAGTGTCAAGTAATAGCCCCTTAGCTTGGTTCTGCTCTTCCTAACTTGTGAGCCTCAGTTTTCTCAACAGAGAAGTAGGAATATTAACATCAAACAAAGGGTTATTGCTGGGAATGAGATTATGCATGTAACTGGATTAGTCCAAGGTTATTGATCAGGGTCTGCAGTTAAGAGACAGAAATGAGATCTGAGGTCAGGTCTCATGATTTGGGGTCATATGCTCTTTGCATTAAGTCAGATGAAGGCAATAATCTACCAGTCATTGTGTCATGAGCCGTGCCCCAAGCACCTGACAGGCATTGAAGATTTGTTATTACTTTGCTTTATGGAAGCCTAAAAAGTCATGACCATAAAACAATTAGTGATTCTGCTGATCTGGAAACAATGTCACTTGAATTGAGATGGATTTTACTTTTTACATTTTTTCCCCTGTGGGCTGAGTGTGGTTGAGCTGAGTTTTCTGAGATGGCATTTGTTAGATATCACTTGAGTTCAATATTCTATATCCCTTCTGTGGCCAGAAATACACAGTAGTTCCTTAATTTTAATTCTGTTATATTATCAGCATGTCAAAATGGAAACCAGTTGCTGCAGAATCTCTGGCAAATGATATCGTTAAGGAGAAGCCAGAAGCAGAAGCTAGGCTTCTGGTTAGATTGGGGACACTTCAAACCATTGGTCGGGTGTAAGATGGCTGTGTTGGGTAATGTGGAGGTAATGGCAAAGAAACGGTTTTTTTCTAGTCATGACTGTTTAGGTCATCTTCACGCAGTAACCTCAAAGAAAATAAATGAACTGTGGCAGTTACAATAAACTGCCTGGACCTCTGTTCTTTTAATGCTCAGACTGGTTTCTCTACTCTAGACTGAAGTCTCATGCATTTTCCACTAATTTAGGAAAACAGTGTGGCATAATGGAAAAAGCACAGGTCTCTGATGAGCTGTGTGACTTTAGGTAGGTCATTTACCCTGTGTCTTTTTCTCAACTGCACAATGGGGATAATAAGAATACAGAAGTTGAGAAGATCAATTGTGTTGCCATGTATGAAATGCTTTGAAAATTTAAAGCATCAGATGATGCTGGCTTATGAAATAATTTTTATTACTAGGGGAAAGAGGAGGTTATATTGACTTATTTGGTTAAGCACGCTCCATGCCTCTCCCTTAGTGCCAACTGCCTGCAAAATGAGTTTTACGCTCTTCCGGAAAAAAAAAAAAAAAACAAAAAACATACAATACCTTCTGATTTTATTCTCCACATTATTTAGAATTACACTAGAAAAAAAGCTCCAGAGGCACCTGGGTGGCTTAGTTGGTTAAGCATCCGATTTTTGATTTCGGCTCAGGTTATGATCTCAGGGTCATGGGATCGAGCCCCTGCAATGGGCCCCTCCGTCAGCGCAGAGTCTGTTTGTCCCTCTCTCCTTCCGCTCCTTCCCCAGCTTGTGCTCTCTCTCTCTCCTTCTCTCTCAAATAAATAAGTAAATAAAATCTTAAAAAAGGAAAAGAAAAGAAGGTCCATGAGGGCAGGCATTTATTTCTGTGTGTCTGGTTCATGGATGTGTCCAAAGTGCCTATGACAGTACCAGGCTTACAGCCTGTGTTCGGTGACTGTCAAATGACTGAATGATTTAACGCAGGAGGTCACAAGGACCTACTGTTGCTCACTTTTCAACTGAGTGTGTGTGTGTGTGTGTGTGTGTGTGTGTGTGTGTGTGTGTGTGTGTAAGCAAACTGGGGAAAGCTTGGCATTAAGGGTATTTCCTCACATGTATTCCATTTCACCTTAACTGGTAAACATTTCCCCTCCTGATTTCCAATTTTGGGTCAGGTAGCATCTGCTTAAAAACCTATTTCCTCCTGACATTCCAATTCAAGTCACAATTCAAGTCACTAGTTCTGGTTGCTCCTGGATCAACACATTAGTTGCACTCAGCTTAATAATACCCTACCAAGCCCTGAAAGTCTTACAGAGATACACAATTACCAAAAGCCACCTAGGAGGCCAGCACATTCAATGAATCACTAATGGGATTCAAGAAGTAGAGTTGACAATACAATCAGTCTTTAAATGAAGAATTTCTTATGTCAGAGCTAAATCCAGTCAGAGAAACAGGGGGCAGTTTTATGATCTATACAAATCCACAAATGCATCAGTGGTAATAGGAGGCTGGTTGAAACACTGAATGCCCCATTTCTATGGAGTCCTGGAAAGACCCTGCCTGGATATATCTAGGGAAGCGGAGTGGGTCAAATGGGATCCACGAGTATGTCATCAATAATGTTTACTGATCCTTTATTTAAGGAATTTTAATGAAAACGAAGTCAGATGAAGTGAACTGTTTCTAATCTGATTTCATTCAGTCAAGTTAAGCCCTTCTCTACTAAACTAAAGCCCAGGGAATCTAACAAAAAACAAATAAGTAGTGATCAGTAGACTGTAGGAAAACTGCAGTCTGCAGGCCAGTTTCAACTGCTAATTTTGTCGGAGCCCTTGATTCTCACATGCCTCAAGACTCAGAGCTGTTCTTTCCCCAGAAGAAAAAGCAATTGTTGGAGCTTTCTCTCTCTTTAGGTCAGAAATTATAACCTGTCAAGCCTGGACTTGTCATCTAAAGGTATAAGTAACCTTTTAATCTCTTAGAATCATTTGCTTCTCTAGGTCACTAAACCCAACATTTTGTACAGATAAATTCAGGATGATTTTAGCATGACTTGGAATCCTGAAATTCTCTCAAATGCTTAGAAAGGAAGAGAGTTCTGTCATCTACTATTACTATTAATTTTTTGCTCTGTTCAATATTTTATCAAAGTAATATGTGTAAAGGGTAAAAAATTAAGTGGAATGGAAGGACTTCTAATGAAAGATAGCAGTTCTTTGCCCATCATTTCCTCCTCTTGTGTTCATTTCCCAGAGACAGCAGCTTTTTCAGCTGTTTTTAGTTCTTCTGGTCTTTTTCTCCCATTGTATGATTATAGCGCTTCTTGGTTAATCACATTCAGACTTGATCTATTAATTTCCTGCTAGGAAAGAGTTTAGTTAACTTAAACCACTCTTTCACGATATTTGTGCCTTATATATGACTCATCCTAATAGTAATCTTTGTATCATCATAGTATATGCCTAAATCTATGTTTCTCTACACATCTCATTTACTCAGTATTTCTTGCCTTCCTTCTCTGATAGATTAAAACATTAGCACCCTCCCCCATTTGCTCTCCTCTGCCCTCATCCCCTGGCTCCTGTCTCCTGTCTGCTGTCAATTCCAGGAGATTTACTTTAAAAGTGTCAATGTGGATTACATTTGCATTTTGTTTTGTAACCATGTTTCAGTTTTATATGTTTTCCTGATGGGCAACTTCTAAAAACTGGAAACCAACAAACACTCATTACATCAATATTATCAAAATGTGTCCTTTGCATAGATTAGTAGTGTGCTAGGATTAGAGTTCTCTCTGGAAGTCCAGCTTCACAATCTGTTCAACTAATACGTCAGATGGGTCTTCATGATCCAAAAACAACAAACAGATTCTAAACAATTGTTTTTGTATCCGATTGTCAAAGTAATGTTCATTTTACATATAAAAATGTAAAGAAGAAAAGTCTAAAGAAAAATAAAAAAAATCCACTCCATAAAGGTAAATGAAAATCTTTTTTTTTTTTTTTTAAGATTTTATTTAGTTGACAGAGAGAGACACAGCGAGAGAGGGAACACAAGCAGGGGGAGTGGGAGAGGGAGAAGCAGGCTTCCTGCTGAGCAGGGAGCCCGATGCGGGGCTTGATCCTAGGACCCTGGGATCAGGGCCTGAGCTGAAGGCAGAGACTTAATGACTGAGCCACCCAGGCACCCCAAGGTAAATGAAAATCTTAACATGGATTATTTCTAAATTTGATTTTTTTTCTCCATTGAAATGGCAGATGGATGATTCAGACTGACCACTCCAATACTGTTCCCGGGCTCAGCAGGGTGTAGTGGGTGTTCTTAGTTACTAAAGGCACACTTGAAGGAGCTACTTTTCCAAACCCTACAACCCACTCCTTTATTTTATTCCGTACTTCATTGTAAAGATAAAGACTATTTGATTGAGCTCCTAAACCACGCTTGATCATCATATCAACATTTCCTTGTGTCTTTTTTAAATTTATTTTTTCAAAAATTTTAAAAGATTTTATTTATTCATTTGAGAGCGAGAGTGAGAGAGAGAGAGAATGAGTGAGACAGCACAAGCAGGGGGAGCAGCAAAGGGAGAGGGAGAAACGGGCTCCCCGCTGAGCAGGGAGCCCAACGATGGCTCGATCCCGGGACCCTGGAGTCATGACCTGATCTGAAGGCAGACGTTTAACTGACTGAGCCACTCAGGTACCCCTCCTTGTGTCTTCATATAATTTCATCCCTTTTCTTGCTGTCTCAGAGAAAGGATGTTTCTTCTTTGCCTTGTTGGGCATTACCAAAGCATTCTCCTAAATGATTATATTTGATGAGTCTAAGGACATGCTTTTAGTCATTCACTTGAGGCAACAGGCATAACTGGGTCACCCAAGATTTGCTTCCTAACGAAGGAATCTCTGCTACCATGAACTTGGTGTACTTCACTCTCACGCTTCTTTAAAGAGGAATCTGCTTCACCAAACGGCTCCCTGATCTCTAATCACTATGCCACCCAGATTTCTGTGGTCTCCACTCTACCAAATCCAGTTCCTTTAGAGTCACGAATTCTTAAGACACAGTATAACATCTCTTTCTATTTCTCATCCTCTCTCACTGCTCTGTGGCGTCCACCGTTGCTGCCTACAGCTTCTTCCTCACGTTCCTTTCTCTTTGTTTCTGAGATTTTGCTCTTCTAGGTCTCCTATTGTCTTAGTCAACTCAGACTGCTATGACAAAGTAACATACACCGGGTGACTGAAGCAACAGAAATTTATTTCTTATTGTTCTAGAGGATGACAAGTCCAAGATCAAGGTGCTGGCACATTCTGTCTCTGGTGAGAGCCCGCTTCCCAATTTGCAGGCAGCCACCTCTTGCTATATCTTCACATGGCAGAGGGAGAGGTTATCTCTCTAGTGGCTCTTCTTATAAGGGCACTAATCCCATTCCGATGGCTCCACCCTCATGACCTAATAATTACCTCCCAAAGGCCAATTCCTACTGAAGTCCAGCTTCACAAACTCCATTCAAACTGACATATCCAATGGGTCTTCATGACCCCAAACAACAAACAGATTGCTTTCTAATTAATTGTTTTGTACCTCCAATATCATCACATTGGGATTAGGGTTTCAACATATGAGTTTGGGGCGGGGGGAGATAAATATTCAGTCCAGATCTTCTATTTCATATGGCTTCCTTTTCCTTCTTTTCCACTTCTTTTTAATTGCTCTACTACTCATTTTGTTCCCTTCCTACAGTAGCCAATGTAATTCTATAAAATGTCTCCTTGCTCTGCTTTCCTCTCTTTTTTGCTTCCTTTCAGTAACTACACGGCTCATCCTTAAGCTCTACATGTGTGACCCCAAGTTTATGTGTTAGCCCTGACCATTGTTAATGTTTGCACCTGTTTCTGAATATCCCCATTTGGATGTTTATTTGACTCCTGAGGACAAAATGGCCCAAACTGAACTCATCATCTTCCCTCTTCTTCCTGTAATTATTTCAGCATTTTAGTTACCTTGTTCAAAATCCAATAATCATCCTTTACACCTTCCCTTGGCTCCCTGCCTTCTGTGAATTTTTCAGTTCTGTTCCTTCTATCTCATAATACCTGATGTTCTTTCCTTTCCTCTCAATATCCACTGTTGTTTTTTCTCTCTTCTGATTCTAGAAAAAATCCTTCTAGTATAAAGGGTAGAATGCTATACATGAAGGCTTGAGGGAGAGATAAAGCATCTCATCCTGTGACATAATGAGCAGCCCTATCTGAATCATTTTATTAACCTCCTACCTGCTTTCTCCCTGGGCTCTTCAGAGGAACTGCTCCATACCCTTTCCTTACTCAAAAATATGCATTTTCCCCTATCACCTAATTAACAATATCCAAGCTTCTAGACTAGTATTTACACCCATATTTAAATCTTGTATTTTACTACACGTGTAACAGAAATAACCAGTAGCTGTCTGCCTTTCCTCTCCCAACTCCTCACCTAGAATGGAAGTTGTCTGAAGCGGGAACTTGTCTGAAGCAGGAGCTCTGTGCACTGATGATTTTTCTGTGCTTAGTATAGAGCCTGATACATAGTATATTCTCAGTGTTTGTTGAACAAATGATTGGATAGTACTGTCCTTATGCTTTCTGGCCTCCATGCCCTGGTAGACCTCACTCACATTATTGGGTGCTTCCTGTTATGGACTGTATTATGTTCCCCCACAATTCACATGTTGAAGTCCTCACCCCCAGCACCTCAGAATGTGACTGTATTTGGAGAGAGGACCTTTAAAAAGGTGATTGAGTTAAAATGGGTTGTTAGGGTGGGCCTTAATCCAATCTGACTGGTGTCCTTGTGGAAGTTTGGACACACACACATAAAAAGAGAAAGGAGGGACTGTGTGCATAAAGGAAAGGCCGGCCATATGAGGATCTGATGAGAAGGTTGACCTCTGAAAACCAAGGAGAGAGGCCTCAGGAGAAACCAATCTTGCATATACCTTGATCTTGAATTTCTAGCCTCTAGAACTGTGAGAAAATAAATTCCATGTGTTTAAGCCATCAGCCTATGGTATTTTGTTAGGACAGTCCTTACAAACTAAGACATGTAATCTTGCCAGATAACTCTCTTAAACCTTCTATGTATAATGTTAATAAAGAATACTGTGATACAGATACTTACAGGATTTCCATTTTACAAATAAAAACTGTGAAAGCATTGGTATGTTAATTAATTTCCGTATGGTCCCCCAGGCAGGATTTGGAATGCAGGCAACTTGACTCATGCTGTTTCTTCTTCTTGGATCACCCTTTCCCTCATTTCTAAACATTCAAAACTCTGTCTAAAGCCAGAGGAAATGTCCTCTCACTGAGTTCCTGTACTCTGGCCTGAATCTGCATTCTAATAATTATTCTTTTGCCTCCTTTTCAGCTCCAACCTTGTTGTAAGTGCCTGCTAGGAACCTGCCTAACTCTCCAGGACTGGGGCTCTGCATTATTCATCACAGCCCTTTGACATTAAACCTGGACCCCTTCTGGGATGAGAGTCTGTCTACATACCTGGGGCCTGACTACTGGCTGACAGGTATCCCTGGTGATAAACACACACCAGTTGATGTGTGCTTATGAATTCACTTGTCTCAGAATTCCATGTTGCTATTCTGTGTCAGATGCACAGGAATCCCCGCTAGCCTGGTATTGACTACATTCCTGGAATACCATTGTTTATATTTTACTATAGCTTGCTTTCTTTTCTTTTTTTTTTTTCTTATAGCTTTCACATATAGTGTTCTTCCCTTTATATGTATTTTCTTCCCCCAGAGTCAGAAGCTGAGTCTCTCCTAAAGCCCCAGGCTTTCCATAAATAGTTAGTTTTGCTTCCATGTTTCTGCTTATTTTAGGCATGGCTATCATTAAGCAGGTAGTATCCAGGCATGGCCTGTGATAGATGATTCTTAGACTATTGTCAATGATCCACTCATTTGTTCATGCATGTATTCATTTGTTTTTTCATTCACCCACCTGACTTAGAACTTTTTATATTTCAGTCACAATATCAGGTGGTAGGTTGAAGTCAGTTTCTTTGATTTGATACTAAAACAACTACAAGCTTTTGATGCTATTAGCAGCGTATAAGAAGTTTCCCCAAAGTAACCTACACTAAAATGTAATTTGAAGACATGTTACTGATGAGATTCAGGCGTCTTCCCTACGTGTCACCAGGAACCAATCTAAAATGAAATCAATGGAAAATAAGCTGCAAACAGGGAAATTGTTCCATGTCATGAGGATATGTTAAATGAAGGAAAGTGATGGTACAACGATAAGGGACAACTGAAATTTCTGAGGATCTGGAAGGAATGCTGAAAAAGGAACACTGTTGAAAAGGATCAGATTAGTGCTACCCAAGGTACAGCCCGTGAGACAGAAATTCCAGCCAATTCTAGTGATAGTAAGGGATGGCATTTAATAGAATAATCAGATGGGTTTAGCAAATATTTTTGAGCAACCACGATATGCCAGAGAATTGTAGGAGTACAAAGGTGAATCACAGATGGTCCCCACTTCCTCAAGAAGTGAGGAAAACAGACATATAAAACCCTAGCCCTCCTGGGTAGGAATGGAGCTGGTGCAGCTATTGCTACCCTCAAGTAACATCAGACCCTGTCAAGACCCAAATTTCCTCCCTTTGGAATGGGAAAAACACTTGGTACAATTCTCAAGAATTCCACCTTAGCTGGGAAACAAAAGAGAAGGAAACAGAGACCAATCTATTTTGACAAGTGAGGGGAAGTGTGCTGGATATTTTATAATTTCCTCTACTAATCTACTCCATCGTGGTCTACCCTTCTCTCTGCCATGAAAAGTTGACCTGTATGAAACCCATCAAGCTTCCTTGTCCTTGGGCCGCTAGGGCCTGCCCTAGGGAGATCAAAACAAGGGGGAAAATGAAGTTTGAGTATCTTTCCCTGACTTCTTTCTTGCTGGGTAGGTTAAACTGGTTCCATCCCTCAAATGAAGCTGCCCTCTTTCCTGTTTACCCATCTTTCCCTTACAGATCTAAACTGCTTTATTCCTGCCTCTCTTTGGCCTTGGGGTGGTCCACATTTCTTAGGATTCCCCTACACCTTGGTCATATTTTTGTAAATATTTCCTTTATTAAACCAGCATTGAATTACTCAAATTTGAGAGTGCATTCTTCCTTCTTGAAACTCATTTGATTCAGGAAGCACTAAAAAAGATGAAGGAAGGGCAGGATAGAGGCAGAACTCTGAACCCGATTGGACAATGTGGAGAGGGTAGCTAGAAAGATAAGAAGATCTGTCCTTCAAGCATTGTGCAGGTCGCTAGGGTTTATTCCTGGATGCTGTATTTGGGAACTGTTCGGGAGCCTGGAAGATGCAAGACCACCATTCACAAGCCTGAAAACTGGCAGTGCCACTGCTTTAAGTGCCTGGGACTGCAACTTAATTCTAAACCCCACCCATCAAGAGCTATTAGCGTTCTGGGGTAACTTCAGCCCTTGAACATAGGGCTGCGAATGGCATCAGCTTTCAGAAAACAGACGGAAGCAGGAGAAGTAAGACAGGGTCCTAGTGTAGATGGAATAACCTTACTGCACTAAAACAGAAATGTGTTCCAGGTGTTAAGAAAACAGGGCTCTGTAAAAGTATTACTAAATGCCAGGTGGGATCAAATGACTGTAACATTTAAAGACGACACTAGTCAACCTGGTCAACAATTCAGGCAGCCCTTCTGGCCATGGGCAAACTAAAGTTATTTTCTTAAACACATTTTCTAAGACAGCTTAAACTTGACAGAAATATAGAAATGTGATTTACTCCTTTGGTTGAAAGAGGAAATGTAAGTAATCTTCAAGTGACTGCAACATAGACTACTGACTTTGTCTCCCTTAATTTCTCTCCATTGTGTCAGGGATGATTTATCTGGTCTAATCTATGCCATCTGTGAATTAACACACGTACCTAGGAGTCCTGAGTTGGATGGGCACATATTTTACAAAGAGCTGGACAGCTCTGGCCCTTGTTTTATCAAGGGTCGGGAGCACAAAAGTGAACTAAATAACAGAAATAAAAAGGCAAACATTGACACCGGATGCTCACAAGACTTAGCAAGAAATACATTCTTAAAAGTCATTAAACAATTTTGAAAAGAAATTCAAGCTGCGGGGACTGAGCTCTGAGATCAGAACAATAAGCTCCGTGAATTGGAACAGAGGCTTTCTGAAAGAAATGTCTACAGTTTTGAAGAATACTTTTCCCAGACAAGCTTCTTTGTGAGGGGATTTTTTTTTTTTTTTAACAAACATGACTATTTTTGACTCAGCTCAGAAATGAAATATTTCAAAAGCCCTTTCAAGCTCAACATCTCTAAAATTACTCCTTCAAAGTTACACTTTAAGGGGTAGTAGAGTAGTGAGATTAAGAGGAATACCGAGGTTGTGAAATTTTCATAGGTGTGATAAAGACACACCAAAAACCTCACTACTGCCATTAATTTTTTTAGTGTTTTAGGCAAAACAAAAAAGTACCATGTGGAAAAAATGGCAATATTGCAGGGGTGGGAGAAAGCATTTCCAAGTTCAGTTTTGACAAAAGAGAGCATAAGACAAGATTACTCTTTTCCTAGGTTTAAAAAGGGAAATTTTTAGGAGAAATATTTTTACAAATTTTGTGTTTGGAAATAATATTGCAGTTTTCCATAATTAATGACAATGAATGTCAGAATTATCTCCAAAAAAAAATGTTTTCTGGGGCAATGAAATCAAACTCAGAATTAATTTACTTAGGTAGCCACTAATGGTCTTATCTGTACATCCCATCGAGAATTAATCTAATCATACCTTTGGTTGGTTTGATTTCATCATGTGCAAAAATGCGAAGTGAAGTGGTTTACATTTGATGAATCAGAATCAGAGAAAATTTTGTCCAGCTTGATTCTGCATAGAAACATTAAAGATATTTGTGAAGTGATATATTCATGTAAGAGTGAACATTATAAATATTAATTAGGGCAAGTTATTTTTTTCTTGATAAGAAGAAATATGCAAACAAATTGATTTTGAATAATTCAGTTTTAAAGTTCAAACTGAATTAAAACTATGAATTAGACCAAAATGGTATTTTGTTTTGAAGAACTAGTTTTAAAGTGGTTCGAGCTTGTACTGTTCCTATCTTGGAAGGGTGTTCTCCCTGCTAATTCTCGGAGGTCACTGTTTTTACTTCTCTGTAGCATTTTGTGTTCTCCAGAGAGTGACCTAACCAAATCACTGTTCTGTCCACAGATGAACTACATGTGTTGTTGTGCCTTCCTCGTTCCCTTCCGTTATGTGGGGTACCAAATTAGGTTAGTCAATTAGATCTACTTGGATATAATAATATTTGGATAAAAGGTTTCTCTAACATTTGATAAGTGAATACAGGAAGAGAGGCTTTTTCTTTGTCCTGGACCGCAAGCTGTGAAGACCATCTAGCTGGAATGCCAACAGCCTTCCTTCCTAGCTGCCTGAACAAAAAGCTGCAGAATGAAGCCAGAGAGAAAAGCAGAATAAAGACAGAAGGATGCAGAGCCAGGACCTGCCTGAAGCCTTAGGATTTTCTAATAAGAGACAATGACTCCCTTTTTGTTTTAAGTTAGTTTGTGTTGGGTTTCTGTCCCTTGCAGGCAAAATAATTCTAGCAATTCCAACAAATAACCAATAGAAAAAGCTGGAAGGGAAATAATTTACAGCATATTATAAGGCAATGCTTCTTGTTCTTACCCATATATGGCCAAAATGGGCTGTGGGTCCTCACATATATAGTGAGAGAGAAAAATAAAAACTCTTACTCTAATATATCTTGGACATAGAAACTGTTAGTACATTTTACAAAATATGTTAATAGATGACATACTTTAGTATGTTAATTTATAAAGATATTAAAATAACACATTTACATATCAAAAGCATAATCACCTTAGTAAAAAATATGTTAATGACTCATATTTTTGGCTATATGATAGCAAATCCATTGTTTTGACCAAATTATTTAATGACACTTAGTATGATGTGACCATGTACATAGGCAGTTTTAGGTAAAGATGAGACGTTTAAGAAGTTGATAGCAAAAGATACAGAGTAATCCATCTGACTTTAAGCCATCCTCCACCCCCTCATTATCTATACACAAAACATATGCAAATATACTTTATTATGCATTACAAAGAAACAGAAGTACTGGGTTAAGTTCAAATTTATTGTCAATAAACCAAGGAAAGTTAAATTATATAAAAAAATTTGGACATAATTATACATCTATTCCAAGAAATCCTTGGATCTTGGGCTATGTCTACACACCAGATTGGTTTGACCCTTTTCACTGAATTGAATATTAGTTCAATTCCATCAAAGTATTTGTCTGAACTAGTTTTCTAAATTGACACATTAAATAAGGTAAACTAGTTTATATAAGTAAATACCATTTCAGTAACTCAGAATACCATGTCAATTAGATCATTCTTTAATGGCTTTGTAAGTATTTGTAGCAACTGCCCTTTATAACTGAACCTAGGAATAGAACGTGAAGCCTTTGACTGCTGCTCTATCATTCAGCATTCCTTTTATAATCTGAACTTTAACTGTCGGTAAATCTAAGAGATATAGAATTTCAATCAGAAGGAACCATAAAACGCCTATTTCACTTACCAGTTCTATAGATGAAAACTCATATTCAGGGCTCTGACATACCTATTGAAGGTCTCAAGTGGCAGAGTTAGGCCTGCACACAGACCTTCAGAGGCCCAGACCAATGCTTCTATTGGAAAGCTGTTCCTCAGATGCAAACAACTTGGCACTTTTCATTGTATTGATTTGGTTTTATGCTTGATTTTATGTTCAACATAATATCATAAATCTGGATTAGATATTCAAATTATCTGAATGAATTACTATGATAAATAATTTAAAAGTTAACATTATTTATTTATTTTTAAAGATTTTATTTTTAAGTAATCTCTATACCCAACGTGGGGCTTGAACACCCAACCCTGAGATCAAGAGTTGCATACTCCACTGACTGAGCCAGCCAGGCTCCCCAAAAGTTAACATTATTGAAAAAAAAATAGTTCTTTATTGAGTTTTGTTTCTGTTAATTAAAAATATTCTATATGTATAAAATCATACTATGATTCTTAGATTCTTTAGTATAAAAACATACTATTCAGTCTCCCAGGTAATCTCATTTACCTTTCATTAAGTCCTCTTTACATTATCTAGAAGATCTTGGGTGACATTTTGTGTGTTTGCTTATTTGTTTTTGAAATGACCAGTCAAAAAAGGTGAATTGGTTTGTACAAGTAAACATCACCTCAGTAACTATAGTAACTATAGTAAAATATATTAAATTGAATAGTTTTGTGTGAAATCCTGAATAAAGTCTGTCTTATGTGTTCCCATTCTTTTTGGCTTAGAGTTAGAAGAAAGTCTTTCTTTTTCAGAATAAAATATCATTTTAGAAACTGTGAAGCAACAGGGCTTTAAGAATTCTGGACAAAAATATCTGTAATGGAATATCAACTGTGCTACAAAGGTAATACTTTATCAAGATCATGAAATACAAATTTATGATTTTGGAAATCTTATCTCAAGGAATTGTTGGGACAATTAAACAAATGTATGAAAAGCATTAAAAAATGTTCAACAAGTGTCAGCTAAATTTTATGAAAAATAAAAAATGACTATATTACTCTTTAAAAATGACAAATAATTACTGCTACTAGCTTATATTTTGCCACATTTCTATTGCATTGTTTGAAGGGGAAGTGACACTTTTTATAGAACAAGTGATTTTTCTAATTAAAAAAAGGATCTGTGTGACATCACCAAGATGGTGACATAGCTCGTTCCTGAGTTTGCTCTTCCTCACAAGAGGAGCAACTAATATCTGTTTGAGAACAAGACCCTACTGAGAGAATCCTAGAACATGGGGGTGAGGCTGAAGGAGCCCCCTGCACCGCAGACACAAAGGCAGGCTGCATTAGAAGGGTAAGAGAGGTGGCTACATGTTGATCACATTGCCTCTTCCCGAGGCTGGTGCAGCACCATGCCCAGAGGTTTCCCTTGAGCCTTCAGTTCCTCCAGTGGGAAAAGAGAAGCTAGGGTAGGGGTCAATCCCCAGCATTGTGGGTTGCTCTGTGGAAGCCCTTACTCTGATGTTGTACCAAGGGGATTGTAGGGGTATTTTCATAGCCCAGCCAATGAGATTCTGACTGTGACAGAGAAGGAGGTGTGTGCTTGCAACAACTAGCATATGAAACTTGCAGACTGAGTTCACACTCGGAAGTGCCTAAGTAGAAATTCCAACCAGCAGTTTTGCTCATCTGTAGAACCAAGCCGGGGGTGTACTCTGACCAAGGAACTCAGCAGAGTGCAGATCTGCCTGATTCAGGTCCTCAAAGGAGGAGTTTTGCTGGCCCTAGAGCCTGCTTTGCCCTTGCCCAGGCAAGGCTCTGAGTCACGGTCTCACCTGCTATGGAGAGTGCCTTCCAGCCCCATTTGACCAGAATGGCTGGTGACAACTTCTGGAAGCTGTATGGCCCAAGGGTGCTCAAGCTAAGAGACAGGCAGGCAGGCAGAGCTGATCACCCCCAGAACAAAGCCAGTACCTCATATGGAGCCTTTCCATACAGGCAGGGGGATTAATTCATAGCCAAGGCCGAGAGTAGCTCCTGGCCCTTCTCAACCAAAAACCTGTTGGAGAAACTGATGATAGCCTGGAATGGCCCCTCATCTTCCTGCCTAGGCAAGGGCCTGAGACATAGCCCCAGCCACTGTGGAGATTGTCTTCTGGCCCATTCTGACTAGAAGGGCTGGCAAAAACAACTGAAAGCTTATGGACCAGCAGAGCTTGAGCTGAGAGAAGGGCATTCAGAGCTGATGGGTTACAGAGCAAAGCCTGTGGCCCTGTTTGGCCAGGGAACTTGGGAAGCAGGTAGGCTTGAGTTGAGACAACAAGTTGAGACAACAAAACTTTAGTGGTTTTAGAGTTGCTTCTCCCACTGTGCCTGGGCAGGGAATCAAATCTGTAGCCCCTCTCATCACTGAATACAGCTTTTAGCCTGCCTCTCCAACCAGAGAGCTCTACCAGAGCACATGAGAAGCTGCATAGCCCATTCAACAGTTCTATGTACAGTGGCACTCAGAGAGCACATATCATAATTTCCCCATCTGCAGAGCAAAATCAGAGGCCTCTCCAACAAGGGAATATAGTGCACACTCAGGCCTGATTTGGGTCCCCAAACTATGAGCTGTGGAGGCTCCTGGGCTCTGGCCTGTTGTCCAGCCAGGGCAGGAAGTGAATATACAGTTCCATCAACTGCTGAATATAGTACCCAGTCCTAGCCATCTAGTAAACCTGACCAGAGAATTTAGACAACCACAGAGTCCCACTGGCCCAGTGACATTAACAGCAGACATACCTAGAAAGTCAAACTTAACTGACTGATGAAGAATTGTCTCTGCCAAAGCAAACCTGTAAAGTTGGAGAGGAGTTCCATTACTCAAATGCAATGATACCAATATAAGAAATCAAGGATCATGAAAAATCAGGTAAATATGACACCACCAAAGGAAATTAATAAAGCTCCAATAATTGACCCTAAAAAAGATGGAGATCTATGAGCTGTTGGACATAATAATCCTCTTTAGGAAGTTTAGTAAACTACAAGAAAACACAGACAACTAAACAAAATTGAGAAAACAATGCATGAATAAAACAAGTTTGGCAAGGAAAGAGCAAGCACCCTCCCCCTGTAAAAAAAAAAAAACAAAAAAACAAGCAGAAATCCTAGGGTTAAAAAAAACACAACAAAACTGGAGAATTCAATAGAGAGTTTAAAAAGTAGACTCAACCATGCAGAAGGAAGAATCAGTGATTTGGAGAATAGGACACTGGAAACTACCTAGAAGAGCAAAAAAAAAAAAAAAAAATGCCTATATTAAGAAGCAAGAAAGATCCCAAATAAATAACCTAATTCTATGTCTTAAGGAACTAGAAATAGAAGAACAAACTGAGCCCAAATTTAGCAAAGAAAGGAAATAATAAAGATTTGAGCAAAAATAAATGACATAGAGAACATAGAAACGATAGAAAGAATTAACCAAACTAAGGGTTTGCTCTTTGAAAAGATAAACAAAATTAGCAACTCCTTAGCTAAACTAACCAAGGAAAAAAGAGAAACAATCCAAATCAACATAATTTAAGTGAAAAAGGAGATGTTACAACTGATAACACAGAAAGTCAAAGGATCATAAGAGGCTACTAGGAACAACTGTATGTCAACAAACTGGACAACCTAGAGAAAATGAAAAATTCCTAGAAACATTATTTACTAAGACTAAATCAGGCAGAAATAGAAAGTTTGAATAGACCAATTACTAGTAAGATTGAATCAGTAATCAAAAATCTGCCAATGAAGAAAAGCTCAGGACCACATGGCTTCACTGGTGAATTTTACCAAACAACTAAAGAAGATTAACAACGTTTCTCCCAAAAAACTGAAGAATAGGGAGCACTCCCACTTATTTTATGAGACCAGCGTTATCCTAATACCAAAGCCAGAAAAAGATGGTATTAGAAAAGAAAAGTACAGTCAATATCCTTGATGAACATAGATGTAAAATTTATCAATAAAATACTAGCAAACTGAATTCAGCAGAACGTTAAAAGATCATTTACCATGTTCAAGTGGGATTTGTCCTTTGGATGCAACGATGTTTCAACATATGCAAATCAATCGGTGTCTTATATCACATTAATAAAATGAAAGAATAGTATGATCATCTCAATAGATGTAGAAAAAGCAACTTGATAAAATTCAACATCCATTCATGATAAAAACTTAACTAACTAGGCATGGAAGGAATATATCTTAACATAATAAAGGACACTCATGACAAGCCAGCAGCTAACATCATACTCAGTGGTAAATGGCTGAAAACTTTCCCCTAAATCAGGAACAAGACAAGTGTACCCACTCTTACCATTCCTATTCAACATAGTAGTGGATGTCCTAGCTAGAGCAATCAGGCAAGAAAAAGAAATAAAAGGTATCAGAATTGGAAAAGAAGAAGTAAAATTGTTTCTATTTGCAAACAACATGATTTTATATAGAGAAAAATCCTAAAAACTCAATAAAAGACCCATTAGATCTAATTAATGAATTCAGTAAAGTTTCAGGATTCAAAATTAACATATAAAAATCAGTAGTGTTTCTCTGCACTAACAACAAAATTTCTGAGAAAGAAAAAAAGAAATCGAGCCCATTTATAATAGCACAAAATACTTTGGAATAAATTTAATTAAGGAGGTGAAAGATCTCTAGGCTGAAAACTATAAGATATTGATGAATGAAATAAAAAAGGATACAAATAAATGGACAGGTGTCCTATGTTCATAGATTAGAAGAATTAACATTGTTAAAATATCAATTCTATCAAAAGCCATCTATAAATTTAATGCAATCCCTATCAAAATTCCAATGGCATTTTTCCAGAAGTAGAAAAAACACTCCTAAAATATATATGTAACCACAAAAAACCCTATATATAACCAAAGAAATCCTGAGAAAGAAGAACAAAGCAGGAGGTATCATACTTCTTGATTTCAAGCTATACTATAAAGCTATAGTCCTCAAAACAGTATGGTACTGGCATAAAAACAAATAGGCCAATGGAAGAGAATTGAGAAACCAGAAATAAGCCCAAACATAATATGGCCAACTAATAATTGATAAGGGAGTCAAGAATACTCAATGGAGAATAGAAAGTCTCTTCATTAAATGGTGCTAAGTGGATATTCACATGTAAAAGAATGAAACTGGACCTATATTTTATACCATTCACAAAAACTAACTCAAAATGGATAAAAGACTTAACTGTAAGACCTGAAATCATGATACTCCTAGAAGAAAACATAGGAAAAAAGCTCCTCGACACAGGTTTGGTAATGAAGTTTTGGATATGACACTTAAAGCACAAACAATAAAATAAAAAACAAACAAGTGGGATTATATCAAACTAAAAAACTCTGCACAGCAAAGGAAACCATCAGTAAAGTAAAAAAGGAAACCTATAGAATTGGAAAAATATTTGCAAACCATACTATCTGTTAGGGGTTAATAGTCAAAATATATAAAGAACTCATACAATTTAATAGCACCCCTCCCCAATAACCCAATTAAAAAATGAGTAAAGAACCTGATAGACATTTCTAGAAAGAAGATAAATGAAAGGCCCACTGGTACATGAAGAGATGCTCAACATCACCAGTCATTAGGGAGATGCAAGACAAAACCACAATGAATTATCACCTCCTGCATGTTAGAATGGCTATCACCAAAAAGACAGGAGATAAATGCTGGTGAGGATGTGGAGAAAAGGGAACCCTTGTGTATTGCTGGTGGGATTGTAAATTGGTGCAGCCACTATGGAAAATAGTATGGAAGTTCCTCAAAAAATTAAAAATAGAACTACTATATAATCCAGCAATTCCACTACTGGGAATAAATTTGAAGGGAACAAGAATACTAAATCAAAAAAATATCTACATCCCACCACCCATGTTCATAGCAGCATTATTTACAATAGTTAAGACATGGAAACAACCTAAGTGTCCATTGATGAATGAATGGATAGAGAAGTTATGGTATCTATCTATCTATCTATCTATCTATCTATCTATCTATCTATCTATAGATATATATATCTATATATATCATATGTAAAACCATATATATATAATGGAATATTAGTCATAAAAATTGAGGAAATCCTACAATATGTGACAACATAAATGGACCTTAGAAGGCATTATGCTGGGGCGCCTGGGTGGCTCAGTCGGTTAAGCATCCGACTCTTGGTTTCAGCTCAGGTCTTGATCTCATGGGTCATGAGCTAGAGCCCCGCATCAGGCTCTATGCTCAGCAGGAGTCTGCTTGGATGTTCTCTCCTCTGCTCCTTCCCCCACTCTCTCTCTCTCTTTCTTTCTCAAATAAATAAATCTTAAAAAAAAAAGAAGGCATTATTCTAAGTGAAATAAGTCAGACAGAGAAAGACAAATACTGTATGATGTCAATTATATGTGAAATCTAAAAACCTCCAAACTCATAGAAAAATAGATCAGACTTATGGTTATTGGAGGCATGGATAGGTGGAAGGGGAATTGGAAGAAGGTGGCCAAAAGGTGCAAGCCTCCAGTTACAAGATAACTGGGGATATAATATACAACAGGATGGTTATAACTAACATCGCTTGTGTGATATATAGGAAAGTTAAAAGAGTAAATCCTAAGAGTTCTAATCAGAAGGAGAATTTTTTTTCCTTTTTACTTTTCTTATTGTATCTATTTGAGAAGATGGATGTTAGCTGAATCTATTGTGGTACTCATTTCAAAATATATGTAAATCAAACCATCATGCTGTACACCTTAAACTTAAATAGTGATAAATGACCATTATTTCTCAATAAAACTGGAAAAGATCAGTAATTTGATCTCGCCCTATGCTTCTTGAGATTTGCTTGATGTGATTCAAAGCTCTAAGCTCCTACTTTTTCTTACTATTGTGATCAACTCTTTCCTGAAAACCAACACAGTCAGTGCTAAGGATGTTAAAAGCTTATATAGCAAGCAGGAGTATTATCCTAATAGCACAATAAGCAATTACTCAGGAAAAGCAATGCCCTCTGCCAGAAAGCTATCTTTGATTATGTCTTATGTTAAGCTCTTTTGTTTTCTGAGATTGATTAAATGGTTCTTTTCTATTGAATCACTGTAGAGAAAAGAGAACTGTTTCATACTGAGGGTCATGATGTATGTTATTGGTTATTTAGGCCAAAATAGCAAGGTTTTCAGTAATGAGTCTTTTTAAAAATTTTAATTAAAAATCTTTTTCAGTAATGAGTTTTATGTAGAATGTTTGAAAATGCATTCTTTGCTCACATTACATTCTCCCCAAGTTTTATTAAGATGGAGGATTAAATATAGTATTAATGGCTCACAAGTAAAATGTGCTGAACTAAGTGATGCAAAAAATGCATCAAACATTTAATTAAAACAATGTTAAATACATATGTACATCTGAAATACTGAAAGAAAATGGACAAGGTCCTGCTTTTATACTGGCTTAAAGCTTCCAGGCCTTTCCTTTCATGATTAATCATACTCGGTTGCATAGAACACTTGTGCTCTGTCATTTCTTTGCAGTAGCTGCCATTGTGTGAAGATGGATATGCCTTTTTCCTCCCTCTTCTCCCAAAAGATGAATTCTCAGTCTCAATTGCTCCTTATAGCATGTGCACTTATCTTTGCCTTTTGTGCACTGGCGGAGAACATGCTTCTCCATTTCTTTGTTTCTCAGAAATGTGAGACAAGGCCTTTTCCTGTATCATGTGGCTTCCCTTTACAGTGTCAACCACATTGACACCTGCTTTCAGTAGCAAGCCAGTGACGGACAAGTAGCTCCCCGACAAGGTGATGATCTCTCTCTCTCTCTCTCTCCTATCCCCTCTCTCTCTTTCTCTTGTTCCCTCCTGCTCTCGATCCTTCCCTGCCTCCTTTCTCCCAAACCACTTTTAAAAGACTAATTTGAACCAAGCTTTCAATCAAGACCATTCTATTAATTTAGTTTCAAACAGAAACAACAGTGCATTATGTTTAAGGGACTAGGTTTATTTAGGTTCTTCTACTGGCTTAAAGAAGCAATCTTTCTGCATCTGGGCATTTAAGTAGTGTTCCACAATTCGTAATATATATACATTTATACACACATATACACACATATATATTCTTTTCACTTTGTGGTATATCTATAATCCTTGCACTCTCACTATGGCTCTGTATTTTCACAATTATCCAATGAGAACAATATGCTACTTATAATAACTTGGGACTTTTTAAAAAAAATATACTGAAACAGAGTATTAAAATTTTACTCTTAGTGAAGATTCCATACATATATTTCTAATTGACATGGACCGTTAAGGACTCATCAATGTACACTTAAAACCAGACACAGGTAAACAAAGTTCTGATAGGAGAAAAGACGAGAGTTGAAATATGTCTATGTTGTACACATTTTATGTTCTCCACTGCCTTTTATATACAATTTAAACTCATTAGTCTGGCCCCTGACTCCTTGCCCACCTCAACTCTTACCATTCTCTTGCAAGTATCCTATATTCTGGCCATACTGATTTCTGTGGAATTCCTTAAGCTTTCTAGATTATCTTTTCATATTTTTGTACATGCAACTCCTTCTTCAGGTAACTTTTTTTATTTGTAAATATTCAGGTCAGTGGGCTCTTCCTTTAGGAAGATATTCCCCATTCCAGTTATCAGGCTAAGATAGGTCCCTCCTATCACTCATATTTTATATATATTTCTTTCATTGCCTTTTTATTCACTTGTTCATTCCTTCAACAAATACATATTGTGTGACTAATAGATGCCATTTATATAATTGCCTGCTAAGATGCCTCTCATCTTTTCTCTTAATAGAATGTGTTTGCCTGTGTCTGTCACCTCTTAGAGGTAAGACATATATAGTTGATTCTTGTTATTCCTGACACTTATGTTCTATAAAGTTGCTGTGGACACTAAATTAGCAAATACTGAACTATTGCTCCTAAGAAAAATACAGGGTTGGGTTCCTTCAATCCTCTGGTCATAATACTTTAATCAACCAAAACACCATTTGCATTATATAGATTATATCATATATATTATTATATAACATGTAATATATATCATACATAATAAATATAATACTTATTATATTGTATAGACTCTTAGGCTTTATAATAAATATAATATTGTATGATATATATAATATTGTAGTCAATGTCCTTGTAAAACAACCCAGTCTCATCAGTGTTGAAAACCTGCTCTTCCACATACTCTATCCTTTTTCTATATAACACTTAGTGGGTATTTTAAAAATTGTTCCATAGATTCCTGATCTGGAAAACCTGTCTTTGGTTTCAAGTTTAACATTTTCCACATGTATCACCTTTTAAAACATGCAAGTCAGCCAACACTAGCAGAGAAGTGTTTAACATTTTCCTGACCCTGGATCATGTGACGAATTTTTCTTGGCTTTCAGTCCTACAATGATGCTCTTCACCACACTCTTTTTATTGGTCAACATCTCATTCATTTCCAAATTTATTTGCTTTTACATCTTTTCCATAGCTTCATCACACACTGTAAATATTACTTTATCGCTTTTTGGGGTCGCCTCATGCACAGATCATTGAATTTCCCCTTCCTTTTTCTGAATATACCATAATGTTGATGCATTAATACTGAACTCATGACCAACAGCACTATAACTCATGCCTGACCAAAGCTTAAATAACATATGACCTTTTTACACTTAGGAACTAGAGAGCATGTCAGCACTATGTTTGCAGGCCATTTTAAACAGTGAAATCACCAACAAAAAGCAAAAAAAAGGCAAAAAATGTGACAGTAAGCCACAAAAAAGACACTAGTTTATATTATGAGAGCTGAAACAAGAAGGACTTCAGCTTTAGGGTTCATATCAGCTGAAGTCTGCACATGTTGGTGAATAACCATGAGTGACTGCAAAAACACATATTTCTCACAGTATCTTAACTGCTTCCTTCAAGGCATAGTCTAACAATCTTCATTCTATGTGATATTAAAGGATTTTTTTTGTATGTGTAAAACTATAAGGTATATCTATAAATGGTGATCATCTCTTAAAGAAAAGCAACTAAGAACTAGAGTATTGCTCTGTCTGCTGCAAACTATGAAAAAGTCCTGTTTTTAATGAAGAAACAAACAAGGCTATCATATCCACAACTTATATTTACTATAAAACCTAATTCTGACATATGGAGAAACAATTCTTTTTGTAGGATAATGCTAACCTTTACACAAAAGTCAGTGCAACCCACTGAGACACACATACACTCTAGGTTGATTTTCAATGAGCAGAGACTTTGAATTGACCCATATTGATCCTCTTGCTTGTTTCACTTTATGTCAAAGACAAAACTTTTCAATGTATTTGTAGATCTAGTGATATGGTTTATAACCATAGCTTAGAGTCAAGCTAATGTGCTAATGTGGGGAATCTAATCTATCATCATCACCAACAAATATAATTCATTCATTTATTTTGTCAACAAATATTCACCGAGCACTGACAAATATCCACTGAAAACAACCCAGGCCCGTGTTAAGTACTAGAAGTAAACTGTGAATAAAAGAGGTATGGTTCTATCTCCATGGAGCTAGTAGTCTACCAGAAGAGATATACACTCTGCAAGTAAAAAGAGAAATAATAATATAAGTAGATTATGAAGGGTACCATAGAGAAAGCATGTCTACTGCAAGGAGAGAATAATGGTTGTATTGAGGCGGGGGCATAGGTTAGATGGGATTCTTCAACAGCTTCATTAAGAAGGAGATTTTTTTTTTTAAAGATTTTATTTATTTATTTGACAGAGACACAGCGAGAGAGGGAACAGAAGCAGGGGGATTGGGAGAGGGAGAAGCAGGCTTCCCGCTGAGCAGGGAGTCTGATGCGGGGCTATGACCTGAACCGAAGGCAGATGCTTAATGACTGAGCTGCCCAGGCGCCCAAGAAGGAGATTTTTGAACTGAAATGTAACAAAAAAAAAAAATGATCCTTCTATGGGTAGAGCTGTGGAAAGCCTATCTCAGGTGCAAGGAACAGTGAGTGGGAAGGTTCTGAGGTTGCCATAAACCTACCTTGTTTTAGGAACTTCCTCATAGCCATAGTGAGCAAGGGGAGTTGACACAAAATGCTACTGGAAATTTGACCACTGGTAGATCATACAGGGCCTTGCAGGACAGAGTAAGAGGTTAGTAGTTGATTCTAAGTATATTTGAAAACCACTGAAGAGTGCTAAAAAGGAGAGGGATCATTATCTGAACTGTAGTCTAAAGAGATTATTTAGGTGGCTGGCTGGAGAATTCAGGGTAGGGTGCAAGTGAGGAGTCAAGGAGACCAGTTAGGAGCTGGGGAAGTAGTTGAGGCAGAAGACGGTGACCTTGACTTGATTCACGGCAGTAAAGGTGAAGAGTGTGTGGACTCAGTGTATTATGAATATTGAATAAGATGGACTTCCTGCTGGACTGGAGTGGGGATGCGAGAAAAAGGGGATCGAGCATTATTCTCAGGCTTCTGGCTTGGTTGGCTGGGAGGATAGTGATGCTCTCCACAGAAGAGGGAAGACTGCATGCCTGCCTTTGACAAATCCAACCCAAGTTGGGAGCTGGTTTGTACAAGGAGGGTGATCAAAATGGGTGTTACAAGCCGATAGGTGGCTTTTGAAGTTATAGGAATGGATGAGGTCATCTTCAGGAAGAAAGTAGGGCATAATGAGAAGAGGACCTAAGAGTAGTTTGGAAGTACTTCAAGGTTTAATAGAGAAGAAGGGCCTCACATAGTCCTGGGAAGATTAAATAGAAAAATAACAAGCAGCATGATATCGGGAAAAGAGAGTTTCTGATTCAACTAAACTGCTTGGGGGTCTGAAATTGGGCTCCAGCCTCATTCCTACCCTGACCTAGTGAGAAGCAATGTGTTCTAGTAGGAGAATCATCTATTTTGGAGTTATGTAAATCTGGGCTTGGAGTTTACCAGCCAAGGGCAACCTTCCCAAACTTTCCTAATCTCTTAAATTCCAGGTTTTAGTGGTAGGATTGTTGTAAGAGGTAGACGCAATAAAGGTAAATCTCTTACTATGGTGTTTAGCAGATAATAGGCCCTAATTTTAAATTGTAGGTGCATGCTAATAGTGTCACAATGAACTAAGAGAGAAACAAATTATAAAATATTCATTTAAAACATGTTCTTACTAAGATGTTCTTTCTCAAGCTTATGCACATTGATATTATGAGGATGGGGTGAAGCAAGAAATTTAATCCCTGCATTAATTTTGTTGGTTTGGATTAGCTCTTAATAAAAACTATAGCTTATATTTATTGAGTGCTTTCCATCTGCCCAACACTGTGCTGAGCAGTTTAAATATATTAAACTCATTTAATCCAAGCGCAGCCCTATGGGGTGTGTAATGTTATCATTCCCATTTTACAGGAGAAAAAATGTAACCAGGAAATTAAGTAATTTGGTCCCAAATCATTCATATAGGTGTGTGTGATTCTGTGCTTAGACATTACCTTTTACTTTTTAGAGGAGCTCTGACATTTCTTTGAAAATATCTCCCTGTCTGTTCTGTTAAAATTTTTTTCCAAATCAACATTTAGACTTGGAAAAGTGCAATGAAGTGTTTTAAAAGCAAGAACACCAAGCAGCGATATAGCAACTTTTTTGTATGAAAGGAAAATAAGTGATTAGATGGACCCAGTAATAAGTGCAAGAAGACTAAGGAGAAAAAGACACATCCAGTTAATTGCACACTGAGAAATGTGGGAGAGGAGGTCTAAGACACTTCAAATATGACTCAAGAAGTTACTGATACGTGGCTTCAAGAAATAATAACACAAAAATGGCATTACTTCATGCCCCCAGTGCAGCCTGTTCACAAGGCTTTGGGTGAGGTGATAGCTAATTGCAAACGTTGGCTGGCACAAGGGTTTTTTCCTCTCCTTAAAACTCCAGCTGCAGTAATTGACAACTCGCTACCAGGAGGAAGAAACTTCTACAAAAAGAAAATGGCTTGAATATGTTATTAGAGAATCTGCTTTTTTAGTAGCTCTAATTTCATTTAAATCTCATAAACTACAAACATAATCTAATTACTGGTGGTAGGAAAGTATTCATTTCTTGCATGTAACACCAGTAAGATCTATGTTTGGTGACTTGTGGGTCTTTAGTGTGAACTCCAGGTTCATCTTTCTTGCGACTCGTAGACATTTTCAAAGTCTTATCTCCTATCTGTAGGTGGCAGTAAGCTATTACTATTTTTGTTACTCTGCCCAGTGGGAGGAAGATTAAATTCAGTTTAGAGAAATTCAGTTTAGAAAAAGAGAATATTGTTCTACCTATGGGCCAATATAAAGAACAATAACTCAGTTTTTTTTTTCAATAGAAGTTTGATTCCCTCCCCCTTTTTAATTTGCGGTAAAATTGAAATTCTTGTGTATTCTCAGTGGACTCTCCTCTAGCTAGGATGAACTTATGTTCACATCAGGCTAAACAAATCTAGAGCAAGAGAGTAAAGGGTTTTGTATAAATCAGCAGCTCAAGAAACCCACCGTTTCTTAAAGTGATGTGTCTAAGCAAGATTAGTTCAGATCTTACAGCCTGCTGTTATATTTATATTAAGCAATGGCATTTTGCTTTCAAGTATGTGCACGTAGAACATCAAATAATTATTCTTCCAATTCCACAATAAAAAAGATTTCTTTCCAAATGACTCACTGATTTCCATCCTCAGTGTTAAAAAGAAACAAAAAACAACCACACACACGAAAGGCAAAGGGATTGTTGAACTGCAGGTCTGTTCTGCATTGTCTTCTGCCCTGTGGTTGTTCATATGCAAAGCATGCTTCCTTACAGATGGAATCCACCAGTACTTGCCATTAAGGGAAACACAGCAGGACCCAGAGAGGATTTGTTGACGCTGAAAACCGACTTTATAATTTAGCTCCGAGTCTTGAGGCAGCCTAAGTCACACTATACATCAGAACACCGGATCCACAAATGTAAGGCAAATAGAGTGAAACATGAAATTTCCCCCCTCATACTTCTCCTCTTGTTAGAACAATTAAAACAACAACCAGCTCCTTTATTGCTTGTGATTTAGCAGTTAGCCAAGTAAAGTGACAATTTCAGGCTACAGTAGACAGAGCCACAGAAAAAAGAAAACAGCCAATAAGGTGAGGCAATTGCTGTCATATTATGCCAACAGAGACTGCCAGGTTTCTAAAATAAAAACAATCCTTCCACCATGGTGAATACATTGCACTTTTGCTTAGCTTAGCTTCCACCGACCTTCCTAATGGAGAAAGCCAGTTTATACTTCTTTTTTTTTCATTTTTTTATTATGTTATGTTAATCACCATATATTACATCATTAGTTTTTGATGTAGTGTTCCATGATTCATTGTTTGCCAGAAATTAAGTTGGCTTTTTTTTTTTTTTAATAGCTTCAGGGTATATAGTTAACTTCACCTTGCCTGTGACAGCAGAATGCTTTTGGTCTAACAAGAGCCTTTCTATTCATGTATTTACAATGTAGAGAGTAGGATTCTTACTTTGTATATGATAGCCTACTATCGATAAGCTAATTCCGTGGTTTTCCACTCTTTGTTGTAGCAGCTGACAGCAGAAAAGACAGTGTGATGCTTATGTGTTAAAATGCAGGATTTTCTGCCCCAGTTTTCCCAATCTAATAGGTAGCATTTATGCACTGTTATAATTCTTATGTTTAAGTAGTTTTCAATTTTAACAGAATGGTTTAAAAATTCAAAATGCATTTTATTTTTGATGAGCGAGAAAGGCCTAACCCTTTAATGAGTACTCAGGTACCAAATTTGTCCTCCTTTTGTAAGAGTCAACTGGTAACATAATGGGTCTGCAGGGCAATGTATCCCAACTTGTTCATGAGTAAAGACCTCTATTCATTCCAACTCTAACTACTGCATAAATCATTTTCTTGAGATGAAAATGGTGGCTGTGTAGGTTGGATTGATTGACCTGACTTCAACAAAAAAAAAATGGATAGCTTCATTGTTTAGCTTTTGGACCTGCCTTGGCGTTTGCAAGGTCTGGGGGAATATCTGGAATTTTCCCCTCATAACCAGTAGCTAGAAAAGAGTAGGTCAGACCCAGAAGACAGAGCCTATAACAGAAAATATCAGGTGTACTATGTGAACAGGATCATGGGGATTTAGCAAAACATTATGAAAAGGACATGTGATGTAGAATTCAAGCAGACCAGGGTAAAATCCCAGCTAAGTCACTTAGGCCACTTATTCTGTGAACTTGAACAAGCTGTTTAAGCTCTGAACTTCAGTTTTCTTATTTTGTAAAACAGGGTCTGTAATGCCTACTCTAAAAATGTACATCAACTAATGAGAGATAAAGTGTTCAGCACCATTCACAAAACACAGTAAAGCACTTAAAAGAGGTAATTGCCCCAAACAACAGCAATAGCGGTAAGAGTCATTTCAGTAGAACATTCCAGAGGATGCAGTAGAGGGTAATGGCGTAGAGCAGAGGCTAAGAAGACAGCCTGAGGTTTAAACTTACCTCCACCACTGGTGTGACCTTGGATAGATTGTTTAACTTCTTTGTGCTTGAATTTTGCCATTTACGCAGGGGAGATAACCAGAGCACGGACGTTTTGGCATTACTTCAAGGCCTGACTGAAGCGATGCATACAGAGTAATTAGGACCGTGTAAGAAATGAATGATGTCAGTTATTTTTCCTATTATCTCTCCCTCTCAGGAGGTTAACAGAAGAGTACAGAGGTAATCCATGTGGCGCTAAAGGACAACAGGATGTGTTTTAAAAGCTCTAGACACATACTAGGATTTTCCTGGAAGGGGGGGGGCAGTGAACTAATGACATTGGCGATGTTCCCCAATGATCACAGGAATTTAATCTTGTTCTGAATAGTTGTCTCCAAAGCATGAATGTGAGTCTGACACAAGTGATTATTAAGCAGGACTGGGGAATTTTTTTGGACTTTTGATCAACTCATCATGTTTCGGTAGGTTCTGAACTTCACCATTTAAATAAATCTGTGAGTATTTTGGGAACATGGGAAGTCTATAGTTAATCCCCATGGGCTGTATAGAAACTGCTTGTTTAAACCAAAAGGAGCCTTTACATTCTCTCTTTTTCAACATCCTGCACCTATATAACAAAATGTTCTTGCATTTGGATGATTCTTTGCAATTTAAAGCATTTCCACACACATAGTTTTATTTCAGCTCCTTACAGTTCTGGGGAGTTGGCCCAGTGGACATTAATATTTTCTCCATCTATGGGCAAGAAACTGAGGATTCGGGAGAAGGGACCTACCCCAAATCACATAGTTTTAAGCAACAGAGTAAGTTAAAAAATTACTCAGCAGTGTTTGATAAGGTTGACTTTGCAGCTTAGTTTTAGGATTACATATAAATAAGAGTGTGCTGTCATAAGTGCCATAGAATTACTGTCACATTATGACTTTAAAATTCTTCTTTCACTAATTATAATACAAGGAGACCTTTCTAACATGGAGATGTGTTTGCCTTCTATACTTATCTTCTACATTTATATCTGCTCTTTGAGACTATTTCAGTTTGACATTTCTTTGCTTTTTCTAGGAATATTCTCTGAAAAAGACTCAGAAAAATATTATGGATGCAAAGTTTAGAGAAGAGCTTTAGTTTAAAATAAAGATGTGGTAGCTCATACCACATTCAAGGACAAATAAAATTCTTTATTTTTATAGTCTTGCTTATGGATTATTTGCCTACATCTGAGAAGCAACAAAAGAATCACAGCTGGATTTGCAGATGCTTCTAATAGGGGAAAAATGCAGAGGTATGTGTGGAAGAATTCCTTTTTCTTATTCTAAAAAAATGAACTAAAAAATAAGAGCACCTATGGAATTGAGATTGGAGAAGGAAAAGCAAGTGTGGGAAGATGGATAACCTTTGATGTCAAGTTGATTTCTCATACCTATGTGGTCCAATTTTAGTTTGAATATTAGCTAGGAGATCTGCAGTCCCCTGTTCTACAAGGCTAGAAAGGTGAAGGCAGAATATTTCAGAGGTTTCTCAAAACTCTAATAAAAATCTCTCCTGCCAGATGACCCCTGATAAACTTCATTCTTCCTTTCAGTAAAAAGGAAGACAGGCTCAGAAAGGATGATGTTCACCACGATTAAGTCTCCAGTCAGCCATGTTAGGCAGGTGAGGAATTTCATTGGATTTTTTCCTTACTTGGTAGTTTTAGATGTGATGCAAATCAAACAGGAGAACTTGGTAGGAACATGTGAGAACTAGGTCTATACCACATTAAATGTGCTTTTGGTTGTATAAAAGTAATATGTAATATCTACCTAATGATGCGATATATCAAAATTGAGCTTAATGTGAGTGTATACAGTATGAAGTTCATATATTCCACTTCCACTTCTGTTTATGTTGTACTTATGCTTGTGGTTTCATAGTGACATATTTTTTAGTAGTACATCAATATGTACAGTTCTTAATATCAGCACTTATATATTATGTTGTGGTATCCTCATTCACCTTCAACTTCTTGGGCATAGGGTTTATGACTTCTTTACTGCACTATTTTTATGCCTCGCAAAATGACTAGCATATAGTAGGTGCTCTCTATTTATGCTTGTTGAACTGAACTGAAGAGGAATGTCTCCTTGTTTAAGAACAATTTCATAATATAAAATCCATGAAAACCTTAGAAAAACAAATTTAAGGTATTTCTGACCTGGCTTTTATGAGTTTGGGCTTTAGAGGTAAGCGTGAGGATTTTGTTTGTTTGTTTGTTTATTTCATTTCTAGTGCATAAGTTTTGGGAAAAAAGAATATCCTTATGGGTTTCTGTGTTAACCAATAGAGAGTGATAAATACTCTGCATATTCCCTATAATTTTATGGGATCTTTAAATAATCTCATGCAAAGTTATTGGGATTTATTTTGTTCTTTGAGCATATTATCATTTTGATAAAAATAAAACAAAGATGTGAGGATCAATGATAAATGGAAAACTTTGTCTTTCACACCTTTTTTGGTTTAGTATCTTTGCAGCGGTCATCCCAAGTATGTGAAGCTTGGACACCAAGCAATGTGTCTTTGAGAGCCCTTACTTTTCACCCCCACAGTGCCAGCTACATAATTGGTGGGGCCCAGGTCAAGATGAAGATGCAGAGTCCCTACTTCAAAGAGCAGAAAAAAGCTTCTTACTTTCTGTAGCAGTCTCTCTCAAGCTGTTACTGTATTCTTTACTTGTCAGTTAATGCTACACTTCCTCAGGCATGAGGCTACTCACAGGGTGAATGCAGACCTATGCAGGCCTCCAGGACCCTGCCCTGTGTTTAGCACATGGGTGTGCCATGTACAGATCCTGGCTCTTCCTGTGCCCATGCCCAGGCCCCTGTCAGGGGTGGATGTGGCAGTGGTCACTGGGTGGGGGTGGGGAAGCAGGTGACTGAGAACTTTTCCTGGAGATATGGGAGGGTGGTGGGACCCAGGACTCCAAGACCCTGGCACAAGCTCCATTGTCTCATCTCACTTCACTAACAAGAGCCAAAATCAAAGATAACCTATTAAGAATTTTGATACGGTGGCACCAGAGCATTAAACATCTAGTGAAGGCCCTTTTTTTGAGCAAGAGTCCCTGTGCAACTGCAAGGACTCACACCCAAGGAGCTGGATGTGGTCCCCAGGACAGGTGGTTTATGGGATGATGGAGAACACTGCTGCTGGAGAAGAAGTGATATGTCTTGTCTCAATCCTGAGGCAAGAGGGTTGACATTGCCTTTCTTATTCCCCTTATTGTGACTGTTTCCTCATTTGGTCTTCACTTTACTTTCTTTTATAGAAAAATAATGAAGGATAGGAAAGTGGACAAGCAATTTTAATAAAGTATAATTTATACCAGTGAAATTATGCATGCAAATATCATCTGAAAGCATGTCAAGGTTTTATTTAACTTGGTAACTAATGAGAGAATCAGTAAGATGTCAAAACTAACTTAAAGACTATTTGAGAAGCAATATTAAGATTGCTCAATTAGATATAAAACTAATCAATGTCCAATAGGGCAACAAACTGCAACATTTAGGGCACTTTTCCATTAGAATTCTAGAAATTATTCTCATCTCTATCTGACAAAAATCTACAAGTTAACCTCTGCCTCTATAAAGCTGTAAAACAGACCAGAAAATAGAAAGTAAAGCCCAACACTGGAAAACTGCACTCCAAGTGTACCCAAGTAACCTCTTCTGCCTGTTTCAGGTTAAGGATGATTTATCTGTCAATGTTATTTATCTCAGACTAGCATTCTCTGGCTTTTTACTTCATCTGGCCATAATATTAAAAGATTTACTCAGTTGCCCTCCATATGCACAGAAATAGATGTTTAATATACACAATGGTAGAATATAAAATAAGAGAGTATTTCTTAATATATTTAAATCAGCATGCATTTAGATTCCCTTAATACTTAAATTAGACGATATACTTCTAGACTACAAGCAATAGCATTGGAAGGGCCTTTAGATGCTTAGATATTTAGAATTAGAAAGGTCTGGGTGATCTTTAGTCAAATGAGAAAAAAACATACCAACTCTGGAAGGATATGTGCCCATATCACAAAGAAGAGCAGATATGAGATTTGATCCTAGGTTATTGTTCTGGTTCATGGGGAAGTCCCCAGTGGCTCTGACCAGTCCCATCTCATTTGGAGACCAAGTGTCCATTCATGTCTACTTCCTTGAATAAGGTGTATGGTGGTTCATCCTCTCTTCAAAGGAAATTTCAAGTGTCAAGGACTCCCGAATGTGACAGTGGGTGGTCCATGTTCAAGGTCGGCCAGGCACCAAGTCCCCTTCACTCTGTCCTGAGACAAAGGTCCTTCTTTCCACTTCAACTAATCCCTATTCTTTTGACTCTTCCTCCCCACTGCCTCTTCCCCAACCCAGCCTTCTCTCCTCGGGAGCAGAAATGATCACTCTCTGATCATGAATATAAATATTGTGACTCACATTTAGGACTAGAACAGTTTTGAGGCTTTAATTTCTTTTTCTGTGTAGATTGATAGATTGAGGAAGGAAATAAAAAAAACCCTAGAGCTTTTGTGAGGGAGCAAAGGGAAGGAAATTAATTAGGTAAGTATTCAGGTATAACTTTACCACATGGTTCTAATGCCCAGATAATTTCCTACCTCAACACAACTCAAATATTTAGGCATGATTTTCTGTTAGTTCTATAAAACTTAAGCTGTATTTGTCATAAGTACTATTAATCTAGGACTGAAAAGAGAGCACTGAATCTCTTGAAGCCTATGGCAACTTGTCAGGTGTGAAGAAAGAATTCTCGCTATTAAAGCACACTAAACTCAGCATATATTCCCAGTTGTTGTACAATCTTATACTTTGGAAATCTTTGAAAAGCAGAAAAAATGTGTACTCACTGGACCTTGTTTGTATCATCTAGTGCAGCATTTCCTCAGACTGATTCTGAGAAAGAAAATGTTCGGTGTGATGTTAATAGGTATTCCTGGAAAAATATCATTTGGGTGAAGTAAGTTTAGAAACTTCTATTAAGTAGAGTTAAATGGGTTATTTTCTAAGAGGGAATGGGCATGTGACATTTTATGAATTTGTCTTAGAAAAATTTACCCCTTCTCATCTTTTTTTCTTGAAGAAAACTTATTAGTGGATCTTGAAAAATACTTTTGAAAGTTTAGTCTAGTTTAATCCCCTTTTTACCAAAATGATGAAAGTGAAGTCCAGAAATGGTTAGTGGCATATTTAAGAGTAAGGGGAAGAAGGCACAGACCTCTTACCTGTTAGATTGGTCCAAAGTGATGAAACTGTAATTTTTAAAAATATTTTATTCATTTGTTTATTTTAGAGAGAGAAAGAGAGAGAGAGAGAGCATGTGAGCTGGGGGGAGGAGGAGAGGGGGAAGGACAGGGAGGGGGAAAGAATCTCAAGCAGACCCCACACTTAGCGTGCAGGCCACATGGGGCTCAATCCCACAACCTTGAGATCACGACCTGAGCAGAAACCAAGAGTCAGATGCTTAACCAACTGAGTCACCCAGGAGCCCCAAAACTATAATTTTTAGAGATAGCCTAGTCCTTAAGTATAATTCCCCAGTCAGAGACCTGTTGAAAATAGCTACCAAATCACTAACTTTGGACAACTAACTTTTTTTGTGTGATGGAGCAAATAGTTGATTTATTTTGCAAAGCTTAGGATGGAAAGCACTTACTTAAAGTCTAGAAGAGTATGATTTATCCTGTCTCTATTATCAGTGTTGACCTGAACAAATCTCTTAACCCTCTTACACCCTATTTTCCCATTTGTGAAGCCGAAATCTAAATCTGTGTTCCAAAGATATTTTAAGTATTAACATCATTTTGAGATAAAATTACCTCAGAGCAATACTACTATCCCATTTTCCATAACAAAGACAGCACTTGATAATTGTTAGGTCAATGACAATCAGCAGTGTTTAGTTAGACAGTACTTGCTTGAAGTCACTATTGCATTTTGTGTCAGCAAACAATAACCAAATTTTATTTTCTAGTGTTTTTCCATCTAGTCTTTATACTCTTACATCTTTAGCAAGTTCTAACTTTTGGCTCCAAATCACTTGATGTTTAGGAGGGCAAGGGGAACCATTCTTACTTCTTTTTCCTAGTATAAAAGGCTAAGCAATTTTCCTAAGGTACATAATATGCCAGCAAATGGGCTAGGAACAAAATGTAAGACTTGGGAATTTTGTCTACTGCTGAACTAAAAAGATTGGCTTGTTTCCTTCCTACATTAATTATTTAAACTCCTTGTTTTAAGCATTTGGCGAACCTAAGCCAAGGGATTCTAGATATCTCACATTTTATTTCAGCTTTAACTTTGCTTTGTTTTCATTTTGTTTGTCAAGCTTTTCACACAATTTTAACAGTTGCATATCTAATTACATGTAAAAATCATAATGATTAGTACAATTTACCAAATCCTTTGTGTGTGTGTGTGTGTGTGTGTGTGTGCGCGCGCATGTACAAAATGAAATCTGTAAGTGGTGAGCCATGCAGATTTAAAACAAGAATAAATATTTCTAGTTACAAAACAAACTGGTTACATAATTCCCTCCTAAAAACCCATTAATAAATAGTTTTTGAACCCGTCAAGGAAAACATATTAGCAGTTCATATTTTGCTTGCTTATTCTTTGAAGTAGAGAAAAAAAAAACTGTTAGTATTCTATAAGAAAAGGAGAGGAAAGATAGTTTTCAGATGGGATTTAAGCTAGAGAGGTCTCTTATGCCCAGGAAGATCAATCAGGGTAAATGAGTTCTCCATGTATTATTACCTAAGGGTAGAGAAAATTGAAGATGAGATTTTTTTTCCCCCTACTTGTTTGACCTTGCTGCATAAATATGATGTAAAAAATATGTGTGGAATTTGATAGTGGTCTTTTCTATTAGTCAAACCTTGAAACATTTAACTCTTTGAAAGTTTTCAAATTTGGTGTAAATGACACAATTTCTTCCTTGTTTAATCTTATTTGTTCTCATTTAAATATAATTGTATTTGCAATCACGACTTTAATGAAACTCTGATTTGCAGAGGACCTAAATACTTTCTGCCCTGTAAAAACAAATGCTCAACACTTGTTGCTGCACTCAAGGATGGCAGTAATAAAAGTGGTTAGAAAATCAATTTAAACTGCATTTGTACTTTACCAAGAACCCTGTGACACTTACACTGGTAAGAGTTATGCTTTCCAAATATGTGATCCACTTTTATAAGCAACTAAAAACCCTGTAGCTTCAGTCACACTCTCCAGGCAAGAATAAATGACCCCACATCAATCCATTTTCACAATACCTGACACTTGTAGAATGGGGGAAAGAAATGAGATCAAAAAGATAAACAATAGGCTGTGAAATCTAGGCTGTTTTAACCTGAGACTGCACTTTGTGTGCATAAATGAAAAAAAAAACCATTTTATTCTGTAGCCCTTAATGTTTTACAAACCTGAGATTACCATAAGCAAAAGAGTATGTAGAAAATGATTCCATGTCTTATTATTCTTTGTAAATCCCATGCATCACACTGCTTAACATAAAAGAGGTTCTCTGCAAATGCTTGGGGTGTGAAAGAAGGAATGGATGGTCTTAAGGATACACAAATCCCATTTTAATCAAACAGACTTGGATTAAAATAGCTTCTAAACATGGATATTGCAGGAGAAAAAACAAAAAAGTTACCAAAATATTTTGTTGTGATGCATTACATTTCGTCTAAGTGACATGGAGCTAAAAAGTGCCTGTGTTTTTTTCTTTCTCCTAATAATAGCATAGGTATATTTGCTTTTCACATCATGAAAAACTTTAATGCGTCTATTTTTCTAAGTACTTTTTTGCTTATGATTACCTCCAGCTTGTTAAACATTAAGGAAAGCAGAGGGATACGACTGAGTAGTTGGGATTTCCATCTCTTGGTAATGCAGAAGGTGGCTGGTATTCAAAGTTCAAATCTTAGAAAGAAGACAAAGGGACAACAGCATATTCTTTTAATATCCTTCTAGAGTATTACCTAACAGGCCTACTTAAGATTATGTAATCCTCTGGAAGAAAGCACTTTTTTTTGGCTCACTATTTACTATTGATTAGGCCCAGACTCTAAAATTACAATGCTAGGGGCACCTGGGTGGCTCAGTTGGTTAAGCAACTGCCTTTGGCTCAGGTCATGATCCTGGAGTTCCAGGTTTGAGCCCCACATCAGGATCCCTGCTCAGCGGGGAGTCTGCTTCTCCCTCTGACCCTCTCCCCTCTCGTGTTCTCTCTCTCATTCTCTCTCTCTCTCTCAAATAAATAAATAAAATCTTTAAAAAAAATAAAATTACAATGCTAACTTGTAGATTTTTGTCTGCTGGAGAAGCAAATGAGTATAAAATGGTAGAAAAGAAAACCACAAAAACTACATTTTATTCCCATGTAGGGTGCTAACCAGTTTAGTCTCAAACCTAGCAATCTTATTTTGGCATGCATTCAGTGACTATATATTCTCAGTCTCTTGAATTCGCTTTGAACCAGCCTTAACCATCATGCCCGTTCCTTCAGTAATGAAATAAATAAATCTTTGACATGTGTTCATTATGTACCTATATGAAAGTCAGGTTTATTACTCCTTGAAAACTGACCTTTGACATTGGGCTTGAGTTATCTTTCTGGGACCCTGCCAAAGAAGATTGCCTTTTCGGCAGAGGTGAGTCTAGATTTTGTGGGGCCCACAGCTCATATGAGTTTTGGTCCTTTATAACAAAAAAGGACTTAGAAGTACAGACACAGAATTGTGTATCAAAGTGAATATTTCTTTAGAATGAGGAAAGAAATCCCAATGAATTACAAGGAAGCTTGGAGATTGAGGCCTCTTTCTCTGAAACCTCTTTAGGCTCTTCATAGGAAATGCTTACATGGAAATGACTTTTGACTGTCAACCTAGTTTGCCCTCTGAAAGAGAACTATAACAACCTACTGCAATTCCTAGCAACTCCCAGGTCTCAGGACATGTGTAAGGGTGGGGGCCTCTTAAGCTTCATTAGCTCCAGAGTAAGCCAGCTCTGTTACTGGGTGAGGAGACACCAGCAGGTAAGGAGTTGTGAAGTATAACGCTGGAGAACTTTTCCTCCTTCAGGCAATTGGGCCATGGAGTGGCCCCTTGTGCAGGACTTGGAGAAGACTGACACATGCATGTCTCAAGAGATCTAGGACTGAGCTTCTGTTGCAGGGAGAACACGCAGAAGCAAAATGGCACCAGTTAAGAAGAAAACCTTTGAATCTTTTTCAATCAAATCCCTTCTGCCCTAAGATAGCCCCAAATCTGGAGAAACCAGAAGCAGAAGAGGGATAGAAAGGCATCAGGAAGAACATATCACATTCTTTCTCCATTCAAGTTCTTGAACTGGAGGACTATCCAACTGGGAAGGGGATTGGAACCACCAAAGTAGGCATAAGATGGAAATTTTAACCTAAAGTAGGCTGAACCATGCTTTTAATATGTCAACACGAATAGCAGGTTCTGGAACCTGCATGATATTCTGTTAAGGGAAAGTAAGGAGAGATCCTACAGATGTTTGACATCAATGACAAAAGAAAATTAAAACTTTTTTATATTTGCACGCCATAAAGTTTAAACTGCTTTTAATGAAAGAATACATAGATAAATGTCTTAAATGCTCAATTAACACAATGAAAGAAATGTGGAAAACTACATATGTTTCTAAGTTTTTACCTGAAACGTGGTTGGATATTTTCTTTTTTCCCCTATTTCTAGCAAAAGGAGCTACCTACAATTGAGATGCTTGGATGCTCGTAGCAAACTTTTACATCTGAGAATAATCTGACCAAATATAAATTAGTCCTCTAGGACATGAGACACAAATTCCGAGTACAATTTCAAGGATGTTCACTGCAGACGGAAAGTGTAGCAACTAAGAAGAAAGATTAAATATTTGAAGATGTTATTAGTCTAAATGTGTGGTGAGAAATTGATCTGAAATAGGCTCTTTTTTCCCTTGGTATTCAGAAGACGAGGGTAGACTGCTGAGCTAGATTAGGGGTAATCTGGCCTGGATATAGAGTAATAACTAAAAGATCTCAGCAGGTGATGCCTAGCTACATGCCACTATGAAATGACAATGAAGACAAGCAAACATTTTGTGGGGGCGTCGCCACTCATTACAGAACGAATGGAAAAGCTAAGACACGATACACTAATCTTTTGTACTCTAATGGTTGTTACCATTGCAATTTCAAATTCAATTTACAGCTCCTACCTTATTTTGAAGTGCTAAATGATTTGAAAACTACCACAGAAATCATGAAAGACTTCTTTTTATCCGACAATGTCAAAAAAGATGTCTATGAAATGAGAAAACATGGATTGAAAGAAAAGGGAAAAATGGATTGAAAGAAAAGAATGAAAGAAACCAATTTTTACTTCTATTCACATGGCACAATGAGAACAGTGAAAGTTTCCTAATGCTAAGAAATGTGAATTTTTTTTTATATATTATTTGTTATAGTTAATTTTATGTGTCAACCTGACTGGGTCACAGGATGCTTGTTAGACATTATTGCTGGGTATATCTGTGAGGGTGTTTCTATAAGAAATTAGTATTTGAACTACTAGACTGAGTAAAGCTTATGACCTCTCCCAACTTGGGTGGGCATCATCAAATCCCTTGGGGATCTGAATAGAAAAAAAGTAGAGGAAAGTCAAATTTGCTCTCTATCTGACTGTTGAGCTGTTACATCAATCATCTCCTGCCATCAACGCTCCTGGTTTTCAAGCTTTCAGGCTCAGATTGGCATCTACATCACCGGCTTTCTTGGGTTTATAGCTAGCAGGTGAACAGATTGTGGGATTTCCTAGCCTCTATAACTGCGTGAGTCAATACCTTATATAATCCCTCTCTCTCTCACTTTCTCTCTTATCTATTTATCTATCTAAACATTGCTTGACATTGAAAATTAAATTGAGTTGGATTTTCTTGGTCAATGAATTGAATAAAACTATTTTATCCATCTGTTGTCTTAGTGCAGTGGTCTGCAAACTATGGCCCTTGGGCTAAATCCTGCCAGTCACCTATTTTTATAAATAAAGTTTTACTGGAACACAGCCATGTCCATTCATTTACATATTGTCAATGGCTGCTTTAGTGTTACAATAGCAGAGTCAAAAAGCTGTGATGCAACGTCTGAAGTATTTGCCATTTGGACCTTTACAAAAATGTTTTCTGACCCCTGCCCTAGCACATGGAGGGTAGAATTGATTAGTGATGAGTAAAAGCTATGAGAACAATTAGAGGTCCAGAAAGCACATATGGGAATTGTTGACTTTCAGTGAATGATAAAATATATTCATATAGGCTTAGCACCTGGTAAAATTAAGACTAAGTCTAAAACTCATGTCTCAATAATTATTTACTATGTCAGTGACATACGTTCTTAGTGTAATTGTTGTACAGCTTATATTCCCAAACTTGAACTCCTTTTTAATTATTAACTTATTTTAAAACTTCTGGCATAGAAAGGAGAAAGTGATTTAAATATTATGTGTTTAATTTGCTAACCTTCTTATGTATGCCCTTTTGGAAACAGCTTGTTCAAAGTCCATAGAGATTTGGATACTCAGAATAACCCTTCCGGATCACTTTTCTAAACTGAATTTCACTACATGCAATTTGGATTTCTCTGAAATGAGCAACCACAGGGGTTTGAAAATTCTAGCACAGATTTATAACAAAATGGAAAAAGATTGGATACTATCCAGAAACATGTGATGGTACTCAGAGCAGAATGACACTTGCTCAGTAAAACTGCTGAAGTGTTACTCCTCTTAATACTTTGCAACATGAAATGTGTCTTGTAAGCAGATTACCTTCATAGACAATGTAGGGACAGCACTTAATAACAGTGAATTGTATCAACCGTGCTACTAAAATTAGTGATGATTTTGTTTATAAATAGCTATAAATAGTGTTTATTTCATGAACCCTAACATGTAGCTCTATGGTACTGAATGTTTGTTCACTTACCCTCCTACTCTTCTTTACAGTATACTTCTTTAAGGGTTATCTCCTGCTAAACCACTATTATTCTTTACATGTTGGAAAAAGTGGGTGTACATTCCCAGGAGATGTGGATTCAAGTACACAAGTGTGTGTGTGTGTGTGTGTGTGTGTGTGTGCGCGCGCACATGCACTGAAAAAATTTTCTCTCTTAAGATTCTTTTGTACCTCATTAGGAGGCATTTCCTAACCTTTAGATGAAAGTCCCTGGACTAGAACAATTAAACCGTGATGAGAAATTATTTGCATTTTCAAGTAAAACCCTGCATACATGTTGTAGTATTAAAAAATTAGTGTCTTTATATCTTGAGAAAGCTGAGAGGTAAAAAGCTTACTTCCTGTCTTTGTAATAATGACTAATTTATTCTGAACATAGATGGTCTATCACTTTGAAAATAAAATAAACTTATAGACCAAAAAAATAATTCCTTTTTTTTTAAAGATTTTATTTATTTATTTGAGAGAGAGAATGAGATAGAGAGAGCATGAGAGGGGGAGGGTCAGAGGGAGAAGCAGACTCCCTGCTCAGCAGGGAGCCCGACGTGGGACTTGATCCCGGGACTCCAGGATCATGACCTGAGCGAAGGGCAGTTGCTTAACCAACTGAACCACCCAGGCACCCCCAAAAAAGAATTCCATCAGGTCACTTTGTCCATTCCTTTTGGATCCAGAAAGGCTAAATATTAATATACCTTATTTAAATTGCTCTACTATTTTGAAAGCTGTCTTGAATCCAGTCTCCTCTTCTGCGAAAACAGGAGAAGAGAGAAAACCTGAGGGGTGTAGGGGATTTAGCACCTATAGCCATTTTGCTATCAGTTGAAGTCTGAGAATGGAGTCAAAGCTAAAGAACTGAAAGGGAGTGGAAGAAATTGGGTCCTAGGATGGACTTTAAGCCATGAATCGAAAAATGCCTAAAATGGGAATCCACAGCCTTCCCACTTAATGTGAGTAATTTCTGAATTCCCAGTAAATTCTGTTTGGGAGGAGTTTCCTAGCATTCACAACAGAAGGAATCCTACCTGATACAGAAATGATCCCCGTTTTCTAGTTGAGGTAAATGAGGATTTAAAGGTTTAGCTAACTTGCCAAGTTCACATATATATTAAGTGACCAAGCCAGGAATCGAAGTCACTTCTTCACTTCAGTTTGCTAAAAGGAGCTGCTGGGGGGTGGGGCGGGGGAACTCAAACTGGATTTTTAACTGACTACAATGTGACAAACATGAAAAAACAAAGACACTTTTTGTGCCCCGCTACTCTATCACTTGCCAGTAGGGGCTGACGGAGGCTCCCTCCCCCCGCCGTCTATCTTCCTGAATATTGCCTGGGATTCACTTCTCCGCACGTCCTACCTTCCAGAAAGTGGTCGCTTTTCTGTTCAGAGAGTTGCTGCTATTCTTTTCTTCGACCTCCTGTTGAGTTCGTAAATGGTTTGATCCCTATCTAGCTCAATTCCTGGGACTAGCCGAAATTTAGGTCTCCTACTCCTCATGGTATTAAAGAGGGCACGTACTGAATGGAGCACTGGGCGTTATACGCAAACAATGAATCCTGGAACACTACATCAAACACTAATGATGTAGTGTATGGTAGTTAACATAATAAAATAAAACAAACAAAAACAAAACAAACAAAAAAACAAAGACACACCAGAAAAAGAGTGAAGCAAGGACAAAGAGTGAAGGATATAAATGAGGTACAAGGTTCAATGATTTCTGAAAATTCTGAAAATCTGAGATTTCCCTGGTTGTCCCATCTCTCCCAGTGATTCCGCAAGATAGGAGATCATGGATGGCTCTCTTTACCAGGTTGACTATTTTAAACTCCAGCTATTTATAAGGCCCTAGTTAGAAATCATTACAAGCATAACATCTGTTTACTGATTTGCTAAAACACTGATATTGCCTATCCATAAGAATAATTTGCATTTCATTTCTAAGAATAGTTAGTTGCTAGTGCCACAAAACCATGGAAAGCAAACCCAGACTGTGAAGACCTTCAGTTTCAGAAGGTGAATCGCCATGAACTATGCTAATTAATCAGCTTTTTCCCATTAGAATAATCCAAAGTGAGCCCATACACCTTGGGGGTCAAGGTATCTCATCCGTCCCAGCCCTCAACAGGTATTTAATTTTGGAAGTTTCATGTTTTCAAATTCAGGTTGATTTTTTAAAAAGATTTTATTTATTTATCCGAGAGAGAGAGAGAGGGGGTGAGAGAGCACAAGGATGGGGAGCGGCAGAGGGAGAGGGAGATGCAGGCTCCCCGCTGAGCAGGACCCCGGGATCATGACCTGATTTGAAGGCAGACACTTAACCGACTGATTCACCCAGGGGCCCCCAATTTTTCATGTTGATTTTACATTCTCCTCCATAATATATGTTTGCATATATAAAAAACAAAAACAAACAAATAGAAGACCAGGGGAAGGGAAGAAGAGAGTTCAGAAGTCTGCCCGGGTAAGCAGGCTCAGGAGTGAGACAAAGTCAGGCAGCAGAGACAGACCCAACTGGTGAGAAGGGTTGGAAGACAGTTTGGAAGATCTTGGAGAGATCCATTTTATGATAGCATGGAGAAAATAACCTTTGGCTTTGGCCAACAACACAGATGGGAAGTGAGTTGCCAAAGGTGTTAAGCTAGTTCAGATTCATTTTGTCCAAGTCAAGATAAGGCTCAGTAGCAGAATTTCTCTAGGTTTCTTGGTTGGAAAACTACACTGTTCTATGTATTCCAAGTATGGGTATGTGTCTGCTGGGGGCAGGGTGTTGGTCATGGTGATGGCTCTTTGTGACTTATTTCTTTGGTCTGTGTTCCTCTCTGTGGACTGAAGCTGCTCATGGCCTCATTGGGAGTCCTCCTTCAGTGCGTATTCTAGCTCTTCTTATGACTTACTGCACAGACTGCTGGAGTACTCTATTATGGTTGGGTATGGATGTTTTAGGACAGAAGAGTGAAGATACCATTCCGATTCTGATCATCCTCCCTGTAGCCTTATAGCTATTTGTGCTCTTTTGACCTCCTAGGGACTGTTTTTATGATCCTTCTGAGAAGTCTATTTTTGTTGTTATTCTGGAACTAGCCACTTCCAGCATATTATGGTGCTGGTGTGCATAAAGAGATGCTGGAATGGAAGTCATGGTTGCCATGGACCAGCATGTCCTGGATGCAATAATGCAAAGAGTCGTTTTGGCAGTTCAGCATTGGCAATCAAGATAGAAATCATGTTGTTCATAGAATGTGAAGAAGTGTTTTATTTGTTGGGTCACAGCCAGCAAGTCTCCATTTGACTAACAATAAAAGGCACATACAGATCTGGAAGACCTTAAATAGTGCTTGCCAAAATCAGTTGACATTTGAGTGGATTTCTCTAGAGTAGGGTTGAGAGGTTGAAAGACTGAGAAATGGATAGGGAAGGCCAGAATAATGTACATGACAGAAGACAGATGCACTTTTTTTTTTTGGTGGCAAAATTCACCCTAAGGCCCAATGAGCTGATAAAACTTCCATACTAGAGTGAAAGCTTCTGTGTGCAGGATGGTGTCTCAAATATACATCTTTGTTTCACATAGAATCCTTGGCCCTTAGTTGGTCCTTAGGTGATGTTTGTTGAAATAAATCTAAGAAAATAAATATATAAAGTATATATCAACCTAGGACTATTTATATCTATCTTACTAGAATACTTAGTTTCATTTTCAAATACATATTAAATAACTAAGACTGGAAGTAATGTGAGGTTTTATAATTTATGAAAATAAAAGGTTTATTTTATTTAACATGTATTTGGCTTACAGTATTTCAGATGGTTATTGTTGTAAAGTAAAACTAACTCTTACCTCTTTCTCTGAGTTGGTGATGTGGACACTTTTACAGAAAATTTGAGTATATTTGTTTTCTATTGCTACATAGCAAAATTACCACAAAATTAGCAGCTTAAAACAACACTTATTTATTATCTTATTGTTTTTGTGAGTCAAGAGTTTGGGCAAGGCTTAACTGGTCCTCTGTATGAAGAGTCTCACAAGCTTCAATCACAGTGTTGGTCAGGTTGGGGTCTTATTCAAGGTTCAACTGGGGAAGGACCTGATCCCAAGCTCACTTGGCTGTTGGTAAAATTTAATTTCTTGCAGTTGTAGAACTGAGGGCTTCAATATTTGCTGGCTGTCAGCTAGAGGCCACCCCTCAGCTCCTTGCTGGTGGTTGGCTGGAGGCTGCCCCCAGGGCCATGTCACATGGACCTTCCCCAAATTGTTCCATGCTTTATCAAAGTCAGCAAGAGAGAGTCTCCTTGCAAGATGCAGCTCACAATCTCATGTAACCTAATCATGGAAATGACATTTCATCACTGTATTGTACTGATTATTTTGTTGGTTAAAAGCAAATCACAGATCCTATTTACACTTAAGGAGAGGGGATCATGGAAAGGCATGAATATTGAGAAAGGGCATGATGAGGACTATGTTAGAGTCTGTTCACCACATGTAGAAAGGGAGAAAACATAATTCCTGTCACTTCTATAATTCTATCACTGGTAAAGCCTCATTGACAGTATTTATTTAAGTTGAATGACACATTTTTCAGACATTAGAAACTCAGTAGGAGAAGCTTTTTTCATGTTTCTATTTCACTTAATTACACAAAAATTCATTTTCCTTCAGGGTTCTGAAGGTTATCTTGCTGGATAATTTTTGCATTATCATATTTTAAAAATAATTGTCATTGGTGAGTTCATTATAAAGCAGAATACTTATTAAATAAGACCCTGGTTTTGCTTCCTTCAGAAAAATAACCATGGCCAAGGAAGTAATCTTCACTCAAACTCAAAATTCACTCTTTAAAAAACTTCACCTGTTATATTTTTCCTACATGAAATAGGTCCATATTGCTGTTGTTATTTTACCAATGTGTAAATCAAAGCACAGACTTGGACAGAGTTAATCAGAAGCAAAGGGTTTAGACACCCCAAGAGCTGATATCCTTTTTTTCCAGTAAACCATGCTTTTTCTTCAAATTTATTAGGTCAGTCTGTGATTGTTTGGTAAATATATCACCTTGACTTTATCATACCTGTCCATTCCTCTGTTCTTTGTCTTTGCCATTTGGCTCTTTCTCATTTTTCATTTCTTATTCCAGTGATTGTTTTCAGGGCCCACTTCTGCCTACCATTTCCTATCCTACTCTATTGATAAAATTTTTCTCCTTCCCACACTACACATATAGATGTTTACTTTTGTGAAGTCATTACTTGAGAGCTTGCCCCTTAGAAACACTGAGGTGAATTAATTAAGATATTTCTCGTGAGATTTGGTCAATTTTTCCTTGATTTGAATTAATATAATCTGCACATGTTTTAACATCCTCTCTGCCATTATTTGTAGCCCTGAAATAAAGATTTCTCAGAGGATTAAAGAAATTTGGGAAAATGTTCTACACTATCCAAATGAGACTCCCTCAGGGTTGGTTAACTTAAGACATTTTAGTGGAGCAGAAAGTAATTTTAATTAAAATCTTCTTAAGCTTATAGGCATGATGAATCTTTATTCCAAGGGAAAAAAGTTATATAGGATTTTTCCTCCTTGATGTAAAGATTGCAAACAAAAAGAAGAAACAGATGTAAGTATTCTTCTCCATCTTTAATCTTAGAGATCTAAGTAGATCTTTTATTTTGTGAAGATAAAGCAAAAAAAAGAAAACCACAATAAAAATGAATGTATCAAAACCATTATCAATGAATAAAAATCTCACTCATATATCCCAAAAGCGGAACACCTTGGTAAAATTATGTTTGGATCCATCTGAATTTGCCGAAATCAGGTCATTTGAAATTGCCAAAATCAGGTCCAGTCACCTAGTTATTTTCAGAGGTCAGGTATTTCTTGACATTGAAGCCACAATATATAAATTTTTTGAAGAAACAAGTATTCACCATATGTGTGCATGACCTAGGTGATGCATTTGCAAACTTAGAGGTTCCAGACCTTTTTTTTTCTATCACCCAGGTGAAAATGCTGTTAGTTTCTGTTTAAGAACTTGAAATCATGGAATATAGGTTGGAGATCAAGAGGCTAAAACTAACCTGATGCAGGTGCCATTGTTGTGGCATAGATGACGAGCATACCATGGGACATGGCAGTTCTCAATATTCTTTCCACGTAGTGCTACATCAATGATGGAGAATTCTTTGTTGTTTACTTGAAGCTCTTGAATGCAGCCTTTGAACCCATAAATGTGACCTGCATTCTTATAGATTTTAATATCTGCTGGGATGTGGCCAAGGAACATTGATTCAAAATGTACCTATAGGAAAAATAACAACCAAAACATCTTATAAGGTGTGGTCAGATTATCTGACAAAGACCTAGAATGTTTTGTTTTATAATGCATGTTTTAATGTATTTTTCTGTGTAAAACAGGTTGTAATTGTTGCTTAGTTTTGTCACCTCTACTAGGTGGTAGGATAAGTTACTTTAGAAAAGGGCCCTTATTTTACATTTTTAAATATCTCTCACACTATCTAATAAAACAGTAAAAAAAAGCATTCAATAAAACTTGCGACTGATTACTCTGAAATGTATTTTGGAACTCAAGTGTTTGCATTTTAATGTGAATATTACCAAATAATAACTGATAAAGAAAATAGAACCTTGTTAATTAACTATTGTTAGGGATTGAATTGTGTTCTCCCAAATTCATATGTGGATGTTGAAACCCTCAGTAGCTCAGAATGTGACCTGACTTGGAAATAGAATTTACTCACTGACCAGAATGACGGTAAAATCACTGGCACAAAGTAAACTGTGACTTAATCTTTCTACCCACCCTTCAGTAACATATATAAATTCAGTTCTCATCATTTATATGTATATAAAATGTAGCTTCCCCAAACAGGATTTTATGAGTTACAAAAGAATTCTGGATGAACTGGTAATGAGACCCTGATCTTCAGGGCTGTTGGCGTATGAAAGGTGCATGCGGCATTTGCGCACTTTATGTCTCTGATGTCCTTATCCCCAAAACACATTCATGCACTCCAAACTGATAGCTGCAAAGTATTTAAATTGACATTACAGATACACTAAAATGGAAAACTATCATTGTAAGAATTCTAAAACTAGAGCCAAATAATTAAGTTAGGGCTCTAAGGGGAGGAGAGGATGGGAAATGCTCAGTAATGCCACTTAATGTTTATACTAATATGTTCTGGTTTGATGCAGATGTGCTTTTAGAGAACAGAAGCATGTTCAATTCTAGGAACATCAAAGCATCTCCATGACCCATAATAGATCAAACCAACTCAATTATTTGAGCCCTTGTTCTTTTTTAGAGATTCGAGTTCTGCTCCTGAAGGCATTCCTTAATTCTGTGTGTGTGTACTTTATAAAAGACTCAGCTATGTAGTCACCCAGAAGATGACTAACTTTGGGCATTGTGGGGCGGAAGTCTCAAGGCGTATTAATAGAGCCCTCATGCAGTACAGGAGTATGTCTCTTTGTTTTCACATCCTTTCTCATATGCTAAGTCCATTTATATTAATTACTCTAACAAACTATTAGCAGAATTGTTTTATCATTTAGGATAAGTGACTCACTGCTAATGCAATCTGGGATCTATGATGAACTTGCAGACTCAGCAAATCCAAGGCCATGGCCTTCTCTCACTGAGGATCTCTGACATCTTTGTGTATCGATCACACACCTGGAAAAGCAAACCCTCTCACAGCTTTGACAAGTGTGCTGTTTTAGCACAAAACAGAGTGGATGGAAGAATATCCTCCTCTTCTGTCAGCAGTAGGCAGATCTGAGGGAAAGTCTATAGAGCTATCTATGATTTATTAGACCATTAAAAAACACCCAAACAACGAAAGTAGATGGCTCTTGTATTTCTTCTGATCTGAGGCTCAAGCTTAGTTGGGAGTCCTGAAATGTCTAAAAAAGCTGCTGCCATTGCCTGCACATAGATAACCATTAAAATGGTTGACTTCCTCTAACCCCAGACTCTTAATTATCCAAGAGCTGCCTTTTGTGTGTATAAACATTCCTAAGGAGACAGGTCTTTAAAATAAGTCTTTTCTAATAACTTCTTGTGAATCAGACTATGGAGAATAGAGTCTGACATCAAGATATGATCTTACAAGATAAAACCACAGAGAACAGACATAGATAATCAAGGAGGAATCATCAAGGTAATGAAAAATATGAATGGTGACTGAGGGAAAAGGACTCCACAAATGACAAGGTGAAATGAGCTTTCCTCTCAGAGTTTTCTATTTAGAGGAAGAATACTGTTGCTCTTTTATAATATGTGGGAATAAAATAAGAAGACAGGCAAAAGGGAACAACTTCTAAAAACCGGAAGTGGAGACAGATAAGAAGCTGCTTTATCTCTTCTTTATTCTGTTTTAATTTAAATTTGGACACTGGAGTCTACATACATTTCTGTAATGATATCTTTTTTTTAAAGATTTTATTTATTTATTTGAGAGAGAGAGAATGAGAGATAGCACGAGAGGGAAGAGGGTCAGGGGGAGAAGCAGACTCCCTGCTGAGCAGGGAGCCCGATGCGGGACTCGATCCTGGGACTCCAGGATTATGACCTGAGCCAAAGGCAGTCGCTTAACCAACTGAGCCACCCAGGCGCCCTGTAATGATATCTTGATTCAATGTTTAGTTTTGTTTTACAGCCTCAAATCTGTCTGAAATTAAACAACGTTTATGTTAACAGGAAGGTAACTTTAACGTAGTTTTTACTTACGATAACTATTGGAGTCTTTTTTACCCAAGAATATGATGACTTATAATTGAAATGAACTGACTTTCTTTTGTGTGTTGTTACCAAATTTTTGTTTTTAATATTTTCTGAATTGTATGCAAATTCAAAATCAGAAAACATCAAGTCTTGGAATAGGGATGAATAAGAGATGTTGGGTAAAGTGTTTGGGAAGAAGGATTTATTTAAATAACTTCTTACATATGATTTGTCTTAAATTTCTGAAAATTTAGAGGCATTAAATGAAAGGGATTCAAAACGCAGAACCACTATTTATCTCAACCCTTCATCTCTTTGCAGTTAGAAGATCTCTCTCTCTCTCTTTCTTCCCTTCCAATTGTATAATAATTTGTGATCATACAGTCTCTTCTATATTTTTATCCCTTTTAGGGTAGAGCCTCCAACATGGTCATCTTGAGATTCTCTCAGAGTCCATAGCAGTGTCTTACAAATAGGAGGTTTAATATAAGTTTGTTACAAATCACCTGATTCATGAAACTTAATCCTGTGTTTTTTTTTTTTTTTTTACAGTATCCTATTTATCTTTTAGGCTTCTTCTACTTTATGCTGCCATAGAACCTTGCTGTTTTGCTAGATTCAGCATATGGGAGGTCGTCACTGGATATCACCCAAAAAGGAATATTAATATGGCTTTAATTCTAATATAGCTTTCTATATTTAGTATATACAGCATTGGGTAGCAAGTGTGCTTAAATAGAAGTTCTTGAATTTCTTATGAGATTAATATCAAGTAGCTTAAACAAAGAGGGTTTTTTAAAAAATTTGATAAATAGCAATGAAATCCTCATTGGCCCCATATTTTACAGTTAAATCTCTGATTCCTAAGGCTTTCTATGTTAGGGAATGTTTTCAAAATAGTACCTCCTCACTTTGTCAAAGAAGGAACTGAACTTTAGTGAAGCAATCAATGAACTGAGTTGCTACCCTGTGAGCACAGTGATATAGGAAAGTGGAAATACAAAAAAAAAAAAAAAAAAAGGATATGGGATTATTCTTGTCTATAAGGAAATTTAATGTAATCTGGGGAATGAAATCACAAAGAAATGAAATATTTAGAAAATACAATATACAGATCAGCAAGATGGCCGAATAAAAAGCTCCAGATATTTCTTCCCTTGGGGAGACACTAATTCAACAATACACAGACCAAATCCCTTTGTGAGAAATGAGTAGATTGAGTTAAGAAGCATTTGTACCCTAGGTAAGTAGGGTACAGCTGCACTGAGGATGAGAGGAAAATCTGTGACACTCACTGGCCAAAGCTTTCCCCCAGACTCAGTGAGGCATAATTGGAAGAAAACTTCCAGCTCCCAGTTTCTCTCTGGGGAGGGAAATAGAAGACTGAAACATATATATGTGCAGACTTTTCAGGGCTTGTCCAAGGGACTAATTTCTGTCTTGCCTGAATCTAAGTGCTGACAGGAAAAGTGTGCCAGGTTGGGGACTGCTGAGAACAAAGGCAAAGGTTTGGACTAGTATGCATTCACTCACCACAGACATGCCCTGTAGCTCAGTGGGAAGAGTGGGCAAAAACGCCCTTAACTTCTGCCTTCTCCCCGGCAATGGAAAGAGTTGAACTGTGCATCCAAAATAATGGCTTTTCAGGGAGTTGACTGAAGAATAAGTTTGTTTACCCTGTCTTAGAACACTGACAGGACCTGCCACACTGTAGATGCCTGGCCATTGCTAAAACAAAAGAGGGCTGGATGGTGTGTTGCTGCTCCAGAGGACCACTGATGCAGCAGACTGAGGCTGATATGGTTTGGTGGCCTCTCACTGGGACCAGAGCAAGGGGGTGGAGTGGAGAAGAGTAGAGCATGCTTCCAACATTCTGGTTTTTCTACAGCTTTCTTGAGGGACCGGTTTCTATTTTGCCTGACTTGGAACTCTGACATGACCCATATACCCTAGAAACTCTGGGGCTGCTGAGAACAAAAGAGCACTGGGTGGCTTGTGGCAGCTCCAGAGAACCTGAAGAACTGTAGACAGACACCAGACCCTGGGAGCAAAAGACTACGAATGCCTGAAAAAAGAAACTGGCAAATTCCTGTAATAGAGAATTTACACACACAAGTCCACAGAAAATACATCCACAGAAAGGTTTGAGAGGTTCACAGGCTCTCTAGCTGGGCTGACTGGTGAAGGTCCTTTCTTATACAGAGCAAGTCCATAAAGACTGGGAGAGATGTCTGTTTTTTCAAATGTGTAGATCCCATCACAAATTATACAAGGTAGAGGAAGAAAAACAGGAAAAATCAAAGGGACAGAATAAATCTCCAGCAACTAACCCTAAAGAAAACAAAGAATTTTAAAATACTGTCATGAAGATGCTCAACGAGTTCAGGAAAATGAAGCATGAAGAAAATGAGAATGTCAACACAGAGAAAATATAGTAAAGATCAGGAAGAAATTTTGGACCTGAAGATACAAAACTAAATTGAAAAAAATCACTTAGAGGGGTTCATCAAAAGACTTGATCAAGCAGAGGAGAGAATCAGCAAGCTCAAAGACAGGTTTCTTTGAAATTATTGAGTTAGAGGACTAGAAAGAAAAAAAGATTGAAAAAGAGCATGGAAAGCCTAAGGAACTTATAAGACACTATCAAATGGATCAATATATGCATTATGGGAGTATCAGAAAGAGAAGAGAGAGAGAGAGGGGCAGAATACTTACTTGAAGATACAATGACTGTTAATAAACATGAAAATTAAGTATTTTCTTACTTGATTCTTTTAGTTGGAATGAAGACAAACATTTATTACTGTATTAAAAAAGAAAGATATAATGACTGAAAATTTCACAAATTTGGGGGAGAAAATGGACATCCAGATTTAAGAAACCCAAAAAACTACCATAAGCAAGAACTCAAAGAAGTCCACACCAAGACACATAATCAAATTGTCAAAAGTCAAAGATAGAGAATTCTGAGAGCAGAAAAAAAAAAAGTGACTTGTCACATAAAAGGGAGTCCCTATCAGGCTATCAGTGAATTTCTTGCCAGAAACCTTCAAGACCAAAGGGAGTGGGATGACATATTCAAAGTGCTCAAAAACAAAACAAAACAAAAACCTGCCAAACAAGAACACTGTATCTTGCAAAACTGTCCTTTAAAACTGAAGGACATAGACTTTCCCAAATAAACAAAAGCTGAGGAAGCTTATCACTAGTAGATCTACATTACAGGAAATGCTAAAGGGCGTCCTTCAAGTTGAAATGAAAGGACTCTAAACAGCAACATGAAAGCATATGAAAATATAAAGCTTGTTGGTAAGGGTGGATATATAGACAAATATAAAATACTGTAATACTGTCATGGTGGGACATACGTCACTTGTAATTCTGGTATGAAAGTTAAAAGTATAAAAACATTTTAACTATAAAATGTGTCAATGTATGCACAATATAAAAAAGATATAAATGTGAGCTCAATTGTATGAAGTGTGGAGAGGGGAGAAGTAAAAGATTAGAGCTTGAAGACTACAGCAATTGAAGTTAAGTTGTTATCAGCTTCAAATATATTATTATAATTGTAAGATGTTCTGTGTAAGTCCTATGATAACCACAAATACACTATATATAAAAAATTTAAAAAAGAAAATGAGAAAGGCATCAAAGTATGTCTCATACACACATGTGTATACAAAAATCAGTGAAACACAAAGGAAGAGAGCAAGGGAGAAAAAGGGACAAAAAAGCTATAAGACAGAAAACAATGAAATGGAAATAGCAACTTCTTACTTATCAATAATTACTTTAAATGTACATGGAGTAAACTGTCACCAAAAAACATAAAGTGACTGAGTGGAGAAAAAAGACAAAACAAAACAAAACAAAACAAGATCCACCTATATTCAAAGTATAAGAAACTCACTTGGTTTAACGGCACATACAGGCTGAAAGTGAAAGAATGGAAAGAGATATTCCATGCAAATAGTGACCAAATAAGAGCAGGAATGGCTATAGCTATTCAGACAAACAGACAAGTCAACTACAGTCATAAGAGACAAAGAATGACATTATATAATGATTAGCAGGGTCAACTAGCCAGGAAGATATAACAATTATAAATATATATGTATCCAATGTCAGACACTCAAATATAGGAAACAAACACTGACAAAACCAAAGAGAGAAATAGACAGCAGTGCAATAATAGTATGAGATTTTAATATCCCAGTCTCAATAATGGCTAGAGCATCCAATTGGAAGATAATAAGGAAACAGAGGCCTTGAACCACATGGTAGCACAAATGGACCTAACAGACATATACAGAACATTCCATCCAACAGTAGCAGCATACACATTCTTCTCAAGTACATATGGAATATTCTCCAGGATAGATTATAGTTAGATCACAAATAAAAAGTCTTAACAAATTTAAGGAGATTGAAATCATACCAATTATCTTTTCCAAATACAATGGGATGGAAAATTCACAAATACAGCTGACTCTAGAACAACATGGGTTTGAACTGAATAGGTCTACTTCTATGCAGATTTTTTTCAATAAATACACGTATAGTACTGTAAATATGTTTGTTTTCCTTATGATTTTCTTAATAGTATTTTCTTTAACTTACGTTGTTATAAAAATGCAGTATATAAATACATATAACATACAAATATGCATTAATCAACTGTTTACCTTATCAGTTAGGCTTCTGGTCGAAATTGGCTAATAGTTAAATTCTGGACGAGTCAAAATTATGAATGGATTTCAACTGCGTGGGGGGCTGGCACCCCTAGTCCCCATGTTGCAACTGTATGTGCACATTAAATAATGCACTCTTTGTTTCAAAGAAGAAATGTTCAAAAAAGAAATTAAAAATTTTAGAAAAAATCTTGAGACAATGGAACATAATATACCATAATTTATAGGATGTAGCAAAAGCAGTACTAACAAGAAAGTTCATAGCTCAAAAAGCTTTTAGTAAAAAAGTAGAAAGATCTCAAATCAACAATGTAATTTTATACCTCATGGAACTAGACAAAGAAGAGCCAACTAAGTCCAAAGTTAGCAGCAAGACTAAAATTATATAAAAACTAGAACGGAAATAAATAGGGAACAGAAAAACATTAGGAAAAATCAGTAAAACTAAGAGTTGGTTTTCTGAAAAGATCAGCAAAATTACTAACCTTTAGCTACACTAATTAAAAAAAAGAAGTTTCAAATAAAATCAGAAATGAAAGATGACATTACAACTGATGCCACAGAAATAAAAAGGATTATGAGATAACTATGAATAATTATACACCAACAAAGTGGATAACCCTGAAGAAATGGATAAATTCCCAGAAACAAACAATTTACCAAGAGGGAATCATGAGTAAATAAAAAATCTGAACAGATGAATAATAAGAGAATGAATCTGTAATCAAAAACCTCCCAACAAACAAAAGCCAAGTAACAGATGGCTTCACAGGAGAATTCTACAAAATATTTAAAAAAGAATTAATACCAAACCTTCTCAAACTCTTCCAAAAAACTGAAGAGGAGTGAATACTCCAAGCTCATTCTCTGAGGCTAGCATCTTCCTGATACTAAAGACAGAAAAAGACATTAAAAGAAAAAAAATCTGTAAGCTCATATACCTGATGCATAAAGATGCAAATTTTCAATAAAATACTGGCAAACCAAGCTTAACAGCACATTTAATTATGAGAATTATATACCATGACCAAGTGGGATTTATTCCTGTGATGCAAGGATGGTTCAACATAAAAAAATAAGTCAATGTGATGCACCACATTAACAGAACAAAAGATAAGGATCACACGACCAACAGACGCAGAAAAAGTATTTGACAAAATTCAACATTATTTCATTATAAAAAGAATTAACAAACTAGGAATATAAGGAAATTACTTTACATAATAAAGGCCATATATGATAAGTCCGTAGCTAATACTATACTCAATGGTGAAAACCTGAAAACCTTTTCTCTAAGATCAGGAAGAGAACAAGAGTGCCCCTTCTTATTGCTCCTATTCATCACAGTACTGGAAGTCCTAGCAGAACAATTAAGCAGGAAAAAGAAAAGGAAGAAATCTCTGTAGATGACATGATCTTATATATAGAAAATCCTGAAGAGTCCATGAAAAATTATAACTAATAAATGAATTTAGCAAAGTTGCAGGATACAAAATCAACATAAAAAATCAGTGTGCTTCTATATACTTACAATGAACAATCTGGAAAGCAATTAAGAAAACAATCCCATTCACTTAGCATCAGAAAGAATAAAATTCTTAGGAATAAACTTAACCAAGGAGATGAATGACTTGTACACTGGAAACTATAAAACATTGCTGAAAGAAATTAAAGAAGACACAAAAAAGTGGAAAAACTTCCTGTGTTCATGGATTGGAAGACTTAATATTGTTAAAAGTTCATACTATGTAAGTGATCTACAGATTTAATGCAATCCCTATCAAACTTCCAATGGTATTTTTTGAATAGAAAAAAATCATCCTTAAATTCATATGGAACCACAAACGGCCCCAAATAGCCAAAGCAATATTGAGAAAGGAAAACAAACCTGGATACATGACACTTCCTGACTTGAAAGCACATTACAAAGCCACAGTAATTAAAAGAACATGGCTTTGGCATATAGACACATATATACAAACAGAACATAGAACCCAGAAATACACTTGTGCATGTATGATCAAACGATTCATGACAAGGTGCCACAACTACACAGTGAGGAAAGCGTGTCTCTTCAACCGATGGTTTTGGGAAAACTGGATTATCCACATGCAAAAGAATGAAGTTGGACCATTACACTATATACAAAAATCAACTCAAAATTGATTAAAGACTTACACTTCAGACTTGAAACTGTACAACTTGAAGAACAAAACATAGATGAAAAGCTTCATAACATTAGTTTTGGCAATGATTTCTTGGATACAGCACCAAAACCACAAGCAACAAAAGCAAAAAAAGACAAGGGGCGCTACATCAAATGAGAAAGCTTCTGCACAGCAAAGGGAACGATCAATGAAATGAAAAGGCAGTCTACAGAATGGGAGAAAATATTTGCAAAGCAATATCTGATATGCGGTTAATATCAAAAATATATAAGGAACTCCTACGCCTCAACAGCAAAAACAAATAAGCTGATTAAAAAACTGGCAAAGGACTTGAATAGACATTTCTCCAAAGACATATAAATAACCAAAAGATATATAATAAAGATGTTTAACATCAGTACTCATCAGGGAAATGCAAATCAAAGTCATAATGAAATAGCACCTCACATTTGTTAGGGTAGCCATTATAAAAAAAACCAAAAGCAAATATCAAATGTTGCCAAAGATGTGAAGAAACTGAAGCTTTTGTGCAGTGTAGGTGGGAATGTAAAACTGTGTGGTAACTATGTGCAACAGTATGAAGGTTCCTCAAAAAATTAAAAAATGTAAGTATGATATGATCCAGCAATTCTACTAATGAGTATTTATTAAGAACTGAAAACAGGATTTTTTTATATGTGTATTTTTAAAAAGTTTTAATTTAAATTCTAGTTAGGTAACATATAGTGTAATATTAGTGTACAATTTAATGATTCAACACTTCATACCACACCTGGTGCTCATCACAGGTGCACTCCTTCACCCCCATCACGATTTTACCCATCCTCCCACCCACCTCCCCTCTGGTCACCCTCAGTTTGTTCTCTATAGTGAAGAGTGTGTTTCTTGGTTGCCTCTCTCTTTTTTTTCCCCTATGCTTTTTTGTTTGTAGCATATTGCATGTTATTAATAATAAAGTATGGAGCTTTCAATATAAAAAAAAGGATGACTAGACGGAGTAAATAGAGATAAAATCACATTGACTGCTTTAATTAGATTTTTCACAAAACTGTAAGTATTTCATAGATTTTCCACCATTTGAATAATCTGTGTCTTGAATCTAAGTATTTGGCCATCTTGGACTCTAGCACAACTTTTTTTTTAACTCATGTATAGTTAATATACAGTGTCAGCCTACTATACAGTCTAATCATATTAGATTCGGGTTAACAATGCAATGATTCAACAATCCTATACACTACTCGGTGTTTGTCACAATAAGTGTACTTTTAATCCCCTTCACCTGTTTTACTCAACCCCTCACCAGCCTGCCCTCTGGCAACATCCAGTTCGTTCTTTGTATTTAAGAGTCTGTTTTTATTTTTTAATTTTTTTGGTCTCTTTTTTTTTCTTCAAAACAAAAACCAACTTTGTTCCTACCTTAATAATTCACTTGACAGTTTTCAATCTGCTGGAGCAGAAAATGAAGTACAATAAAGTGCTTATAAAGGAAGAACAACAACAAAAAACCACGTTGGGTATCAGAAAACCTGGGATCAAGTCTCTTTCATTTTCACTATGAAATTTTGGACATTTGATACTCAGTTTATCAGATATGACCTTGTAAAAAAGATATTCATTCTTACTTTAGAAGATCAGATGAGATAAAATACATGGCCATAATTTGGAAAATGTAATGTGCTTATGCAAATGTTAGCTATTCTTATGTGCTTCTTTAGGATGCTGGTATACACTCAATAAGAGAAAAAAACAACATAGAAAAAATGGAAATAAAATGAGATTTCCAATTCATTAGGGCCCTACACACTGCCAGCTCTAATGTGCACCAAAATTAGCACTTTGGAGCTCTAATTATACAGATTAACTCTCCACGATGATCAAATGAACCAGGAATTCTTTATCTTAAATGTATTTCTATAAAGTCATACTAAGAAGCATGTAACCAACCACATCATTAAAATTAAAAGAATTCAGCAAATTGCCTGGTCTCTGGAGGGACAAACATCCTCTCTTCTTTCAATTTTCTTCATTCAATGTTTCTAAGAAAAATTCCCGGAGAAGGGACTTTTTAATAGCACAGTATAAGCACTACCATATCCTATAAAAATGGAAGTTGTAAGCACTGTTTTGTAACTTGCTAATTTTGCACCATTCCTGTGCTGTTTTTCTTAATCAAGCATAATATATGCAAAGTGTGAGAGGAAAATCAATTTCTTGATAAATTTAATACAATTTTTATAGCAACAGGCAGTATTAAATATATTTAATTGTACCTAAAGTATCAGAGATGAATATTCTGGTGTTTTGTTGAGAGCTTTTACAAGGAATCTGTTCAATAAAGAAATATGATTAGTGTTTAGTAACTTAAAAAGAAATACTTGTTTCAGATATTGAGGGCACACTTAGTAACGTTTGGAACTGAATATTTGCATAACTACCTGAGAGACATGGGGTATCTGTGTGTCTTTCTTCTGTATTGGAGGTTTTCCATTTGCAGTCATTTCAATCATGCAAGCAACCCGAGGGCTGCCAACAGGGATCGCGCGTAGCTAGAAATAAAACAGAAGAGGCCATTATTCTATGTGCTACTGGCAAGAACAGGGTAACTTCGCACATGGTTGGTAAGTACTTCTTCAACGACAAGAGGTACTTTCTGGATCATAATAGTCCTGAAATATGGCCCCAACCGAGGGTGGACATTTTAGGATAGATAAAAGATATATTTCTTTTCTAATACTGAAATTTTATTTTCCTTCTTTCTTTCTGTCTCTAAATCAGGACTTGAAATGCTTTCAGAAAGTTAAACCCCCACAAAACAAAAAGAGCTTTTCTGTATAAGTAGGTAATAATAAATTTTTAGTGCTAACTGTGGTTGACATATGGTCTCACTCATGTAGGAGACTGTTGGACAAGTAACAGCAATGTTAAATGATGCTAAACTGCCTAGGTAGAAATTTCCCCTCCCTGGCCTATAGGGGAAATAGAAATGGAATAAGAAATGAAAGGCTGCATACCCCTGAGCAGTGAGATTACACTGTGATATAGTTATCAGAACTCAGAAAGCATGCTGCTAATGTACTAGCTGGTACTGTGTCTCAGAGATAAAGAAAAGTATAAGGTTAAGGGAATTTGTAGAATGAATAGCGGAAATGACCAATACAAAATTGAAAATTTATCACAGTTTATAGAGTAATGCAATCAGATGAAAAGGTATACATACTAAAGTGCTTGGCATAAAGTGAAATAGAATTTTAAAAGACAATTCAAATGATATTACCCTGTCATTTGCCATATGTAATAACAGTAACCTGTATTGTTATGAAGTCTATTCCATAGAGATATTAGAAGCACATTTACTAATATTAAAAGTGGCTCTCTGTGCATACTGAAAGTATGAATGATTTTAATGCTCAGTTTCACTTATTTGTATTTGCTACATTTTAGACAATGAACACACCTAATTTTTATTTTTAATTTTGACCAACTGCTCCAGTTTGGGCCTGACTGAGAGCTTTTCCAGGATGCAGGACTTCTCAGAGCTAAAACCAGGTAAGTGCCTACCAAACCAGGATCAGTTGGTAATTATACTTTTAAAAGAAAAAGTTAGTTTTATTAAAAAATCACTGGTTAAATCATTTTTCAGTTCTTCTTCCCCCTTACCTAGAAATACAAATCTGATATGGTCCTTTTTGAGCCACTCAGGCGCCCTGATATGGTCCTTTTAATACATCATTCTGCTACTTTTTTTGGCTTCTGATCTAGTTTACCAAGGTCACTTCTAATTTTGATTAGATAACTGTTGAAAATTCTTCAGTTCTAGGAATGACCTTTAGAGCATCCCATTTGTGTGAATTATATATTATAGGGATATATGAAGCACATTTGTCATATAGTTGATATGGGCAGGGAGACCTGTATAGATGCTTTATACTGGAGATGGAGGAAATATTTCTCAGGGAATGCACATGTTCTTATTAAGAAATAGTAAGATCTCTTTTTATTTGCTTCATTCAGTGCTTGTTAAAATCTAACCATGAACTGCGGTCTTATAGAAGGATGCCACTCTATCTGTTCCGTGTTACCGCCTTCATTTCTTCCCCAGACCCTCCCACCAAATGGCCGATTCTGTTGTCTGCGAGGTCTATGCACTATTTTGGAGATTGATACTCTAATTCTACCAGAGATTTTTCTACATGTAGATTCTTATCATGTTCATTTTTATAATGTCTCATATTTGCTTATAGATCAAATTGTGCGATAAGAAATGAAAAAATGCTCTATAAACAAATTAGACATTATGCTACATAAATCATTTGAGGAAAAATCTAAGTACATATCCCTTATGCCTCTCAAGTATTGCTGAGGCCAGCCAAGTCTAATGATTTAAAGACATAAGGATCATATTTTGAGATAATCCATTGACTGGCTGAGTGATCTCAGGCAAACCACTTAACCTTTCTTCCCTAAAGTGTGATTATCCACAGAAGGGAGATAATCATTCTTGGCTCATAAATGGTTAGTGAGAATTACACTATTTAATGTACATAAATCATTCAGTGCTAATATTAAAATCCAAAGTTAAGGCAATTATTTGCTGACTAGACAGGGATCTCTAAAGAGATTTTTATGAAAATAAATTACACAGTCAAGTTGAAGTGTTCATCTACTTCTACTAATATTGCTTGTAATGGGATTCAAAATCAAATACTTGGGGTTGCATTATTTTAAAACTAAAATCTGACAAAACAGACATTTTCCCCCCAGTGTCCTTAACATTCTTGTTATTTATATTTATAGTCTTTAGATATGCTCTTTGGCAGAAACTTCTGATTTGGAAAAGACAATTTATTTTTAAATTTTTAGAAGATCCTACTCAAACTGGAAGTTCAGGGTATCCAAAACCAAGGGAAAGGTTGTAAAAATGTAAACAATGGAGAGTGGATTGTTCAATCAAGTACTTTTATGTAACTGAATGCTACCTAGCTCTTAAACAGGAGTTGCAGAATATTAACTAATGGTACGGAAAGATATTTGTATGGAATACAAAAAGAGATAAAGACAATTTGAGTGATATATCATTTTTATAAAAAATATGCATAGAGATAATACCAGATCTCCTTTCACTAATATTAACAGTGGCTATCTTTGCATTCTGAGAATGAAGATGACTTTTAATTTGTCTTTTTTGCTTATTTATATTTTCCATATTTTGGACATGGAACATACAATAATTTTAAATTTCACCTTTTAAAAGAAAAATTCAGTTTTATAAAAAACGAATTCCATTTTTATTTAGAAAAAAGTAAAAATAATTTACTGACATTTCTGTTTTCCTGGATTCCATGCTTTACTTCCAGGTAGACTATCTTCTTGCTAGTTACGGTGACCCTTGAACAACACAGCGGTTAGAGATACCCTCTCCCTCCCAGGAGTTGAAACTTGACTACGTCAGAAGTCTTACCAACAACATAAACAGTCAATTAACACATATTTTATGTTATATGTGTTATATACTATATTCTTACAATAAACTAAGCTAAGAAAAGAAAATGTTATCAAGAAAATCATAAGGAAAGAAAATAACATTTATAGTACTTTACTGTACTTATCAAAAAATATCTGCATATAAGTGGACCCACATAGTTGAAACCCATTATTCCAGGGTCATCTGTATTGCATTCTGACAGCCTCTGAAATTTATGTTTCTAGAACTTATATTAGACATCTTTTGGAGGCCTATTAAACTGTTAACTAAATTTCTTTTTTTTTTAATTTTTAATTTTTATTTTTTTAAAAGATTTTATTTATTCATTTGAGAGAGAGAGAGACAGAGCAAGCACAAGCAGGGGGAAAGGCGGAGGGAAAAGGAGAAGCAGACTCCCCACTGAGCAAGGAGCTTGCTGTGGGACTCGATCCCAGGACTCTGGGATCATGACCTGAGCTGAAGACAGACACTTAACTGACTGAGCCACCAGGCATCCCTGGCTTTCACTTTTAAAATGCTTTCTTAATTTCTCTGTCCTGTATTCTTCCTAGGCACCTATTTTTTCTTCAGCAGTCTCCAGGGCCATTTATTCTGTCTATTGAGTTTTAAATGCCAATAAATATAATCTTTTATTCCCAAGTTTTGGAATCTTTTTCATAATTTTTTTAATTTATGCCTATTTTTCTTTTATAATTTCTCCCTTAAAATGAGTTATTCCTTCACTAATGCTTTCTAGCATGCCAGAAATACTTATTTTAAACTTTTTGTCAGACTTTTCCATAAGAAGGATTTTATCTAGAGTGATTCATACTCCACTTGCTGATTTGCTTGGTTCCTTTCTCAATGTTGCCATGTGTTCTGCTATTGTGTAGTGCAGGCTCATTTTCAGTGAGAAGTATTTTTATTTTTCTTTTTCCCCAATTCCATTCTTCTTGTTGTGCCTCTTCTGCTGTATCCAAGTCTGCCTGCCTAATGAGAACCCCACCTGATCTTCTGAGCATCTAAACCCAAATCTTGGATAATGTATATTTGGCAGTTCTGTCCTATGGTGATATTGAAGGTATTCATAGGTTCATTCAGAGCTGAAAAGATTGCTTGGTACAGTTCTGCTCATGATGTTTTGTTTGCATTCTGCTTTCTTCCTAGGCTGGCAGTTTGCTAAAAATCAGAATCCCAGGTGACATTCTCTCTTTTTCTCTCCGTGCAGATAGATGGTTGGATGGATAGATAGATAGATAGATAGACAGACAGACATAGATATCACATGTATACTTGAATGAGTAGTTTTAGTTCCCTTATAGGAGCTGAGCTTCCCTGTTTTTAGATCTAGATCTTGGCAGGCCTGCAGTATTAGCTCTTTTGCTGCTTTGCATTTTTGTCTGTTTCTTGTCTGGGGGTGAGGGGATGTTTATCTTGTTTTTAAACTTGCCTTTATATTTTCAGTTGTGTATTTTTAAATTTCCTATCTTACTGCTATGTGTTTGACACTAAGGAAGAGAGTCAAAGTGTGAAGTTACAGAGTCATCTTGACTAGAAGTCTATTTTTTTTATAATAACAATAATGATCAAATTGAAGTCCTTACTTTTGAAGGGCCATGTAAATAGAAAGTTATCTTTAATCTGTGAGGGGCAGAATGAAGAAGAAATAAACAAGCCATTTGTAGGTGCCTTTATAATTTTGCAGGCTTTGCAGGTTTTAAATTTGGAAGGACTAATTTCTTTGGCTTTGTCCACCTCGGGTTATGTGTGCGCGCGCGTATATGTGCGTGCGTGTGTGTGTGTGTGTGTGTGTGTGTGTGCTAAAGGCATTTCAGTGCATCTGTCTCACAATTTTTTTTCATTGGCATATTTCAAAAGCACATAAGTAAAGTGGTTTGTTTTCCTTCCAGAAAGAAATAGGAAGTATGGATTTTTTTCTTCTCTAAGGTACCTATGTCTGATTTGTCAAATCTGGGAATTATATGATTCACTGGCATTACACCATAATGAAATTAAATGCTTTAAAAGGCCCTTGTAGTGCTATGCTGAAGGCTCACAAAACATAGCTCATGCATAATTGCAGTAGCTTTGGAATTTTGAAGCCATGATATAAAAGTAACACTACTGAACAGCACCAACTGCTTCCAGGGAATATTGCAAAATTGATGGCAATACTGAATGCTTCCACAGGTGCAAAGTATGTTCTTTCCTCTTATCACTAGGTTTGTCTATTAACCAGCATGATCTAGCTTGTCTATTTTAAATTTTGGATATGATTAATTTTGCTAGTAAATTTCTTTCTTTATTTACCTAAATTAGACTTTAAAAATGAATGTAATGGGGTGCCTGGGTGGCTCAGTCGTTAAGTGTCTACCTTCGGCTTGGGTCATGGTCCCGGGGTCCCATCGGGCTCCTTGCTCAGCAGGAAGCCTGCTTCTCCCTCTCCCACTCCCCCTGCTTGTGTTCCCTCTCTTGCTGTGTCTCTCTCTGTCAAATAAATAAAATCTTAAAAAAAATGAATGTAAAAACAGGTTCTCTATATGGATAACTTGTAATGTAGATAGTAGCTAAATGAATCTCCAAATTAATAACTATTCAATTATAACCAGGCTTAATGTTTACCAAATGTAAGTATTGCTCTGAAGTGAATGGATAGCATTTACGTTAAGCTCTAGCTTGGAACTTCCTTTAAAACAATCTTTCAGGCTAGACTTAGGAGTGAGAGAGGTGAAAGTCAATTGTTAGCAGGTATGATCTCCATATTCAGCCCAAGGTTTCAGTTGAGTTGTGACAGTTAGCTCTGCCTAAGACTAGCTGAGATGGGAGACTCCTATCAGCAGATGGCAGGAAAGGTACATGGCAGAGATGGAGGCACTGAAAGGCATCTGGTCCCCACAGAGAGGATCTAATTGATAGTGCGATTGTTTTAGCTCTCTGTTTGCAACAGGAAAACATGGGAAAATATGTTTAAAAGATTATACATCAGGCAGTATGGATGAAACTGTCTGGAGACAGACAGCTTTCCTTACCAGTTCATGTATCTAATGTGATTGTCATGGCTATGTGAGCAAATTTAAGAAGATGCTGTTTAGGAGTATGAGGGTTTCATACAGCCCTATGAACACAGCCATACTGTTTGAGGCTGTCAGTGTGACTCAGCATAATCTATATGTTAAAAGAGTGTAAAAAAAAGATCAGGCACAAAAATCACTGTTAGGCCCTTTGCCAAACTAAAGCAATGTAAACACGCCAAAAGCATCTTGAAGCATCCTTTTTTATTTAGAGCACCAAAGAGTTGGCCAGGCTGGCCATACAAACAGCTTGAACAAGGAAAGCTGCATGACCTCTGATAGGTGGCTGTCATGAGATGGTCACTGGCTTTAGGTTATTTTATTTAGCCTTTCCTCTGACTGACAGACAGCCCAAATATCCTTAATAATCAATTACCGTGAAAACCAAGCCATTATCCTGTGAAGCACTGATATTAAAGTAAGTCTGCAATGATGCCTGAAGACCGCTGAAGCAGGAACTTCATTTACACCCTTGATTAACCAGAGCAGTCGTCAAGGGAACATCCAACGAGCTGTCATGAGATATCACAGATATTCCAAAAACTGTGATTTTACTTCTTACTACACTATCCAATTCATGTGCAATGGGACCCACAGCATACTCTACAGATTTCATGGTCTCCTGGTAGCATCTGTAAAAGTATAGGCGGCCAGAATTCCCTTGTTTTCTTTTCCCTGTAAAAACATTCACATAATGACTATTACAATTATACAAATTGTAATTTGCATCCAGAAATGTTGCGTTTTTTGACCTGACATCTGGCTTTAATCTCTCTGAATATGATGATAAGAAGTGTCAATGGCGTGCTGGAGAAAGCTAGCACTGACTCACGAGAGCTGGTTTTGTGCATTCCTTCTCAATTCCACATCCACGAATTCATGTTGGTAACTTGAAATTGGCCATGGTGGGAGTATTTATGCCTGGGAGTTGGCAAAAGCTACAAATCAATCAACCCCCTATCCTACCCTTTTCCCTCTAAGATGTGGTTGTAAAACACCAGCACACCACCTAGTTCCTTGAATATTTCTTAGTAGGATTTAAGCATTCACTTAGAACAAGGGCATTAAGTCGCAAAGCTTAGCTTCACTGTTGGCAATTAATTCAGAATTTCAGTAGGAAATCTGCTTTATTCATACTCTGTTAGTTCACAGCTCCAGGTTGGATCAATTTACTCTGATGATAAATGGGGGTTTCAAGAATATTACCCCTAAAGCCTATACACATATGCAGTTCACAAATACCAGGTAGTGTTTAGTTTTATCCTTCAAGTCTAGTACTTATTGGCTCAGTTCATTTGTTTTTAGCAATCTTGAGGTGTATTTGTATCCAGTCCACTGAGTAAACAATCAAAACTCAGGAGTTGAAAATATTGATTCCTTAATCTTTCCTCTTCAACAACTAATATCTCATACACATGTATTTTGAGACACTAAAAGTTTCCCAAGTTGATATAGCATTTGAAAAAAATCAACTTGATAATAGATTATTTTACCAAATTTGAACACAAAGCAAATCTGATGAAATGGGCATGAGGAGAGATTCACTTTTGTTAGGTTATGAATGAAGCCAAAGGCAAGTTTTTCCTCAGGGGAAAGCCCTGTATGTCTCTGTCATTTTTTTAGAAGTGTTACAGTGAGTGATAGCTGATTCTTATAAAATTGCCTTATGTAAACAATAAACGTATAGTTTTCCCATCTTCTGAATACTGTAGTTTTTGCATGATTATATATTGTTTGTAGCATATGATTGATACTCCTGGCTGTGTATTTTAAATGAGATTTATTTTAAAAAATAATATTTTAATGTTAAAATATTTATACTCATCATGTTTAATCCAATTAATCATTCTAGCTTTTATTAAAAATATAAAGAGAGAGTAGATTAATAGAGATGCAAAGGATTTACATTTCGGAAGCACTCTCTGAGCCAAAGTTGTAAATGTTCTCATCACTCTAAGTGTAAAATGCTGCAGTGTGATCCAGTGAGCCGTGCCTCAGGATCAATACCTCTTTGGTTTCATATTTCTTTGTCAGCTAGCATACCATCTAAGTGTCCCTTGTCTCAGCTTATTCAGTTTTCTCTGGGTAAGTACATCTATTTCTCATTCTTACATACAATTCAAATTCTTTTTCTTTATGGTTTCTAAGGTTTTTAATGTATGCTACTTCCCCCTCTAATTGTCCTTCTCATATACCTTTGCCAAACTTGGCTTCCCCATCTTCAAAACTTCTGATATGAGGAGAAGAAAAGTACCATTCTTACCCCAAGCAAACTTTCAATTTGGAGATAACCAGACAAGTAAAATTTTAGAAATTCAACCAATATAAAGATAGATGGAATCGATGAATATATGTAATCTAGGCTTAATGCTTGAAAGAAGCATTACCAGCCCTTCCCTAATTTTGGGTCAATTTCTTATTAATAGCTCCCATGAAAGTACTCCTAATTTAAAGACTGAGAAAAGTTTAATTGAATAAATGATCATGATGATGAAAAAAATGCTTAGTTTTTCACTCTTACAATAGAGACAACATATTTCTGGAGTTGTTTCTGATAAGAAAAATAATTACATTAAACTTGGAAATTTTCCAGAAGATGATATGTGAAATACTCTAAGTAGATCAAAATCCACATCATTTCATGTGCCAAGTAAAATTGCTGATAATTAGAAATGGTTGAAAGTTTTATACTGCTTGATACAAATAGAAAACTAAATTACTCTAAGGCTTATAGGTCCAAAATGACAAAGAAATTTAATAAGCTCTAAATCTATGACCTGAGTTAATTTTATTTATCTAATCTTGATCCAAGATGATTTACGGTAGTTATTTTTAAAACCCTAATGTCTTATTTTATCTTAAAACATGTACATTTGTTCATACTAAAATTTGTTCATTATTCCATTATAGGACTCAGTCTAAGGTAATTTTTAATATAAGATAAAATAGTGAGGAACAGAAGAAAAAGGGAACATTTGTGAGGGAAATATAGCATAAACAAAATTAGTGTTCAGGAAAATTATCTTAAATACAACTTAAAATGGATCTATTCATTCAATAAACGAATGAATGAATCCCTATTATTTTAAGAAACTGGTTGGTGATGGGGAGATGGCGGTAGAGAAAGTAGTTGTTTTCATAGAGGGTAGGGAGGAAAAGACACTGTCATTCTCTGAGAGGTCAATTTTCACTGAAGCCAGAGGAATGGGGGCCAGCACACCAGTATTGGCAGTGTAGATTAGTGTTAATGAGAGCTGACAGATTTGCACTATGCGTTCAAGGCTCACTGAAACCCAGTTAGCAAATAATGCAGGAAGATTTTACTCAGAGATACAAACTGGGACCTTCGACTGCCAGGTTGATTAGGCAAAAATAAAGTCGGCAATTCAAAGAGTGCCTAGCTGTTGATTACAGGAAACAAACAAAAAGGGGAATAATTTTTTTTCTCATCTTTAGCTTTTTGGCTTTTCTTTATTGAGCCCCAGTCTAGCATGTGGTGCTTTCATGCTTCTTTGTCTTATCTTCTGTCTATTCTAAGCACACTTGACCAATGAGGAAACACATCGTTTCAAAGTGAGAGAGACCTTCATGGGGTATATACATTGTTATTATTAGTAGTGGCTTCTTATAATGGAGTATAATGGAGTAATTTGCTTTATTTAGTAAACATTTATGTAGCATTTATTATGGACCAAGCATTTTCTTTTCCCCAGGTATTTTACTTTTAAATTCTTTTTTTTTTTTTTTTTAAGTAAGCTCTATGCCCAGTGTGGGGCTTGAATTTATGACTCCAAGATCAGGAGTTGCCTGCTCTACCGACTAAGCCAGCCAGGTGCCCTGCCCCTCCCCAAGTACTTTAAAATATTGAACATCATCCTCCCCATGAGTTAAGCAGAAACATTTTTTTTTTCCATTTAAAGATTAGGATACTGAGAACATGAGGGGTTAACTACTATTCGAGGTCACACAGTCTCTAAATGACAGAGCTGGATTTTGATGTGAAGATGGAGGCAGAGACTGGAGTGAGATCAAGAAAAACCAGGCAATGCCAGCAGTGGCCCAAAGGTGGAAAAGGCAAGGAACAAATTTTCCCTCAAGTCCCTGGAGGGAAGGTGGTTCTACTGACACCATGACTTCATAGTTCTGGACTCGAGAACTATGAGAAAAAAAATTTCTATTGTTTTAAGCCACCAAGTTTATGGCAATTTGGTTACAGCTGCAATAAGCACATACAAAGCAGATATTTAAAAATAAGAGGCAAGGATTTGAATATTAGCAGTGTTCAATTATTAAAGTGGAATTCAGACATAAATGAGATTAGAATGTATATATATGAATGATAAGTGGACACCTTATTAAGATATACAGGTAATCTAAATGATTTGGGTTTAACATATATCTCAGTTGTGGAGTGGTTATGGAAAAGATCAGAAAGCAGTAGTGTGTTTTTTAACATTTTCACAGCATAGTTTAATTTGACAGGAAACATGACATAATCAACATAAATCTATTACAAACATCTAAATCTAGTACCTGCGTTTATTGTAATTCAAATAGAGTAATCAAAACATTCTAACAGATCTCTGTAAAGTGCAAAGGGGATTGTGCTCATTAATTCAGTAAACACTAAGCGTGAACACAGTGGTAGTAGTAACTGGAAATGGTAAAAAAATATTCAGCAATTTCCATTCCTTTACTATTGGTACTTTGAAATCTAAAAAATTTCCCTTGATTTGTTTTTTTATTACCTTTTGCGGGGAGGGATTTTTTGCTATCTATGTTAAAAACAAACATTAATATTCAAAGGTTTTTATCAATTGCAGATGTTTTGTGACAACAACCAATGTAGTAAACATTTCCATGGTGGTTTACTTTAGCCTTCAATCAGCTGAGAATCTAGTGTTCTAATCTTGGGAAAATAATACAAATTTTGAAATCCTAACTTCTTTAGGCCAAAAAAGTTCTCAATGATTGTGCTATAGATGGATGGAGAAAACTTGTCCTTGCCTTCAAAGACTTTCCCGGGAATCCAAGCATTTTGTCACCACAGAAGCACCTCTGTTACATTGTGAAATGTAAAGGGAAGAACAAAGAAGTATCCAAAAATTAGGAAACCTTACCATCCTTGTTAAAGGATCTTAAATATTCTCTCTACTCAAAAGCATTTTCTGAATTGAGAAAGGGTTCTCACTTGTCTATAAATCAGTCAGAGCCTAGAATCCCCTGAAGTGATAAGTTTTCAATGAAAAAAAAGCACTGGATGTAATAGGAATATTAAAACACACAAATGATTGTTTCATTCTGAATGATTATTTAAGTAGAGGGTTATAAGGATCAAGTTATTTTCCTTTCTAGCACTTGGGAGAAAAAAAAAATAACCCATCCCCTTTTCTTTCTTCATGGTCTTTTGGCAAAACATCATAATACAACACAGTTCTGTGCACTTTTTACCAGCAGAATAAAATAACTTGACAAATTCCATAACGAAAACTTTCTGACATTCAGTTAATAGTCGTGTATCTGTAAATACCAACATGGAACAGGGTAAACCACACTCAGAACCCAGGAATCTTAGTGGGGGGAAAGACTTGAGATGCATAGTCCGTTCTACTTAAAGGAAGACACTTTTTTAAAGGCTTTGTAAAGAATGAATTTCAACCTGTGTTTGAATATTCCATTGAAAGAGAGCTCCTTGTGTCACAAATGCATTTCTTTATTAACAGTTCTGCCACTGTTTGTATAAAAGCCATTTCTTGGGGCGCCTGGGTGGCTCAGTCGGTTAAGTGTCTGCCTTTGGCTCAGGTCATGATCCCAGGGTCCTGGGATCTGGGATTGTGTTCCACACCTGGCTCTTTGCTCAGGGGGGAGCCAGCTTGCTTCTTCCTCTCCCTCTGCTGCTGCTACCCATGCTTGTGCTCTCTCTTTGTCATATAAAATCTTAAAAAAAAAAAAAATAAAAGCCATTCTGTGTGTGTGTGTGTGTGTGTGTGTGTGTGTGTGTGTGTGTGTGGTACCCTTTATTGAAGATTTCCTTAAACTAGGCACTGGGTTCAACACCATACATAGATTATCTCAAGGCAGTGTTTCTCAACTGGGATTTTTTTGTTTTTGTTTTTTTTTGGCCCCATTTACTCCCAGGGAACATTTGGCAATGTCTGGAGAAATCTTGTCACAACCAGTGGAGGAGGATGCCACTGACATTTAGTAGGAAGAGGTGAACAATGTTGCTAAACATCTTACAATGCACAGGCGAGCGCCTGACAACAGAGGATCCAGCCCCAAATTATCAACAATGCCTATCCTGAGAAACTGATTTAAAGTAAAACCAGAGTGAATGTTCACTAGCTAAATAAATGGTTGGTCGTGATATAAAAACAAGGGGCAAAGGAACACCTGTTTTCTACAATAAAGCACTGTTTTCTACAATGAAGGACTACAAAAAGATTATTTTATAACATTTCATTATTTATATGCAATGTATTCACATGACTCAAGATTTAAAAGGTGTGCCAGGGTATGTAGTCCAAAGTCTTTCTCCTGCCACACCCCTGGTCTACCCAAGTCCTGTCCATGGCAGAACCAGTGTTACCAATTTCTTGTTTACTTATCCAGAGGTATGTATGCATAGGCACGCATGTGCACAGGCACACACACACAAACTCAGACATAGAAATGCTATACACATTCTTTGCATTGCGTTCTTACTTAATTCATCTTGGAGATAGTTTCTGTCCTACAATTACAAAAAGAGTTTCCACATTTCTTTTTAAGGTGGTAGAGTGTTTCGTTGTATAGATTTCATTGTACTTTATGTAACCACTCCTTTCTCCATGGATATTTAGGTTATTTCCATTTTTTTTGTTACTAACTTTACCTGTAGGGTAAAGCCCTACAAGTAGATTCACCGAAGAAGAAAGTTTGTATGTTTGTAATTTTTATTGGCTATTTTCCAAAATACCCACCATTAAAGCTGTACCCATTTCCATTTTGTAATTTTTCAAATTTATTCTCACTGTTTATACCTCATCAAAAACTTTCTAAGAATATATAAAAGGTGGGCACACCATATAATATTTTGTGCTTATCATGTTCTCAGCAGTCAGGTATCCAGAATCTGCCCACGAGAGATTTTTTTTAAGTCTGTTTTAAAAATTGTGGCAAAACATGTATAACATAAAGTTTACCCTTTTAACTATTTTTAAGTGCAAAATCAGTAGCATTAAATATATTTACAGTGTTGTGCACTGGTCACCACTATTTCCAAAATTTTTCATCACTCCAAATGGGAACTCTGTACCCATTAAGCAATAATTCCCCGTTCAGTTTTCCCCCAATAACCTCAAATCTAATTTCTGTGTCTATGAATTTGTCTGTTCTAGATATTTCATGTAGGTGGAGTCATATAATATTTGTTCTTTTGTGTCTGGCTTATTTCTTCTTAGCATAAAGTTTCAAGGTTCATCCATACTGTAAGATGTATCACAGTTTCATTCCTTTTTAAGGCTGAATAACATTCCATTGTATAGACCTTTTGTTTATCTATCTCTTGATGGACACATATATCGTTCCTAGCTTTTGGCTACTGTGAACAATGCTGCTATGAATACTGGAATACAAGAATCTGTTTTCAGTTCTTTTGAGCATATAACTGGGGGCAGAATTGCTGTCATATAGTAATATAGTATATATATATATATAATATAGTAATACTATGTTTAACTTTTTTAGGAACCATCAAATTTTTCTCTGCAGTGACTGAACTATTTCACATTCCCACCAGCAATGTACTAGGGTTCCAATTTTTTCACACCCTTGCCAGCACTTGTTATTTTTCATTTTGAAAACAAAATTACAGCCATTGTAGTAGGTATAAAGTGGTATCTCGTTGTGGTTTTGATTTGCATTCCCCTAATGACTAATGATTTTGAGCATCTCTTTATGTGCCTATTGACCATCTATCTGTCTTCTTTGGAGAATTGTCTATTCAGGTCTTTTGCCTGTTTTAAAATTGGGTTGTTTGTCTTTTTTTGTTTATTGTTCCTCCTCATACATTGAGTCAAAACCTTACTCAAATTAATTTTCACCAATTCATCATAAGTCTGCTTCCTTGAGAAAAGATAGAATCCTTTCACTCTAATAGGCACACAGTCATTAAATTTGGATTCCTGCCCAATTCTGGCATGACATATTTTACCTTTTCAGGAGGATTAAGATAAAGGTGAAAAATATCAGGGATTTTATTTTCTAAAAGATTTCAGGTAAATTGTTCAAGGGATAATTTTATCTCTGACTTTGAGAAAGAGTATTTGTAACTACATTCATAAGCAAGGAATGATAACTCTAATAAAGAGGTTAATTATCATGTAAAATAGGTCAGAAATTCTTTTGCAATATATTTAAACAAATTATTCAAACTGAGGCAAAAAGCCTACACAAATTGTCAAAATTTCTTGTCTATTCAAATTCACATTGAAAACATTTAGTAGGTTAATTTAATTACATTCAGATTAGGTATGACTAATAAGATAATAAAATAAATTTAGTCATTGGAAGAATTAGAAATTGTAAGTTTTCTAGAACCCCCAGATTATATTGATAATGTTTTATATATGTAAATTCAATAGCTAAAAAGTAATTTAGACGCAAATGAGATTAGAATACGTATATATTAAATTGAGTGGACTTGCACTTTAAAAATATACAGATAATCTAAATGCTTTGGTTTTAACAAATATTTAGCTATTGAGTGGCCAAGAAAAAAAATCAGAAAGCAACAGTATCTTTCCTCTTGAACATTTTCACAGTGCAGCTTAATTTGTTAGGAACATTGATTTAATCAATACAAATTCAACGAAGTAAATGGAAGTAAAATGGTTCTAGATTCCTAATAGATTGTCATTGGTCAGACCTGTATTTTGTAATGGTCTACAATAGGAGTGTATTAAAATTAAATGGTAGGCCAAATCCTGAGTCTATTAAGTGTTAAATAAAAAATAACAATAAAAATGTTGAAGAGAAAATGATTGAGGGCAGTACAAAGTAATGATATCACCAACATGACTACTGCTAGTAGTACTAATTGCTAATAATTGATTGAATAAGACTTACTAAATGCCAAGTACTAAGTGCTTTTATATACTACACATATTAACTCACAACAACCTCAAAGAAGTAGGAAATGTTATTTTACAGTAGTATCCATTTTACAGATAAGGGAATGGAAGCATGGGATTGTAGGTGACTAGCCCAACCTCACAAGGAGCAGATCCAGGATGTGGCCCCAAGTAACCTGGCTTTGAATCTGCACATCTTACAGTGGTCCCCAAACTTGTGTCCGCACTGGCATCTCCTAGGGGGTCTTACAAAAATTACAATGCTCAGGCCACACCCCCAACCAATAAACTCTCAATCTCTAGGGGTGGAACACAGGCACATGTATTTTTTTCAAGTTACCCAGGTGATTCCAATGTGCAGACAAAATTGGGAATCCCAGGTAGCCTTAAATTGTAGAGGTCAAAGAAACCAGAATTATCAAGTCAGAAAACCTACAACCGGGGCATTAAGAAGGGCTAATCTTTAACATACAATCAACTGAAACAAGTAATACATGGCATTCTTATACCACTAAAAAAAAAAAAAAGAGTTTAAGCTGAAGCAAGATGAAATTGGATATCCCAATTATTAATATTCTACCCACTAAACAATATGAAGTAATGAGCATTTTATTTTTTTTTAAATTTTTTACTGTTATGTTAATCACCATACATCATTTGTTTTTGATGTAGTGTTCCATGATTCATTGTTTGCTGATAACACCCAGTGCTCCGTGCAGAATGTGCCCTCTTTAATACCCATCACCAGGCCAACCCATCCCCCCACCCCCTTCCCCTCTAGAACCCTCAGTTTGTTTTTCAGAGTCCATCATCTCTCATGGTTCGTCTCCCCCTCCGATTTCCCCCCCTTCATTCTTCCCCTCCTGCTATCTTCTTCTTCTTCTTCTTTTTTAAACATATATAGTATTATTTGTTTCAGAGGTACGGATCTCTGATTCAACAGTCTTGCACAATTCACAGCGAGTAATGAGCACTTGAAAGAAAAAGGTGTCTGTTGTTTATTTGTAATGAAAGTGGTATTATGGTATTATGTTCACTTAACTTTCTGGAGCCTCAGTTCACTCATCTCAAGAATTGTCATACTTCTACTGTAGAGGGCCAGGTAGCAATATTTTAAACTTTGCAGGCTCCCTACAGTCTCTTACATATTCTTCTCCTTCCTTCTCCTCCTCCTCCTCCTCCTTGCACTTCTTTAAAAATGTGAAAACCATTCTTAGCTCATGGGCTGTATGAAAATAGACTGTGGCCAGATTGGCTCATGGTTTATAGTATGCCAACCTCTGATCTAGATAATTGCACTTCAAAAATGGCACAATCTAATGCACTGGTTCTCAGCCAGGGGTGATTTTTGTCCTTTTTCAGGGAATGTTTGTCAATGTCTGGAGACATTTTTGGTGGTCACCTGGGTGGGGGCTAGGGCTGTGTTACGGACCTCTAGTGTGTAGACAGTAGCCAGAGATGCTGCTAAACATCCTACAGCGCACACCACAAGCTCTCACAGCACTTATCTAGCCCAAAGGGCCAACAGTGCCTAGTTTAAGAAGCTCTTTACTAAGGGCTTTTTTCTCTTAATTATAGGACAGTAAAGAGATTAAGTATATTTAATCTTCCTTCATCCAGGATTGTGGTTAATTAATGTTTACTCAATCAGTGAGACAGATCTACATAACAGTGTTGGAACAATTTAAACAAGCTCTTGAGATTCTGCAAGCCCTACTTCTATGAAGAAAAGCCATAAAGGGCGCCTGGGTGGCTCAGTTGGTTGAGCGACTGCCTTCAGCTCAGGTCATGATCCCGGAGTTCCGGGATTGAGTCCCACATCGGGCTCCCTGCTTGGCGGGGAGCCTGCTTCTCCCTCTGACCCTCCCCCGTCTCATGTACTCTCTCTCGTTCTCGCTCTCTCAAATAAATAAATAAATCTTAAAAAAAAAAGAAAAGCCATAAAGATTAATCTGATAATCTCAAATCATGAAAGTCAAGTGCAGTTACAGCCTTAAAAATCTATGATTCACAGAGAGGAGAAGGGAAATAAGTAGGCAGTAACAGATAGGGAATAGTGACATATCAAACGTGTGCAGACCACTGGATGAGAAAATCAGAGCCAGACACTGCCAGTGCTCTGACGATGATTCTTTTGTGCCTAGAATATGTTTATTTTCACCTGTCCATAAATTTGTGATACACCTTCTATGGAATCAGGGTAGAGAATCATGTAAGAGAGACAGCTGGATCACTGAAAATGTACAGGGGAAATTCGACACATTACTCATGCCCGTGAGAGGATAATGCTCAAATTGACACTTCTAATATTTTTCTTACTGTGTACTAATTGCATTTTCATGGCATTTTAACTGTTTTTTTCTTTTGAAAAATTTTTCACTGTATTGCTTTTTAAAAAAATGTTAAATTTTCACCTCTTTAAATTCTACTATATTTAACATTATATAAAAAAGTGATTATTAGGAAACCTGATTATAAATCCTCAGAAATTCATTCTAGCATAGCTCATTAAAATTGGATCCTAGGCTCACCTCTGAAGTTTTGGTTTGGATAGCTCTACCTCTGATCTTGTTGAAGGTATTAGTTTGTGCTAGCAATAAAGAACAGTGTTGCATGTCTGAAAAGAGTCTGAACTAGAATTCTGATTTCTACTTGTTATTTCTGAAATGACCAAACAAGTAATCTTTTAAGAGATCTTATATAGCAGATTCTGTTGTGTAACACAGTAAAGTGATAACTTAGATCTATCTGGAGAGGTATGTTTGTTGCTTTTCTTTTATTCTAGATATGCAAAGATGATGCATCTGTTAAGTGTTACAGAGCTGGGGTGGAGGATGAGGAGTCGTGAGACATAATACTGACATGTGAGCAGTGGCTACATCTCAGATGATGGAGAGCTTTAAAAAATCATACAAATGAGTTTGGGTTTAGGCTACTGAAAGCTTAATTTGGGAAAGTAAAATAATCATATTTGTGTTGTAGTGACATTATTCCAGACATTTAGTGACATTATTTTGTAAGTGTTGTGGAAGAAGGCTTGTTAGGCAGTTAGGCAGAGTGACCATTGAGGACACAAAAATCATTCAGGGGACCAAGGAGCATGTATACTAAGGCTGTTACATGGGAGTCAAGAGGAAGGCGGGCAGATAAAGAGACAGATATTCAAGGAGTAAGAAAACTTGAGCTTGGATTGGCTATAAGGGGGGCAGTAAAGGAGACTAAGTAAAAACTCTTAGATTACTGATCGAGGGTGCGTGAAAACACTATCTACATCATCTCTTTCAGTCTATGATGTAATCTGATGATCTGCATTCTGCAGATGAAGACCCCTGGGTTAAGTAACTTGCCCAAGACCACACAGAGAAAAGCAGCAAAGCTAGGATTCGAACCTAGGATCATCTAATGTCAGAGCACATGCTTCCAACTGTTCTCAATAACTAGGATGCATAATCCTGGAGGAAGAGGATATTTGTGATGTTAGATAAAATAAAGCATTATGTTTTGGAAATGTGGAGCCTGAGATGGCTATGGAATACATAGTTAGATCATATAATAGACGACTAAATGATTGGAATTTTTAAATTTGGTTTTATGACACCCTCCTATATTATATTCTAGCTTATTGGACTTTACAATGACAATGGCAAATATTTATATATTACGTCCCAATCTAAAAAGACCAGTGACAATGTAAGCATGCTACAGAACATATTGGGAAGGAGACTGTGGAAAAAGGTCCTATTAACTTTTTCATTAGTCATTTTTAACTATATTACACATTAACACTCCAGTATACTTCGCAAAATAGCAATTTGGGCTTTTATTCAACCACATTTACTAGAAAAGTGGGAACTAAATTAAGTACAATCTAGAAAACAAATAGTGCAAAAAATTTCATGAATATTAATAGAAAACCAGACAAATGTAATGTGCTTGAATTTGTATCACAAAACGTACAATTCATTCTTTTGTGGAACTGCTATTTCCAAACAAGATGGATTGCTTTAGTCACTTTAAAAAATGTAAAGTGTGAAACATTCATGGAAAAAGAAGATAGGCTCAGATTATGAGAAATAGATTTCTTAATGAAGGAATGAGGTTTTGGATAAAGTACTCCCTTTGGCAGCATCTTAACAAGATCATATTCAGGGAACATGAATCATTAGTAAACTATGAAACAATGAACAAATGCACACATCCAGATGAGATTATAGGTTGCTGTGGATTTGCTAGAAATTCCCATCTGTCATTATTTCTGATTTTTTTTACCTTGTCCTAAAATCGTTAACAGGGTACACATAGTCACTGTGAATTGTATGCCTGCTTCAAAACACATCAAGGTTTAATTCATTGGATGGTATTTCATTAGTTCAGATGAGTTGAAATGTGGCATTTCATTTTCTAAAACTGTGTGGGAACATTCATATAGATACTTAAATTATAATTGAGACACTGAGTAAAGTTTCAATATATCTGAATAAAATTGAATAAACATCCCAAATGAACTAAAATTCATTTTAGATCAAACTGAGTTTTTCTGATTAGTGATGGTTTAAAATCTCATGTAAGATTAATCTGAGGCAATTTCTCACCCCCCCATTTTCATTAAATGGTATGAGACTACTCCTTATTCATGGAACTGTTTTCACAAAGTAGAACTTTTTTTTTTTAGTGGTTTGATTTATTTATTTTACCTGATTTCCAAATACCTCATGGACAACTGAAGGAATCAAATCAGCTGGGTACTTTAATCTATACAAAATTAAAAAAAAATTTTTAAAGATTTTATTTATTTATTTGACATGGAGAGAGAGCTAGCGAGAGCAGGAACACAAGCAGGGGGAGTGGGAGAGGGAGAAGCAGGCTTCCCGTGGAGCAGGGAGCCCGAAGCGGGGCTCAATCCCAGGACCCTGGGAACATGACCTGAGCCGAAGGCAGACGCTTAACGAATGAGCTACCCAGGTGCCCCCAAAATTAAAATTTTTAATAGCTCACTCATCTACCTGTATTGAATTCTTACTTTAATTATTATTTACCTTATTAAGTATTATTGTGATAATTACTAAAGGAGAAAGGTGAACTCTTTTGGATAGGAATGTAATCTGAGTCAAGTGCTTAGAAGACAGTAAAGTTTCTGTAGCTATCATTACTGGACTAATGCAGTTTTCAAAAATAGCAAACTGCGCCCTGTTACTTATATATATATATATAAATCTACTAAGATATTTCTGGCAGAGTCACAGTTGGTTGTGAAGCAAATTAAAATACATTCAAAAAGAGTAAAATCTCTTAAGATCTGTTGGAAAAAGGCTGGTTGAATTTAATGAATTATTGTTTCTCCTCATCGGAAATATAGCGTTGGTTGAGCTATTTATGATCCTTTTGCACATGGAGAAATCTACACCCTGTCTTACTTCTATCTGGGGAAGTAGATGCCAGCTTCACTTTTCTTCCTTTGGTTTGCTTCAATTCTTAAATGTCCATTATTCACTACTTACAGGTTATGATAGTTACCATTTTCTAATATTATTGAAAATAAAAATTTCTTTCCTCTTTATAGACAAACAGCTTGAGTTTTGGAACAATAATCTAAAAGTGTTAAAATTGATCTATTAATTTACTGATATTTTTGTGGAACTCTAAGAACATAAGATATAACACTCATTGAAAAAGTTTTTTTTAAAAAAGCAATGAATTCTGGGCATTTGGTTAACATTACTATATTGCACACTTAAAAAGGGTAAATTTTTTTTTTTAATTTTATTTATTTACTTGACAGAGAGAGACACAGCGAGAGAGGGAACACAAACAGGGGGAGTGGGAGAGGGAGAAGCAGGCTTCCCATGGAGCAGAGAGCTCGATGCGGGCTCGATCCCCGGACCTGGGATCATGACCTGAGCTGAAGGCAGATGCTTAACGACTGAGCCACCCAGGCACCCCTTAGGGTAAATTTTTATGTTATTTTTTTACCACAAAAAGCAATGAATTGTATTGTTTACAATCATAGAAATAATTCATTTGACAACTTTTTAAAATTTTAGGTTTTTATTTCTAATTAATATTTTTATTTTCATTTTTAAAAAATATTTATTTTTTTGAGAAAAAGCACACATGTGCACAAGTGGGGGAGTATAGAGGAGTAAAGGGAGAGGAAAAGAATCTCAAGCAGACTCCTAGCTGAGAGCTGAGCCCATCATGGCTTGATTTCACCACCCACGAGATCATGACCTGAGCCAAAATCAAGAGTCAGATGCTTAACTGACTGAGCCACCCAGGATCCCCTATTTTCATTTTTATTTTTAGATTGGAAGTAGGATTTATTGGTGAGCATTAGTAAGAAGGGGGCAGTGCTGAGGTTCTCATGAGTGCAGAGCCTATTTTCAAGGGGCCAGGATTAGGGATGTATTTGATCCCACAGCCATCTGCCATGAGCTGCTTTTCAGCCACCATGTCTTCTTCATACACATTAAACTTAGTAAAGCCCCACTTCTTGGAAATGTGGATCTTCTGGTGGCCAGAGAACTTGAACTTGGCCCTTCACAGGGCCTCAATCACATGCTATGCAGCTTGGTATGGATGGACATGATGGCTTGGCCGGTGCGGGCCCTGGCCACTGTGCCCTGAGGCTTTCCAAAGGCACCACACATACCTGTCTTGAGCCTGTCAGCCCCAGTACGGGACAACATCTTGTTGATACAAATGATGTGGAAGGGATAGAGCAGCACTCTATTTTTTTTAAGCTTTAATATATATATATATATTTATATATATATATAGTATATATATATATTAGATTTATTTATTTTAGAAAAAGAGAAAGAGCATGAGTGGGAGGGGCAGAGGGAAGGGAGAGGGAGAGAGAAACTGAAGCAGACTCCGCACTGGGCGTGGAGCCTGAGGTGGGGCTCAATGTCACGACCCTGAGATCATGACCTTAGCCAAAATCAAGAGTCGGATGGTTATTGACTGTGCCATCCGGTGCCCCAAAAAGTTTTTATTTAAATTCTAGCTAGTTAACATACAGTGTAGAATTAGTTTCAGGTGTATAATATAGTGATTGAACACTCCCATACATGCCTGGTGCTTGGTTTGCCTTCCTCAACTTTTTTTTTCTTTCCCCTTTGCTCATTTGTTTTGTTTCTTAAATTCTACATATGAGTGAAATTATATGGTATTTGTCTTTTTCTGACTAATGCTATTTTTAGATTCCTTGGCAAAATACTTGGTGCAAATATACTAGGAACTAACTGGGATAAAAGTATGGACTGGGGTCTTAAAGCTTATTTAAATGGAACAATATTTTCCTGAAATTTATTTGTGAAACAGGTACTTGGCTGTGGCCTATTGGGCAGGAGTATGTTACAAGATAAAAAAATTAAGGCACTATAAATTTTCTTATTTGGGATTATCCACAATTTTAAGGATTCTAATGTGTACGATTAAATGTTAATCCTAATAAAATAGGGTCTATTTCTGAATTCCTTACTTCCACATTTCAGACTTAAATTTGTTCTTAGATAGATAACTTCATAGCACTGGGACCGAAAGGGATGGAAGAAAGAAATCCTTGAATGGCAAGAGCCCAGTATTGTGGTGATCCACAAATTCTCCAGGGAAAACATTTTGGAAAATATTTCTCTTCCTTTTTTTGCCCCTTGTTATTTAAGATTTTTATCTTGATTTTTATGATTTCTAGAGAAGAAGGGATGGAAAATAATCACTTTTATTAAAATATTTTTAAATAAAGTTTACAGTTAGATTGTAAATGTTTTCTATTTGGAGATTTTCGGATAAGAAACATTAATACTGAAAATAAAACAAGGAGATAATATAGACATATGGTGTGACAGAACTTGCACAGTTAATTTTTCTTAGTCGGCAATTTGTTATCAGATGTTCCAAATTAGAATTGAAAAACATATTTTTAGCAAAATAAAGTTTTGTAGGGGAAGGTATTCTTTTTATAACTGCTTTATCTTTGCAATTACTATAGTGTGCAACTTGGAAGTCTGCACCTGCTATATTTAAATCCAGTAAAAAATTTGGAAATTTGCACCAAGACTTTTTTCTATCCTTTTTGCTTGTTTTAACATGGTGAGGCACGGATGATGCCCCAGAATTACTTGTAATGTTATGGTGTGGGGGGAGGGGAGGAACGAAAATTACTTAAATGTAATGTGGATATAAAATTGTAATTGGAATGCACTTTCATTTAATTTTGAGTGTGTATTTGATAACTCATTGTTTCTGCAGTCAATCTTGTGAAAAATTAAGGGATTTTAAAAAATTGTCTTACATAATCAGATGGAATTTTAAAATTTATAGTATTTGGCACATACGCTTATTTATTTTTGAGTGTAAATTCAATTTTATTTTCTGACATTTTAAATTTCTGTTGGAAATTTTAATGTAGTGCATAACTAAGATAAAAGATAGCAGTGTGCACCGGCAGCACAGGGACTTACAAAGTAAGGACTGAGAGCCAACTATTTCACACTTAAATTATTGGAACACAGCCATATCCACTTATTTGCATATTGTCTATGGTGGCTTTTAGAGCTACAATAGTAGAGTTGAGTAGTTGCAGCACAGACTGTATGGAAGTCTAAAATATTTACCATCTGGCCCTTTACTTGTCAACCCCTGCCTTACAGTTCCTGAAAAGCTGAAATTTGAGCTCCAAGATGGTCTGTGACAAAGAATAGTTAAGTGCACTAGGATAAGGGGGAAACAAAAAAATTACTTAGATTTATTTTTATTTTTATAACAAGTTTAAATAGAAGTATTCATATTAAAATCTCGAATCAAATTTCAGTCCACAGAAAATGAAAATAAAGAATATTTAGAAAATAGACTCAAGAGCAGGTACTTGTCTACATTTGACTTTCAACCATGGTCATTTACTAAGTGCATGGGTACTGTACTGGTAAACCTAAATGACTAATGACTTGAAGTTTTCTGATCCCTTAGGGTTGGGTGGTGCCTGAGTTTCCTTTGCCTCTTCAGAGAGTGGGTGATAGGCTCTAGTGATGCTGACGGAGGATCATATAGACCTGCACAGTTTGAAATATATATATTTGTGTGTGTGTATGAAAAAACACATTTCCATTAAAAGGATAATGTTGGCTAAAATAGCTACAATTTTCAGGAAAGTAAGAATCATGTTGCATAAAAATTCAAAAGTTGGTTGAGAATGGGGAAAATATATTCTCCTATATTAAAGAAGTCTAAAAAGCAGACTTCAAAGTTGCTCATCAAATAGTGAGCTAAAAGATAAGTGCTTTGTATGTAGAAAATGGTAAGTGCTTTGCCCTTTAAAAAGGAAATACAGAAAATGTTGCCCTTTTAATATGTCCTGTAGCCTGCCCTGGATTTGAGGATGAACAGAGATGGCACTAAAAATGATAAAGCAATAAATCATAAAGCCCCAAAGTTCCTTTTGTGTCACAACTCTTACATGTTCAGAAGGCAATAACAATCTTCAGTACACATCAATTTCCCTCCGTGGGATGGAAATTGGAGAAAGTGTGAGAAAATACTGAAGAGAAATAAAAATGTTTCTGCCTCCCTTTCATTTTCCTTTCTTTGAATTTGTGCTGTCCACATGCTAATTGGAGATCTTAATAGTTTTAGCTATAATTTGATATCTAAAGCAGAAAGAAAAAAAACCCCATGGGTTTGTATCTCAGCTGGAATCCAAAGCAAACATAATCATTTCTTCTTTTTTTATGTTCAAAGCATTTTAGGTTCCTTTAGCTCTCTTCATGTTTACCTGTCTTTTCTTTTCATGCATTGAAACTCACCAACTCACCTCTGCATGGTTGTCTTTTAGTGTCTAAAATGCCAGCATAAGTGAGAAAAGGTAAAAAGCTGTTGGAAAAATCTGTCTTTTAGAAAGTCCATCAACATATAATTTAACATATTAATAAATTAGATAAATGACAGCAAAAATTTCCTTGTAATTACAAAAGTAAGAATTTTAAAGCAGCAGGTAATTTTCTTGGTTTCTGATGGATTGGACTTGGGGTCATTTGTAGGTTTAATTTAGGGACCTGGTTAGAATCAGGAAATAATACTAGTTCCATGACTGTCAAAGTTTCCTGTGGACCTTTATATAAATCTTCATACTAAGACTTCTTTTCCTTTAGGAACAAGATTTAACTATTTGGGGTACTACTTCAGGAAAAAATACAGCTGGTGACTAGAAAATGGGGAATAAAGATGTCCTCCTTTATTCCAAAACCATTTAACTTTGGGACTAATTTTTGTGGTAGAGTCAGGATAATCTCTGCAATGTACAGAAGACTAAGAACCACAAACCTTCAATGAACAGCCCAGACAGTGCTCCAGGAAGAAAGCTCCTTGTCCAGTTTGTCTACACAGAATAGCCTGCTATGAGTTCTCTCTTCACCTCTCCAGATATGCTCCTTGGGACTGAATGAAAACTCAACTACCACTTGAGTAATTTAGCAGCTTCTATTTCTTCTTGAACTTCTTTATCAAATTTGTCCTTTCTACATTGTTTTAATCATTGGACACCTACTACTTTACTCGTCCTGATATTTGCTTTCAAGCTTTTCTCAGCTGACTTGCCTCCAGTCAATTGACACCTTCCTTTGGCTGACTTGTGCAGCTCTGTGTGACAGAATGATTTATAAGAAACATATATTTGGGGCGCCTGGGTGGATCAGTCAGTTAAGCATCTGACTCTTGATTTTGGCTCAGGTCATGATCTCAGGGTTGTGAAATTGAGCCCCTTGTCGGGCTTTGTGCTTGAGATTTTCTCCCCCTCTCTCCTCTGCCCCTCCCCCAACTTGCTTTCTCCCTCCCCTTCTCTCTCTTTCTTAAATAAATTTAAATAAATAAAATCTTAAAAACAAGAAATATATATTTGGTCTTCATCCATAGTTCTGAAAATGCTTCAGAATCACAGTGGTGAAATGGGTGTCTAGTTTTTTTTTAAATTTTTTATTGTTATGTTAATCACCATACATCACATCATTAGTTTTTGATGTAGTGTTCCATGATTCATTGTTTGTGTATAACACCCAGTGCTCCATGCAATACGTGCCCTCTTTAATACCCATCACTAGGCTAACCCATCCTCTCACCCCCTTCCCCTCTAGAACCCTGTTTGTTTTTCAGAGTCCATTGTCTCTCATGGTTTGTCTCCCCTTCCGATTCCCCCCCTTCAATCTTCCCCTCCTGTTATCTTTTTCTTCTTCTTTTTTTAACATATATTGTATTATTTGTTTCAGAGGTACAGATCTGTGATTCAACAGTCTTGCACAATTCACAGCACTCACCATAGCTCATACCCTCCTCAATGTCTAGTTTTTAATGAAGGTGACTTTTGGATCCTACCCAAGGGTAGGGGCTGGTTGCCAGAAGGACTAATCATGTAATTAGAGGGTTCGAACTTTTAGTTCCACCTCCCCAACCTCCAGGGAGGGAAGGTGGGCTGGAGTTTGCATCAGCCAATAGCCAATGACTTAGTCAGTCATGACTATGTAATGAAGGTTTCATAAAAACACAAAAGAAAAAGCCTTCTGTCTCTTTTGGACAGCATCCATGCTTGTTGAATCAAAACACTTCTATGTGCCATGGAACTGGGTCTCAAGCTTCAGGAAGATGGAAGCTCCTTTGTTCAGGACATTGACCTATGTATTTCTCCATCTGATTGTTGATTCAAGTCCTTCATCATATCCTTTAATAAACTTGTAAATGTCAGTATTTTTCTGAGTTCTGCGAGCCACTCTAGTAAAGTGATTGAATTGAAGGAGAAGATTATTGGAATCTCCATTCTGTAGCTGGTTGGTCAGAAGCACAGTTAACTGCCTGGGGCTTGTGACTGGCATCTGAACTAGAGGGTTGGAGGGAATGGTATGGTAGAGCAGGACTGAACATTTACCCTGTGGAATCTGATGCTATCTCTGGGTAGATAGTGTCAGAATTGAGCTGAATTCTCAGATTCTATGCTGGTGACTGAGAATTGCCTGGTGTTAAATGTGGAGAATGCTCCACACCCACCACATTGGAACTGGGTCCAGGAATCTTAAAAGGTCCAGTATTGATTATCTTTGAGTACCTGCACTTGACTTTCCTCATGCTGTATACTTTTCTCTTAAAATAGCTTCCATAATAACACAGAGTGCCAGATTGCCTGGACTTGAATCCTAGTTCGCTGAGGGACCTTGAACAAGTTAACATCTCTGTGCTCAGTTTCCTCTTTTTTTAAAATGGGGATGGTAGTAGCACTTTTCTTATGGGATTGTTATGATGACTAAATACAAGTAAAATATTTGGAATAGTGCTGGGGATATAGTAAATATTCAGGAACTGTTTTTTTTTAGAAGAACTTTTTCCAGTTTTTTTAGTATAACTGACAAAATTGTAATATTTAAAGTGTACAGTGTGATGACTTGCTATATATATGTATTGTGAAGGGATTCCCACCATCAAATTAATTAACATATCCATCACTTCACATATATTCATTTTTTTCTTTTTTGGTGAGAACACTTAAGTTCTACATTCTTAGCGAAATTAAATTATACAATACAGCATTAACAACTGTAGTCACCGTATTATACATTAGCTCCTCAGACCTTATTCATTCTATAACTGGAAGTTTGTACTCTTTACCAGCATCTCCATATTTTCTCCACCTCCCAGCCCCTGATAACCACCATTCTACTCTCTATTTCTATGAGTTTCACTTTCCCCCCTCAACAATTCTACAGGCAAGTGACACCATGAAGTATTTTCTTTTTCTCCGTTTGTCTGGCTTATTTCACATAGTATAATGCCCTCCAGGTTCATCCATGCTGTCATAAATTGCAGGATCTCCTTTTTAAAGGTTAAATAATATTCCATTGTGTGTTTGCTTGTGCCGGTGTGCGTACATTTTCTTTATTGATTGATCTATCGACAGACACAGGTTGTTTCCACACTTTGACTATTCTGAATAATAGTGCAATGAACATGGGAATATAGATAGATAGCTTTTCAAGATACTGCTTTTGCTAACTTTGAATAAATATCTGGAAGTGAAATTTTTGGATAATATGGTAGTTCTATTTTTAGTTTCTTGAGGAAGCTCAAAACTGTTTTCTAAAATGGCTGTACCAATTTCTATTTTCACCAACAGAGCAAAAGTGCTCCCTTTTTCTCTGCATCCTCACCAACATATTTTATCTCTTGTCCCTTTGATAATAGCCATTCTAGTAAGTGTGTGGTGATACCTCATTGTGGTTTTGATGTGTATTTCCCTGATGAGTAATGATAGTACATTTTCATGTACCTGTTGGCCATTTGTATGTCTTCTTTGGAAAAATGACTATTCAGTTCCTTTGCCCATTTAAAAAATTTGGTCATTTGTTTTTTTTTTTTTTTTTGCTGTTGAGCTGTATGAGCTCCTTGTATATTTTGGATAGTAGCCCTTTATTGGAAATGTGGTTTGCAAATATTTCCTATTCCATAAGTTGCTTTTTCATTTTGTTGCTAGTTTCCTCTGCTGATGCAGCCTCACTTGTTTATTTTTGCTTTTGTTGTCTTTGCTTTTGGTGTCAATCCAAAAAATTACTGCCAATATCAATGTCAAGATGCTTACTGTCTATATTCTCTTCTAGAAGTTTTAATGTTTCCGGTCTTACATTCAAGTCTGAATCCATTTTTGAGTTGATGTTTATACATTGTGTAAGGTACAGGTCCAGTTTCATTCTTTTGCATGTGCCTATACAGTTTTCCATATACCATTTATTGAAGAGACTATTCTTTCCTTATTGTGTGTTCCTGGCTCCTTTGTTAAAAGATATTTGAACATATATGCATAAATCTATTTCTGGGCTATCTATTCTGTTCCATTCATCTATGTGTCTGTTTTTATGACAGTACCATACTGTTTTGATTACTATCACTTTGTAATATAGTGTGAAGTCAGGAAGTGTGATTCTATCTTTGCTCCTCTTTCTCAAGATTGCTTTGGCTATTTGGGGTCTTCTGTGGTTCCATACAAATTTTAGGACAGTTTTTCATTTTTGTGAAAAAGGCCACTGAAATTTGCCAGGGATTTTACTGAATTTGTAGATTGCTTTGGGTAGTATAGACATGTTAACAATATTAATTCTTCTAATCCAGTAACACCAGATGTCTTTCCATTTATTTGTTTTCTTTAATTTCTTTCATAAATGTTTTATATTTTTCAGTGTACATATCTTTTATCTCCTATGTTAACTTTATTCCTAAGTATTTTATTCTTTAGATACTACTGGAAATGGGATTAGTTTCTTAACTTCTCTTTGCAATAGTTCATTGTTAGTGTACAGAAATGTAACTAAAAAATAAATAAAATAATAGAGTTTAGATATGGATCTATGTGGAGGGCTAATTACTTTCTCACTTCCCTCCTTTTGGTCTATATGTACCATCTCCTTTAAAGTCATCTTATATTTTTATCTTCTTTAAGAGGCTTTCCTTGATTATTTACTGTAATCTTGTGTTCCATTTTTTTATACTTTGAAAATATTTCAAAACTTTTTAGACTTGTTGATACCGGGGTCTGTAAAATTAAAACAATACTATTATGAAAAACAACAATGAAAAACAAAGCAAAACAAAAAAAGAAATGCAACTGATTTTTGTAGGTTGATTATGAATAATTCTAACAGTTTTTGGTGGAGTCTGCAATTTTCTATATATCATAACATACCATCTGCAAACAGAGGGAATTTTACTTCTTCTTTTCCAATTTAGATGCCTTTTATTTCATTTTCTTGCCTAATTACTGTGGCTAGAACTTCCCATTTCCAATAATATATTGAATAAAATGGTAAGAGTGGGCATTTCTTGTTCTTGATCTTGAGTTTTTTTTCTTCCCTTCCCTTCCTTCCTCCCTCCCCCTCTCCTTCCCTCCTTCTTTTCTTCCTTTCTTCTTCCTTTCCTTTCCTTTCCTTTTTCCTTTTTTCTTTTCTTCTCCCTCACAATACTTTTTACAATGTAATAAAAATTTTAGCAGTGGGAAACAAGAAGGAATGGAAGAAGTACCCACCTCCCTATCATATGTTTTAACTGTGTGCTTTTTTCCTAGGTAGCTCCAATCTCTGGGTGAGAAACGGGACAGAGGAAAGAGGTCTCCTCATGTTTGCTTACTCTTTGACCTCTGGAAGTCCTGGAGAGTTCAGCAAACACCCTTCTCATGGTCCTGTGGCAGATACTAGGGAATGAAAGGCTGCTGTTGGATCTGTTCTTGCTCTAAGGCAACATCCTAGAAAGGCATGTACTGTCAGGAGAGAAACAGTTCTGAGCCCCAAATGGTGACTGGCTTTTCCAGCTGATGTTTAGCTGCTAGTTAACCTCCCTTAAAATTTTATCACTAAGGTTGTATCCTTGAAGGTTTCTTCCTAATTGTCAATAAGGCAAAGAAGGACTGAACAGCAGCCCCTTCCCTCGCCCATCTTTGTCTGACTCCTGCACATAGCAGCACTGGTCTGGACCAGCCATGGATGAGGCATAGACATCAGGCACAGAGACCCTCTTTTTGTCCCTCTTCACTTCCCTGACTCTGCATTCTCATCAGTGGCCACTAAGAAACAAAATTTCCAAATAACCTTTGTGTTCAGTACAGCCCTAACTCCTGTGTGGGTCAAGACCTTCTCAGCACTTATAAATATAAGTTGGTCAAGAGGTGGGGGGAATGGGTTTCTTCTCCAGGAACCACAGAAAAGGCCAGCTCTTGCACTAGCTTTGCCACTAGAAACCCTAAATATTGTCTAAGCACCCACTCTGCAGAGTTCAGCTTGGAAACATATAATCGTAACTCTTCAGTGTTCTTCAACTAAAAGGCAACATCTTGATTAGGCAGATGTACTCCAAGGGAAAGAGCAAAATGGAAGGCGTGAACAAGAGAAGATAGAGAAGACACTGAAGAGAAACAGGCCAAAATACAAAACATTAAGTGTCCTTGCTTGGTTTAGGTATCAGGGTAATGCTGGCCTCATAAAATGAGTTTAGAAGTGTTCCTTCTTCTTCTATTTTTTGAAAGAGTTTGAGAAGAATTGGTAATAATTCTTCTTTAAATGTTTAGTAGAATACACCACTGAAGCTGTCTGGTCCTAAACTTTTCTTTGTTGGGAGGTTTTGATTACTGATTCAGTCTCCTTACTAATAATTGATCTTTTCAGATTTTTCTATTTATTCATGATTCAGTCTTGGTAGGTTGCATGTTTCTAGGAATTTATCCATCCTTCTAGGTTATCTAATTTTTTAGCACATAATTGTTCACAGTAGTCTCTTATGATCCTTTGTATTTCTGTGGTATCAGTTGTAAATTCTCCTCTCTCATTTCTGATTTGGTTTGACTCTTCCCTCTTTTTAAAATTAGTGTAGTTAAAGTAGTTAAGAGTTTGTCAGTTTTGTTTATCTTTTCAGAAAACCAGCTCTTAGTTTTACTCATTGATCTTTTTTCTCTCTCTTTTAAATTTTTATTTCATTTATTTCCAATCTGATCTTTCCTATTTCCTTTCTTCTACTAGCTTTGGGCTAGAAGAATTTTGTTCTTTTTCTAATACTTTGATGTGTAATGTTGTTTTTTGAAATCTCTCTTTTTTTTATTGTGGCATTTCTCTCTATAAACTTTCCTCTTTTATTTATTTGTTTTTTTAGAGAGGGAGAGAAAGAATCTTAAGCAAGCTCCATGCCATACATGGAACCTGATGTGGGCTCAATCTCACATCCCTGAGATCATGACCTGAGCCGAAATCAACAGTTGGACACTTACCGACTGAACCACCCGGCACCCTTCTATAAACTTTCCTCTTAGAACTGCTTTTGCTGCATCCCATAAGTTTTGTTATGTTGTGATTCCATTTTCATTTGTCTCAGGATATGCTTTGATTTCCCTACTGAGTTCTTCTTTGGCTCACTGATTGTTCTGTAACATGTTTAATCTCCACATATCTGTGAATTTTCCAGTTTTCTTGTTATAATTGATTTCTTGTTTCTACCAATGTGGCCAGAAAAGATATCTGATATGATTTTAATATTCTTAAATTCATTAAGACTTGTTTTGTGGTCTAACATATGATCTATCTTCGTGAAGGTTCCATGCTCATTTGAGAAGAATATGTATTCTGCTGCTGTTGATAAATGTTCTGTACATGTCTTTTAGTTCCACCTGGTCTAACGTGTAGTTTAGGTTCACTGCTTCCTTATTGATTTTCTGTCTGTATAATCTATTCATTCTTGAAATCAGTGTAATGAACTATTTACTATTATTGCTATCTATTTCTTCTTTTAGATCTATTAATATTGCTTAATATATTAAAGTACACCAATGCTGTGTGCATATTTACAATTGTTATATCCTCTTGATGAATTGACTATTTTATCATTATATATTGACCTTCTTGTCTCTTGTTACAGCATTTGTCTTAAAATCTATCTTGTCTGTTATGATATAGTTACTACTGCTTCTTTTGGTTTCCATTGCATGTAGTATCTTTATTCATCCTTTCATTTACAGTATATGTGTGTCTTTAAAGCTAAGGTGAGTCTCTTGCAGGCGGCATATAACTGGGTCTTGTTTTTTTAATCCATGTTCTTATCTTGTATCCTTCTTATCTTGATTTTGAGCTACTTCGGCTTTTTTTTTTTAAGATTTTATTTATTTATTTGACAGAGAGAGACACAGCGAGAGAGGGGACACAAGCGGGGGGGTACTGGAGAGGGAGAAGCAGGCAGAGAGCCCGATGTGGGGCTTGATCCCAGGACACTGGGATCATGACCTGAGCCAAAGGCAGACGCTTAATGACTGAGCCACCCAGGCGCCTCCTACTCTGGCTTTTGATTAAAGAATTTAGTCCTTTTACATTTAAAAGAATTATCAATAGGCATGGACTTACTATTACCATTTTGTTAATTGTTTTCTGGCTATTTTGTAGTTCCTTTGTTCCTTCCTTCCATTCTTGTTGTCTTTCCTTTTGATTTAATGATTTTCTGTAATGGTATACTTTGATTTCTTTCTCTTTATCTCTTTTATATCTACTAAGTTTTTGGCCTTGTGGTTACCTTGACACTTAAATAAAACATCTTACAGTTAAAGAAATCTCTTTTAAAGTGATAAAAACTTAACTTTGAATAATTACAAAAGCTCTATATTTTTATACTTCTTGTCCACATTTTATGTTTTTTGGTGTCACAATTTATATCTTTTTATATTGTGTAATTAACAAATTATTTAGTTGGTAATACTTTTTTGTCCTTTAACCTTTATATTAGTTATAACTGATTTAACCATCACCATTACAATATTAGAGTATTCTAGATTTAGCTATATTTTAACTATATATTTATCACTGAGTTTTATATTATCATATGTTTTAAAATTATTAATTATCATCCTTTCATTTCAGCTTAAGGAACTCCCTTTAACATTTCTTATAAGGCTGGTCTAGGGGTGATGAACTCCTTCATCTTCTGTTTGTCAGGAAAACTCTTTATATCTCCTTCAATTCTGATGGACAACTTTGCTGGGAAGAGTATTCATGGTTGGCAGTTATTTTTAATTTCAGCACTTTGAATATATTATCCCACTCCCTTCTGTTCTGCAAAATTTCTGCTGGAAAAGCCTGCTCATAGTCTTACCAGTTTCTTTTGTATGTAATAAGTTGCTTTTTTCTCACTGATTTTAAGATTCTCTTTGTCTTTAACTTTTAACTTTAATTTTTAACTTTTAACTTCTGACTTTGTCTTTAACTTAAATACAATGTGTCTCCATGTGGATCTCTTAGATTCTTCTTTGGTACTCTTTGTGCTTCCTGGATCTGGATATACATTTCTTTTCTCAGGTTAGGGAAGTTTTCAGCCATTATTTCTTTGATTATCCTTTCTGCCCCTTTGTTTCTCTTCTCCTTCTAGGACCCCCTGTAATGTGTATATTGGTCTGCTTGTTGTTCCCTTAATTAATCTTCACTCTTCTTCATAATTTTTTCTTTTTGCTCCTCTGATTGGCTTAATTCCACTGCTTTACCTCTGAGTTTATGGATTCTTTCTTCCACTTGATCTAGTCTGCTGTTGAACCCCTCTATTAAATTTCATAGTTCAGTTATTGTATTCTTTAGCTCTGTGATTTCTGTTTGGTACTTTTTAATATTTTCTACCTCTTTGTTGAAATTCACACTTTGTTCCTGCATTACTCTTCTGACCTCAGTGAGCATATTTATAATTGTTATTTTGAACTTTCTTAGGTCAATCACTTATCTCTGTTTCATTAAGATTAGTTTCTGATTTATATTCTTTTGTTTTGAACATAGTCCCCTGTTTCTTCATTTTCTTGACTGTCTATGTTGGTTTTTGTGCATTAAATAAAACAGCCACGATTCCCAGTCTTCAAAGAGTGGTCTTTTGTAGATGAATCTTGTCAACAAACCTGGCCCGAGCTCTGGTTGTCTCTTAAACTCTTGTGATTGTCCAAGCTACTCTTTGTTCTTAGTGGCTTCCAGTAGAGTTGAGGGTGTGCCAAGGCCCATCAGTATTCCAAGGGAAAGATCACATTTGGCAAGTAATTACAGGCTGTTTAGAAGCCAGACAGCAGCTGGGGTAAGCCCCTTCCAGGGAAAAGCTAGAGGATGGGTGTTTTTATCTTCTCCCTCTGTGTTGAGCCTGTATTTTTTAAAAAACCACTTTGTTTGCTATACTTCTGTGGGACTTGTGAATGCAAGACCCACTGACTACCAGAGCAACATGATTTGGCAGTCTGTTCCATAGCAACTGCAAAATCTGGTATCAAGCATGTGTACAAACCCCTTCCAAAGAGATAGTGGCAATTTTGTTTTATTGTTGGAGCACATCAGAGGAAGAAAGCTTCAGAAATGGCTTTCAGCAACCTTGGGCTCTATGGAGGATCAGAGCCAGCCCCTAGATTTGCACAAAATGGAAGATGGGCTCTCAGTTTGTCAAGTATGCAGTCAAACCCCTTTCAGTGAAGACTGGGAGGTGGTTATTTTTGCCCATGTCCTCTGCAATGCACCCTTGGGGGTTAGCAGCTGGGGCAAGTGCTCACATACCATTATGAATTCCTTTGTTTTCTGTAGTTCTGTGGGTCTTGTGGACACAAGTCTCACTGGCTTTCAGAGTTAGGTGTTTTGGGGGCCCATTTGATGGTAGGATTCTTAAAAGTTGGGGTGCTAGATGTGCTTTCCAAATCTTCAGTCTTTCAGTGACAAATTGGGAGTGGGAGGTTCCTTTCTGATTTTATGGTGCTATGCCAGAGGTAGGGTTTATGGAGAAATTGTGTCTCAGTTTTTCTTATGCATTTCAATGCATTTGCCAGACATGTAGGAGGTACTCAGCTAGTTTCTGAATTTCTTTCAATGGGAATTGCTTCATGTACCTGTATATTCAGAGCATGGGAAGAGGGAAGTTCAGGAGTCCTATGTTGCCATCTGAGTTCCCTGAGTGACAAAACTTTTTCTTCTTAAGTTAGTCTAAGAAAGGCCTATGACCAGAGTGCTAAATAGAAATCTTTAAAAATAGTGATAAAATAGCATTTCAATCACTTAACAACTTAGAAACTTAAATAGACTGAAAACATCTAGTGCTGGTGAGGGGGCTGTGGAAAAACTGACACTGCTAGCACAAGTGTAACTGGTGCAGCTTTTGTGTACAATATAAAATGCACCACTATAGGGCTCAGTGTTCTATGTAGAGATGTGCAGCATTGGGAATGATCACAGCTATAGAATGGATATTCACTGAGCGCTTTCCTGAGGACTATGGGAACATCCAGATTGCTTTCATGCCATACACAGGTCATTAGGAGCTAGGACTACTGCTTCCTGTTCACCTCATCAGCCACCTCCCAACCATTACCTCTGTGACATCCTACCTGTATCATGTTGGATTTGATACTGAGTTCAAAGTTGGAGTACTCCTAGATGCCTAGAAGCTCTGTCATAAATATGCCCATTAACCTGTAGGTCCTCATTTTCTTTGACTGCTATTATAGTACCACCTCCTTTACTCAAGTTATGCATTTGTCTCTGAAGGTGTGGGGAAGCAGACTCTTGGTATGTTACTGGAGTCTGAAGGAGTTTGGAAGACTCCTTTCTCTCTCCTCCAAGACTGTTTTGCTAGAGTCGAAGAAGATGGAGGTCAAAGCTTTTTAACAGCCTTTGTTCTTTTTCACTGGGCAAGGAGCCTCAGCATCAGAGATGGATGACTAAGAGAGACTTAAAGGGGAAATAAAAATACATTGCTTTAATATCCTACCAGTATTATGCCCCTTACAATATAAAGGGGGAAAATACAAAGGAAACCTATTGTTCATTGTGACTTTATACTCCAGGCATACACAGAGAACTTTTTAATAAAGACCTTGCCCTGCAGCCCCTGGACCTGGGGAGTTGTTTCATCAATTATGCTAATGAGGCCCAGGTTCAGTTAGTCTTGTTTATGAAAATTTCTTCTCTGAAAATATGTCATATTCCTACATTTTCTTAAAAATATGATTCCAAGTACTTTCAAGGGTCTTTTCAGCCAAAAAATGACTTGCTTTTGTGAAGCACACCTTTCCTATCTTCCTTCCACGTTGACATTATAACATTATAGTTCCTACACTGAATGGGAAGTATGCTTCAAAATACCTCTGTTAATTAATAGAGAGCTTTGGTCATTGGTTAAATGATTTTGATTGAGCTGCTTTTCGTTCGCATATAGGTATGCTAAAGTTCTTTCATTACTGGCTTTCTTCCCATCAATATTACCTTAAGATGATTAAAGACAAAGGCTTTCTGGTTAGAAATGCAATGAAAGCTAATATCAAAATGGCAGATGGCAAGGAACTTACATTCCAACTCTTCAGGTGGAATGTAAGTTCACTTATAAGGTAAAACACTCATGTAAGGTGAGTGACTGTACCCTGGCATTGTTCAATGCAGCTTGAGTTTTAACTGAATAATTCTGTGCAGCTTCATTTGTTACTTAATGTAGCTATGAAAATGTATTGGTCCTTTGGTCTTTTGACATTCAACATATATCTCTTAGAGTACTTAACATTCCTTCTGCTCCTTTTAGGGAAAAATTTCTTTTTCTGCTTTCTTTCTTTCCTTTTTTTTTTATGTTGTTGATACAGACTATTTTGAATGACTTTTTACTTTAAAAAATATGATGGAACTCCATGGTGAGAACATATGATTTACTGTGCCAAGTTGTTTTGTTGATTTAGCTTCCAGATGAGCAAGAAAATAAAAGGTAGAAGTGAACAGTTTAGACCAGACAGGAGATACTATAAGCCAAATGACAGATGCAACTCCTGAAAAATGTAAAATAAGATGGTTGAGACTAAATTTAGTCTCTTAAGTCCCACATGGATTAGCTATATGTAGAGCATTGTATAAGGAAAACTGAGATAATCTTTGGCTGAAAAACAATGTTTCATTGTAATCAATCCAGTGGAAGAGGAATTTCCTTACTCAGCTACTTCCCTCTCTGAATATACAGGGTATTCATAGGAACAACATTATTTTTAGCCCAGCAGTGACTGGTGGCAATGTGAAATCATCTCTTTGACTATGTGAGCATCTGTTGTCCACAGATACTTGAAAATAGTTTTAAAATAGGCTAGAGAGCCAGGTTACAGTAATCCATCCTTCATCTGATAATAAAAATGCTGCTTAATATTTACTTTTTAACAATACAAAATCTTTTACAGAAAAACTTTAAAACGGTAAATGCAAATATTTTAGGAATTGTTGACATATATTTATTTTTAAATTCTGTTTTTCACTCAGAGTAACTAATTTTTTTATGTTTGGGCAAAAGAAGTTATTAGCAAGTTAAATATTATATATATTTAATATTATACATATATATATGCAATGTATTTTAGAGTTTTAAATATAATTGAGAATGTTAGCTCCCTGAAGTTGGAAGTCAGACCTTGAAATTTTCATGCCTGCCTAGGAGCAAACAATGACAGTTTAAAGACCTAGATTTCCGAGTTGAAGTATAAAAGGAATCTAAGTGGAAGAAAAATTTAAAATGTGGTTTGATATTTCAGAACTTTTAAGAATGCTTATCTATTATCTATCTATCTATCTATCTATCTATCTATCTATCTATCTATCATCTATCTATCATCTACATCCATCTATCCATTTGGATTCACCAGAGAGAGAAAATGGCCATCTCCATGAGCATCTTGAGACAAAATAAGAGGACACATGGTAGTTGGTGCCTACCCTCCTCTACATCTAAATTCAGTTGTGAAGTATGAATCTGAGTTGAAAGGGAGCTCAAATATTAATCTCTCTCTCTCTCTCTCTCTTTTTTTTTGCAAACAGAAAAACAGCAGAACTTATTTCCTTTCCTTTTACTGAGGAAAAAAAAAGTCCCCTCTTGGGAGAGTATTATATTCAAAAAACTGCTTAAGCTTCCTTAAAACTAGGAACAAGTGAATTGTAAGCCCTGCCTTTTCTCCTTACAAACTTCATCTATAAGAGAAAGTCAGCATGTCATATATTGACATTTGCATTTGATTATGGTATAGGTTTTTTATCATCACAATTTTTCTTTGCCTGAAAAATTGTTTCTATAATTGTTCTGGAGAATCTTCCAGATTCTCACCTAGAAATGAGGTACAGTCTGTCAGGAGGTCATGATTTCAGTGGCTCATTACATTTTCTATTCTCTTTGAAGGTTGTAGGGCAGGGGTCAGGCTTAGCTTGCCAGTCACTGTAAATTCCAAACGCCACCCCCCTCTTTTTATGCAGTAAGCCGTGCTGGGTGTTAATGATAACATGGGGCACCTGACTAGATGCCTTGACCCCACCACTGAGGGCATCTCACCTAATGGCTGTTCTCCTTCTCATTATTCCATATTTGAAGTTAGCCAAATATTAAGTTTAGGCACCTATTTCCCCAGGTACAGATGTTTTTTTTCCAATTCCCAGCTCTAGTTTTAGTCATTAGGTACAAAAAACAGATAAAATTGTAGTAATGAAATATTTTTTGGGAAGGGATAATAATTCAATCCTTTCAGTAGGGAATCTGAAATTGTTAGTAAGGATGGTCTTTAGCCAAGGAGAGAACACAAGGGAACACCAATATTAAAAAAAAAACAACCCCCCCCCCCCCCACAAAAACTTATCATATCAGCATGCAGTGGGGAAAAGGGTAAATGAGAGAGAATCTTTACAAAAATGAGAATTGAGAGGATAAAGCTATATTCAAGTTTTCAAGTGGATGCATTTCAAAAGATACATACTTGATGAGCATTCAGAACCCAGGCAGAAAAATGCCTGACAGAATGAGTATTTCTTGTCAACTTTGAGTTAAATTTTGAAATATGAGCTGCAAAGTTTAATTACATAAATCTCAAAGAGAAGTTGTAAGGATTAGATTAACTTAATACTTGTGAAATCTTTAGTATAGTATTTGTCACATGGTAAGCATTATATGAGTCCTCTTTTATTATTTTTATCTCAGTTGGTTCTTGCACAATCCTATGAGATGGATGCTACTATTATTCCCTTTTCATGCGTGTTTCTGAAGGTTAAGTCACTTGCTTGGAGAAACTACATGTCCTCATTAAATATATTTTTGGTGAGACTCTCTTTGAGGTGACCACCTTTCTCTGGTCACAGGGTGGGATGCAACACAAACTGGTCCCCTCAGAAGTACTCTCCCTTGATTTTGAACTTTAAATGGTTGTGAGAATGATTGGAATTTAGCCACATTGCACCCTGAAGAGGGTGACCAGAATCCCTGATATATATCCTGGTTTTTGCGATTTCTGAGACTGGTCCTTGAGCTTTCATTTTAATTCTTGAGTTACCCCATACCTTTCCAATATATTCCATTGTTTCCATTTGGCCTTGCATTGCTTTCTGCTTGGGTGAGGGGGCTAGCATGCACTGGAGGGAACTGACAGTGCCTTGCTGCCAAGGTTGATTCTGCTGATTCTGAGCTCGTCCAGGAAAAGCTAATGTGGTAGAATCCTTTGTCTTGGGAAAGGGAGGATCTGAATGGCCCTGTACAGACACAAGACTTGACTTCCCTAGTACGAGCTGACAAAGGTGGCCCAAAGTTTTTTCATCCAATTATTTTGTGTCACCAGAGTAATGACTGCCTGTAGGGACTGTAGCATTTGTTTGAGTGCCTATGTTCATCTTATAACTTTCTTTGTAAATTTTTATAAGAATGTCTGAAAATTCTGTTTGTAAATCTGATATTTATTTCCTCTTACTGTGCCCAAATATTATTGACTACTTAAGGGAAGGGATCAGGTCTTTTTAAACCCATCATGACCTGCCATTTTCTAGCTTTGTTATGTGTATCCAAAATGATTGCTGACGATTCCCCACCAGATTCAGTTGTCTTGTTTTCTTAAACACCTGCGTTTCTGCTCCATCCTCCATGTGTTTGCTCATGCTGTTTTCCTCCATTTGAAATGCTCTCCATCTTCCACTTCATTTTTCAAAATCTTACACCTTCAAGTCTCAAGTGGTCCTCTTTCCTTTTATGCCAATCCATGTTGATTTCTCTCTGAATCTCCACTGCTCTTACAATCAGCACCTCACAGTATAGCAATTATTTCATGTGTGGGTGTTTATTCCTACTTGCATGGTAAGATTCAGGTACACAGTGATTGTTTTCCTCCAATATTTCATTATCAAAAGTTATAAACATAAAAAGTTAAAGGAATTTCACAGTGTGAACCATCATATACCCACATAGATCCTACAATTAATATTTTGCTATATTTGCTTTTTCACATATATATCTTCCTACTCATGCCTCCATGCATCCATCCATCTATCCACCCATCATTTTACCTTATTTTTTGTGAGACATTGCAAAACAAGTTATAGAGATTGGTGTATTTCACCTCTGACACTTCAGCATGTCTATCACTAACTAAAGTGAATATTTTTAATGGTATTTTTGTGATCAACATTTCTATACTCCATAGTACCCAGTAGAGCATTGACCACATCATAGAAAGTCAATTTATGAACACTGGGTTGAATTTCAGTATCACTTTGAAATCCATTAGAAATTAAAGGTATGTAAGGCCAGGTAAATAGTTTCTGGAGCCTCAGAGGCATACAGAGATGGGTGTGTTTTATGGAGTTGGGGAAGAGACATACCTATATGTAGCTTGTACTAGCCCAACTTGTGACCTGTCAAATATATCCTAGGGGGATGTTCAGACAAACTTTCAGGAGGTGGTTGGCTGAGATATCAGGTAGGCCACCATCTGATTGACTGAAGTACTTACATGGGTGCTGCTATACTGTGTGCTTAACAGGCACAAGAGGGACAATCCAGTTTATCTAAAGATACACTGAAATGAGGTGATAAAATAGACACAGGCTAAAAAGTGGGATTCACATGCAGCAGTTTGTGGCAGCCTACTCCTTTATACCCAGCTGGGTGGAAACTCAACTCCTTTACAGAACAGCACACACTTCAAATAGACAATTTGAGCATAGGCAGATGGATCTGCGAGGAGGCTATTCTCCTGAACACGTGCAGGTGGTGAGCTTCTGACATCTTATGAGGGGAAAGAAAGTTATAGTGCTTCTCAGATTTGGTAGCACCTTTTAAAACATGTTACAGAAGTCATTATTCATCCTGACTTCTTCCTTTACCTGAGATATATTTGAATCTATATTCGTATCCATATCGTATATATTTACGTCCATATACCTCCCCTCATTCTTCAATTGACAGGCTCCTTCTTGTCCATGTATCTCTGATCACCCTCTCATTGGAGAGTCCTTTCCTGATGTTTTTAAATTTAAATTCAATTAGCCAACATATTGTACATCATTAGTTTTAGAGGTAACATTCAGTGATTCATCAGTTGTGTGTAACACCCAGTGCTCATCATAGCACATGCCCCCCCCCTTAATGTTCACTCTTCCCATTACACTCTCTCTCTGTACTCTATATCAACTGGGACACATCACAATTACTAACTATGTATTTGTTTACTTATTTCTTACCTTTCTACCTTAGTAGATTAAAACTTTATAATGGTAAAACCATATTTTCTTCTTCTCCTGTATAATTAGAGGCTATCAGACTACCTGATACATAGTAGACTCCTAATTAAAATTTACTGAATCATATATATTGAAAATACATGAATAGAGAAAAAAAATTTGTTCCAGTGTTATTCTAAATGCCTTGCTGTGTTTGACTCCCACCCTGGCCCTCTTCCTTGTCCATTTCCTAATACTGCTATCTACCCTGGCCCTTTGATTTGGAGCTGTACTCAGACTTGACTTTCTGGACAGTGCCACAAGTTATAAAATCCTCTACCCCTTCTCTGAAAACTCCCATTCATTTAGCATGCTGCTCTCAGCTAGGGGTTAGGAGAAAATTATATCTGATGGGAGAAATTGACCACAAGCTGTGAATGATTGAGAACCTCACTTAATGTGCTAAATCTCCTGAGGATGTTTATGTATTACAAGAGTGGTAAACTCTGGCAGTGTGACTAAGCAACTTAAATAATTTCAGTCACTTTATGTGAAAAAGACCTAAGGATTTAGTTGACTAAAAGTATAATCTGAATGGTCTGAAAGCTAGGAAAAGCAAATTTCTTCTTCTTTGAGTGCATATGGATCACTTACACAGGGAATACGGACTTTCACTGTCTGGGACAGCTTATATGATAGCTGATATAATGAAGAGTGTAGAGAATAATTAGGATGGTGAGGCTCTCCCAAATCATACCAGTTGAGGAATGGGTTAGGGGCTGGGAATATTTACTTTATAGCAGAAAAGAATTAGGGAAGATAAGTATACCTGGTTCATTCATTTGAAAAATATCTGTTGAATATATATTGTATGCTAGTTCTAAGTTAAGTTCTGGGGAATAACAGTGATTAAAAAATAGCCCGCTCACATAGAACTTAGAGTCCATGGCTAAGGAAATAGTTGAAGACTATTAAGTAGAAAAGGGAATAGATTTATGGATTTATGCTTTTCTTTTTTTTTTCTTAAAAAGCACATGGGGGACCAATGCATCCAAGACTGCATGAAAAAATGTACCTACTTAATATAAATAAATCTCAAACATCTACAGAGACTGAAAACCTGGAAGGAGATGCTTTCTGGGATGGTAATTTCCCATTATTTGTAATATTTAGTTAAATTTTCAAGGTTCAAGGTGGTTGTGGATGAGAATCCGTGAGACTTGCCCATAGATTCTCTAAGATCTCTAATTCTTTGTTAGTCAAGATCACAAATTTTCACTTATGATGACCAGAGAAATGAGCATGATTGTTATAAAAAGCAGTGCTTCAGGTCAGGCTTGGATAAAAGGAGTCATTTGATTTGGACTTCTTGATTCTTTCACAAAGGAAGACGTGAAGGGTTCTGTGGGCCTGGCACAACGAATAGACAACTGGTAACTCTTTTCTTTATGTGAAATAGGAAGTAAAACACAGGTCACACAAAGAAGAAAGATAAGGTTGTAGTATGTCACCTATAAAAGTAGAAATAGATATGGCGGCAGGAGAGGGGTGCCTGGGTGGCTCAGTCGTTAAGCATCTGCCTTTGGCTCAGGTCATGATCCCAGGGTCCTGCTATTGAACCCCGCATCTGGCTCCCCACTCCGCGGGAAGCCTGTTCTCCCTCTTGCACTCCCCCTGCTTGTGTTCCCTCTCTCACTGTGTCTCTCTCTGTCAAAAAAATAAATAAAATCTTAAAAAAAAAAAGAGATGGTGGCAGGAGAAAGAGTGCCAAACGTGGACTCTAGTTTTAATTCTGCTATATTTCCTTGAGTCATGTGGCTCCAAGAAAGTACATTTGCCTCTCTGGCATGAAGTTTCCTTGGCAGAAAAATGAGAGGTTGAGCTATATTATCTTTCATGCAACTTTTAGGTCTCACATTTAAATGCTTTAGAGAGCATTAAAATATACTTTTTTCTTTTTTTTAATTTAATTTTTAATGGTATTTCTTGGCCCAGGAAAGCTCCAAATATAGTTCACACAGAACAGTAATCATTAGCTTCTCATAATGGAAACTCCGAGTTCATGTATTCTTCTATACTGTTTTTTTTTTCATTATGTTATGTGAATCACCATACATTACTTCATCAGATTTTGATGTAGTGTTCCATGATTCATTGTTTGCATATAACACTCAGTGCTCCATTCAGTATGTGCCCTCTTTAATACCCATCACCAGGCTAACCCATCCCCCCACCCCCCTCCCCTCTAGAACCCTCAGTTTGTTTCTCAGATCCATAGTCTCTCATGGTTCATCTCCCCCTCCGATTTTCCCCCTTCATTTTTGTAAGGATGTCTAATTAAGTATTTTGGACCATTAAGGTAAAGTTTTAGAAATAAAATTGACATCTTTTCAATGGATCAATAGAATTATCCCATACAATCAAAACATGACTCTTCTGATTCCTGAATCTATCAATAAATCCAGAAATGAAAACTCTTTTAATAAGCACTGAGACAACATACTTTTGAACAACTCCCATGTAATATTTTAAAAGCAACTATTCTCTCAAATAATAAATATTATTGTGGTTCATATTCCTTTATCCTATCCTATGAATTGAATGTCTTAAATCCATTTCAACAAAACTGGTGATTCTAGAGACAGTGCATATCTAAGAGAGTACAGTATTTTTGCTTGAGAAAATCTGAAAAATCATATATTAGTCCGTGTAAATCTTTTTTTTTTAGGTTTTCTCTTTTTTTTTAAGTTTTTATTTATTTGAGAGAGAGAATGAGAGATACAGAGCACGAGAGGGAAGAGGGTCAGAGGGAGAAGCAGACTCCCTGCTGAGCAGGGAGCCTGATGTGGGACTCGATCCCGGGACTCCAGGATCATGACCTGAGCCGAAGGCAGTCACTTAACCAACTGAGCCACCCAGGCGCCCTGTGTAAATCTTTTAATTAGAAATACTCATTTTAATATAACATCCCTTCTCTTATTAGATCGAAGGAAATTGTGTTGAACTTTCCTGCTTTTCAGGACCTAAAAAAATGTGTCTATGATAGAATATAATTGACTAAAGAAATTTTCAAGGATAAAAGTATCTTTTCTAAAAGCTTTTTGTAGAATACCTAATAATTACAGCTTAATGAATTTTAAGTAACAGAATGCCATGGCTTCTTCATAATAGCAAATACATGAAAAATCTGACTTGTAGTAAGTACAGGAGCACATAATTCATAAACGTCTTTAAAACATCTTTAACTTTACCATACTTATATATTATGTAGGCTGAGTAAAAATAATTCTATCTACCCCTTTTGTTATATCTAGAATTGACAGATGGTATACCGATTCTATTTTTCTTTCAATATAGCATCACAATTAAAACATAATTTTCACTAAATTTTATTTTGTGAAATTCCCTGAGAGAAAATGGTAATTGCATAAGGCAAAATAGAAAATAGAAAATAAAGTTTTATACTTTGTATATATTTTTATAATAATCAGTTGAGTTTTCAACACTGTTATGTTCACTAATTTGATAAAGCATAATTTAGAATTCAAAAGTCTCGGAGTTTTTGGTGTGTGTTGTGCTCGACCTGGTACCTCTTTTTGTGAAGTGGCAGCTGAGGAGGTGCTTGCCAAGGTGCTTGCCGTGGCCTTGAAAAGCCCAAGGAAGGAGTCATGACTGAGAACAGTGATCATATTAATTGGAAGGTGGAGGGGCAGGATGGTTCTGTCGTGCGGTTTAAGATTAAGATGCCACTTAGTAAACTAATGAAAGCCTATTGTGAATGACAGCGTTTGTCAATGAGGGAGATCAGATTCTGATTTGATGGGTAGCCAGTCAGTGAAACGGACACACCTGCACAGCTGGAAATGGAGGATGAAGATGTAGTTGATGTGTTCCAGCAGCAAACAGGAGGAGTCTACTAAAAAGGGAACCTGCTACTTTACTGAAGAACTCTGTTCCTCCAGACCAAGAAGACAACTCTCAGTGAGAAAACCGCAAGTTGGTTCCACCACATCCTGACTACTACAGTACTGTTTTCTCTATTCTTTCGTTTTCTCCTTCCTCACTCCTTAATTGTACATAAAGTAACTGTGCCTGTGCACAAGAAAATTCCATTTTTTTTTTTTTTTTTTTTTTACTGAATGGCCAATGGTATGTTTGGATGGACATCAAAAGGATATGGGATGGGGAAAAAATACTGGTTCTTTGAAAATACCCCATTTCTCCATTAGTGGCATGCTCATTCAGCTCTTATCTTTATATTCCAGTAGGTTATTCCGTTCTCACTGTTTAACAAAAAAGGACAACATAAAAATCCTTACATACCTTGTTCAATTCAAGAATTTTAATGCTTTTCATTTGTTATTGTAAAACCAAGGACAATTTTATAACTTTTTTGTATGTAGCTGTTACATCTAGGGCAATCTGTCTTTAAATAGGGATCAATTACTCTAAAAGAAATGAATCCTAGATAGCTTTTCCTTGAAGTCAAGCATCTTGTTGTTTAAATAAACTTCTTGTTTAAAAAAAAGTTAGGGAGTTTTTGATATGTCTTAAGGGTTTCATGAAATGTGGAAGTATGAAAAATTTTCCCTACATTTATTGTCTATAATATAATACAGGGTATAGTGGGTAATGATTAGACTTGGACTCTGGAATCAGACTTCCTGAGTAAAAACTGTGGTTTCACAATGCCCTCAGGCTCTGTGTACCTTAGTGTCCTCTTTGGAATGAGTATAATAGTACCTCACTGGGTGGATATTAGGAATAAATAATTAAATCCAGGAAAAGAGTTTAAAGTGTGGGTGCAAAGTAGTAAGAGCTTAATTAGTGGTAGTTATTTTATTATTAATATCATTTAAACATTTTTTAAAGGAAAAAGGAGAACAACTTCTCTATCTAATCTTGAAGGCCCGCTGCTAATGCCACTCCTTTTTATTTTGCAACACAACTTCTGGAATTCTCATTAGGATTAAATAAATTTTCTAATTTCTTATATGAACATTTATCACTTGTGTATTTGCTTATGCCAAATCTGCTGCCTAATTAATCTAAGAAGCTAAGTTTCCATGGCCTTCACTTATTTAATTGATCTCCATTAGTAAGACTTCCATAATGAAGTCTCTCTAGTTGTTTTTCTTCTACCTGTCCCATACTCAAGCCTTACATGTTTGTTTGGTTTTGGAGATGAGGTAACCATCCATCTGAAAAGCCAGTAGAGTATCAGAAGAGTGTCAGAGTATCACAAGAGCATGCTAAGAGTTGAGAATAAGGAAGAGGATCAGTCTAAGCTAGCTTCTAAAGGAGGTAGGCTTATAGGAAGGGTAGTGTACAGTTAGGAGAAATGAATAGAGCATTTCAGGGGAGAAACTGTAGCATTAGCTAAAATAAATGTGGCAGGAAAAGGTAGGACTGTGTTTGGGACCATGGATTTAGTGGAATGGGACAGTCCATGGTGGGTAGCAGAGGAGGATAAAGATGTATAGGGAAGAAGACCTTAACTATAAGCCACATAATCTGTGCCTGAAAGATAGATGATGAGGAAGGGACGCCTTATAGATGTTTTGATTTGAGATTATCTCCTTTTAGGAGTATTAATTTAGGCAGGAAAATCTGAACAACAATGAGATGTGTCATATGGTGGTTAAATATAAGAGATCCAGAATAAAACTGTCTAGGTGGGAACCCTGCTTTAGTTACTAGTTACATGACCTTAAATAAATTAGTTAATTGCTTTAAGCCCCAGTTTACTCATCTCTTAAATGAGTATTATAAAAGTAAGTACCCCTTAAAGATATTGTCAAATTTAATGAGATTGTGTGTAAAAGTATTTATTATAGTGCCTGTTGTATAGGTGCAGAATAAATACTATAATTATATAGCTGTTAATGAGTGTGAATAAATGAACTAGATTGAGATTATTATGCATGTGAAGTGTCTAGTACATCTTTGTAAATACAGTCTTGTTTGTTGGATCCACCCAAAACTTACCAGATATGTCTATCTCACAATTATCTGGGTAGATTTCTCTTCCGCTGACATGATAACAAATCTGCTCTTTGTAGTACAGACATTTTTGTGCTCACTTTCTGATCCTACTCATCTGCTTCTTATACCATACCAAACAGAGCCTCCTCCTGGTCCAAGCTTATCACTTTCCCATCTATGAAACTACAAAAGGAGATGAGCTTAACGAGGAAGGAATTTCAAAAGCATTTTCACCAAAGGGTGGTGGATCAATCACCCCACTGCCCAATTAACATTGGAAAGGCAGTGACTTTCAGAATAAGCCACTGGGAACATCCCTAACTTCACACAAAATATATATTTGTTGTCCCCAAAACTTCTTTAACAGATTTTAAAGACACATTGGAATATATGCTGTGTGATCATAGAGCTCTGTGAACAGCTTTTGTGTGGCATCTTTCCAAGAAACAGACAAATGGACAGTGTCTAAAGGAGAAATGATGGAAGAGAGGTGAAATAATGGAGATTTTTACTTTCACTAAACATATTGTGTCTCCCTCAAATATATTCTTTGAACAATAGCCATGATGGAAATTTAATAAATGTAAACTGATACATATGATATTTGAGACCTGCTTATAGACTGAAAAACATGCTACTAGTAATCTAGAGGAAAATTCCACAGGGAGAAGAAATATATGTGATGTCTTTGATCTTTCGGTCCATTAATAAAAAAAGGAGTCAGCACATAAAATTCAACTGATAGGCCTGTGGAAAACTTTGGAGGACATCCAGAAAATAGTGCCTAAAATAACTGAATGCTCAGAGAACAAAACCATGAGGAAGTAAGTTTACTTAACTGGAAGGAGAAATATCTGCAGAAAACTTCATTAAAGTTTTTATGAGGTGTTTTTAATGAGATGCTATAAAATAAAAAAAGTAGTGAGCGATTCTTCTGGTCCTAGGGCAGCAATAGAAGAAATGGACTTAAAAGGATGATAAACTGTAATAATAATACTATTCATTTGAGGGACACTTGATGCTTTCCAAAGAACTTTCATATAGATGACACTCATAGGAGCCTGCATAGCAAAAAAATGAGTGTGTTTATCTTTATGTTTCAAAGAAAGGAGCAGACAGGTAAGACTTCTTTGTAGTATACAGAGAATGCTTTGCTTCCTCACTTCCCTGTTTCCAGGCGCCCTTTAGGCGTCCTGTGCTTTCACTCTGAATCATAATGAACATATAAAGATCTACCCTTTTGCCCTAAACCTAGGTATACCCTACTTGGACAGTGGTCTATGGTTTAATGATAAATCACAGAATAGCATTATTTGTGGCTATGTCCATGCTGATACACATCTATAAAATTGGCATTTGGGTTTTTGATGTGATTAGTATTGAGCTGCTCTTCCTAAGGGCCACTGCTTCTTTAGGTGACTCCTGACAAGATTGAATAGAACCAGGTCACTAACATGGGGAACTCAGCCCTCTGGTTAGTATGGTGGGAGTTAAAGGGGTGTTGTGATATGTGTCTGGTTTATCTAAAAACAACATTAGTTTGCTTATGTGTAAGTCAAACCAAAGAGTCCTGGACTTCATCAGCCATTAAGTGATGACGTAGCCATGAGCCTCACCAGATGTAGTGGTTGCTGTGGTATGCTGCCTTCAGTCTCCTGGTAATGGGACAAAGGCCCAGCTCCCCTTGACTCAATTCAGGAAACTATGAACATCCCTACTCCAGGGCTTCCTGTAGGGTCAGCTGAAGCCTCTGTTGCAGCTGCTCTGTAATTCAACTTCTATCTCTTCTCAATGCTCTTCTCGCACTGACCTATGAAGCTATTCCCAAGAGCACTCTCTAATAAGCTTCCTGCATGCAAATCTCTATTGTCTATTTCCAAAGAACCTGACCTAAGATACTAGTTATTAAGTCTCAGTGGCTGAGACATAACTGCAGGAATTACAGTCTATTATAGAATCTCCATCTCCAAATATTTTTAGGAATCCTCAGGATTGCTTGCACATGTGTCCAAGGATCAGCCTTGCTCATTGGTAATTTTTAAAAAAAGTTTTTAAAGATTTGTTTATTTGTTTATTTTAGGGGGGTAGGGATAGAGGGAGAGGGAGAGACAGTATCCTCAAGCAGACTTCCCCCGGAGTACAGAGCCCAACACAGGGCTCGATCCCAGGACCCTGAGATCATGACCTGAGCCGAAATGGAGTTGGCTGCTTAAGGGACTGAGCCACCCAAGTGCTCCCCTCATTGGTGATTTCTGTGCAAACAATCTAAATCTTTACGTTCTCTTGTTCCATGAATTCTCCACAGAGACTATGCTAAGCTGGAATTGTATTTCCATCATTTTCTCTGAAGTTTATATACAAGAGGAGCTAGAATTTTCTTTCAGAACAGTCTCTACTACTGCACCCTACAGGCAGAAATGACTGTCATTGCTAGTACAATGCAAGCAGGAGAATGCTTCTTTGCTGTTTTATTCATTTGGGAGATGGGAAGAGATTCTCAGGGCATGGCTGAGTTCATCCCAGTCCATCACATAGGATTGAAAATTTCTGCCCCCCAAATGATGGGAGCTTTATTGAGGTGTCTACTAATCTCCTGTGTGAATTTTTTTTTTAATTTTACTTATTTATTTAATTGACAGAGAGAGAGAGAGACAGCGAGAGAGGGAACACAAGCAGGGGGAGGGTCAGAGGGAGAAGCAGCCTTCCCGCGGAGCGGGGAGCCCGATGCAGGGCTCGATCCCAGGACCCTGAGATCATGACCTGAGCTGAAGGCAGTCGCCTAACCAAATGAGCCACCCAGGCGCCCCTCCTGTGTGAATTTTTATTGTATTTGCTACAGGGCTTTGTCCTGGAATCTCCTTTTTATCTTTGTAACATTGTCTTTGAAGGCAGGATTGAAGTTTAAAGATTACTAGACATTAGAATTAAGCCAACTATTACCAAGTTGAAAAGTAGGAGGGACCAGAACAGAATTCTATATCGAATACTATAAAACGGGAATTTACTGCCTCTTATGGTGGCATTAGAATAAATTATCTGAAGAAATATTAAAAGTCTTTGTTCTATATTTATTGAGTTTAAACACTTTGGCTTAGTACCAGTACCTGTCTATGAAACCAGCTTTCAATTTTAAAAATTCAGTGTATCTTTTGAAAAGTCTTAAACTATTCTTAAATGAATCTGTGTTAGGTAGAACAGAGTTCACAGATGTTAAAGTCTAAAACAATTTATCTCAATATATATCTTCTTTTTACTCAGTATATTGATGAAGTCAAGGTCAATTTGTTGAGGAAGAAGCTTGCATAGCTTCTTTTAGCTTAATTTAGAAAGTTAGGTGGCTGGCCATTTTTTTAAATAAGTAAGATTGTCTATATTTTGAGTCCACTCTGTAAGAATTATTCTACAGAAGTTAATTAAGATAAATATGTTGTCAAGGATTGAAGCCTACCACTAAGAATAGGACTTAAAGAACTTTCACATATCTTTCTTGGTAGCTGCTTAAGGCAGTAATCAAATACCCTCTAACCATGATGATGGATCCCAATTAGGGAGAGCTGTGGGTCCTACAGAAGGAGGTTGGAAAATACATGGGATTTAAATCTGTATTGTTAATTCACCACGTCTTTACTTAATAAACAAATAATCCCTTGACATTTTCTCATGAATCTTATTTTTTAACATGTTAAATCCCTTTAACTGCCCTGTGTGGCAGAGTGTTCTCTGACTTTATCAATTATTGCTTTTCTGACCTAATTCCTATATATTCAGTTTGCCCCTAAGTCTTTATTTGCTTCCTGTTACTTTCTTATATAATCTTGTCTTAAAGATGATAGTGTACATGCATTTTAGAATTACAGAGAGCAAAGACTTTTAGGGATTGAAGTTCATTTTGCTGTATACTCTGCCACCATACAAGAATAGTTCCACCTTCCTCAATAGCCTTGACAGTTGTAGAAATCTACCATTAACAATAAAGGATTCACAAAAATGTGAAGCTTTCTTCAGCATACATTGCTAATTCTCAAAATAATTTCTTGGCTTTTATTTTAGTTTATTGTCAATCTCTGCATTAAATGATGATCTGCTGAAGAGCTAAATATCCTTTCACCTCAAACTTTATGTTCCCATTTTACCCAATTTCATACAATTTCCCACATGAGCCATGACGTTATTCTATACCATGATGTCATTGCTTTTCCTCTTCCATCTGCTGTCCCTCCAGTAAATTTCTAATCTTTCTTCAAAATCCAATTTATTTCTCATTTTACAGTTGTACTTGTCAACTGCTATATTCATTTCTTTCCAGTAGAGTCTTTGTGGTTGCTCTGAGGCCTCGAGGGTCAATCAGTTCTCTGGCTGTCTTGGCATCTTAGCACACCAGAAGATGAGGAGTTATGGACCTGAATCTTCACTTTTGTAACTTTGTTAACAGCCATTCCATTTGGACAATTTGAACTGAATTGCACAATTAAGAGGAGCAAGCATGTGACTACACAGTCAATCACTTGGAATTCTTTTTATATTACTGGTTGGTTGAGTCCATAACTGACATATTAAGCAGTGAACATATTGTGTACACTCAGCTTCACATTCAGATTACAGTGTCTTTATTTAGAAAGCTCCATTCTATTTCTGCCTCACTGAACACCAAACTGACACTTCCTTGTTTCTTAAGATATATGTAAAATATAGACAAAACCATACATGCTAGCAGAAGACTCTACCCAATAATCTTAAACAGTACTAAAATCACCAACTCCTAGACCCACAGACTTCTGAAAGATTTTTCTAATCTTATTTAATGAAAGAAAATTTTTTTATAGTAGCTAGCCCCAATTCAATACAAATAAACTACATTATAACTTGCTGTCCAGCTAGTACTGGACATGTTATGTATGATTAGTGTGTAATGAATGGATAATGGAGTAAGAGTAATGTTTAGATATATGTATTTAGGTACAAGTCAATGTAATTATAAAGTATTGTGCTATATTTCCTATATTTAGCTACAGTTTTCCTACATTTCCTCTAAGAAATACCAGATGGAAGTGTTGATGGAAAAGATACAGAAATTAATATTGAAGTGATGAAGTTTGACCTTTTTAAGAGGAAAATCTTGCCAAACTTTCCATATTGACATGGCAACGTTTTATGAATAAATCTAATATCTTATAGACTTAGCAGAGTTCAAAAGTCACCATCTGTTTCAAGAAGTGAAGGTTCTTGCTATTACACAGTTTCTGGGCCCTAAGACTAAAGGCATGCAATCCATAGCTTATGTAATATTAACTATCAGGAATGTGTGAAAAACTTTCATATTTTAGAAAATCAGAGACATAAAAGACATTCTGAGTTACTCTCAAAATTGGAGGTGATAATACATTATGGGTATTCTTTCTTCTTACATAAACGTGGGTAGTCTCCTGATCATTCTCTGTACAGAGTTACAGGTTAATACCAGCTGGGCAACAAGTTGTAATACAGAGAATTTACGTGGGAACGGAGCAAAGCAATGGAAACTGATTATGAGCAGAGTTGTCTGAAAGGCCTGTGACAATACATGTAGGTATTATAAGCAGTTGTCATTTGTTCCTTTCTTAGTTTTCATAAATTATTTGCCACTAAATCTCTTCATTTGATACAGTCATAAGCAATCCTACTCCGAATTCTTCTTATTTCCCATTCTTTAGGGTTAATGCTAGCTTTGCATTATATAAATTTATTTTCTACTTTCTTAATCAAACAATTGTGGAAAATGCACTGATTAAAAATAAGTAGTTTGCACAGATATGTACTCACACAAGCACACAAACACACACATATACATATACCTCTACCTATATGAGGTTTTTATCTCAGAGAAATTAGTAAGATCAAACAGGAGGTAAAAAATCGGTCCACTGACAAAACTCAACAGCAGTTTTTATCAGTTTATTTTGTTTCCTGGACCAAATATCTAACAAGGTGATGCGTCAAAAATGCTTGCAATGGTTTTATCTGATGTTTGAGTTTGAACAAGTTGTTTCTTACTGCCCAACTATTAGAAACTTCTCCAGCCTCTGATCAATTGACCTTAAACCATGCATGCATTCCTTTACACTGAACAGCTACTCAAAAGTTGCTGATTGGGATGTGTACTATTTTTTTTTTTTTAAGATTTTATTTATTTATTTGACAGAGAGCTAGAGAGCACAAGTAGGCAGAGCAGCAGACAGAGGGAGAGGAAGAAGCAGGCTTCCCGCGGAGCAGGGAGCCAGATGCGGAGCTTGATTCCAGGACCCTGAGATCATGACCTGAGCCGAAGGCAGACGCCTAATGACTGAGCCACCCAGGTGCCCCGGGATGTGTACTTCTGACACTCATGCAGTTCTTGTTCAAAATCCACTTGGCTTTGTCTACCCTAAGAGTTTGTTAACCAAAATGAATCACTAGATACTGGAATGTGCCTTAGATACACATGGATAACGTTACACCTCCGGATAAGTCTTTGAGAAAGATAAGGAAGGTAGAATAGGCTGTGTGGATTTAAAACATGCAGATAATAACACAGTAAATTACCTAGAGGAAATGACACAGGATTTCTTTACAGAACAAAATACTGAACAAAGAGTCAGCTTTTGTATAGGAGAGACACAAAAGGTGGCAGAAAAATTTAAACTTCAGAAACTTTAAAAAGTATATATATATATGGTAAGACAATTTTTCTGAACTTCCCCAAAGGAGAATAACCCTTGTGAAAACTAAGACTCTCTCTATGTGATCCCTTTCAAAATTTGTTGAAATGAAAGACAAACTGTGCATGAGTATGAATTACAATCTACCTGTAGAGCTGTGATCTCTGCTCCATTTCATTTAAGAAGAACTTCTTTCTTGATACTGAAATGACCTCAATCACTACAGGTGGCTTATTCAAGTTCATTCTACTTCTGCCATCTATCTGCAGGTACAATGTAAATTTCGTAGGGGGAAATACTCTCATGTTTATTCTCAGTGTCTAATAACGAAATAAAAATCAAAGTCATCTTTTACATGTTTACCTTAGAGCTCATTCCACTAATTTTTGAAAATAAGTTCTTATCAATCATGCTATGGTATTTTATTGTCAGGGACCCGTAAATATAGAAGAAATTCCAACAACATTCATATAACTAAAAAGGACCTTAATTTGCATGCTTTTTAGGGACAAATTTGTTCTGAGTTTGCAATAACAAATGTCCTATTAGAGAGAATTAGGATAGCTAGAAAGAGGGGTACAAAAAGACCCTTTTAGTTCTAACTTGTGCCTAGTTAAGGATGGAGAAGTAAGAGTGGAGCAGACAAGGTGGAGAGAGAAGGTGACATAAATAACTGGACAGATAGGGATCAAGCAAAAGGCAGTCACAGATCAAGGCATGTACACAAATACAGAAATCAGGAGTCATGTACACAAATACAGAAGTCAGGAGTCTTAATGTGTGCATCTTTTCCATTTTCTCTCCTCTCTGGCAGGAATCTTCTCTTATGTGGGTTGTATCTCATCACTCTAAATTTCTAAGGGACTTTATGTTCTCAATTATTCATTATCTTTCTATGTAGTAACACCTGCTGCCCAACTAATAAGTCCAATCCACATTTAAACATGCTCAAATCTCTCATCTTAAATTTTCCCTCTCAACTTCTCACCTCCCTTTAATTATGACCTTACCTCTTTTTATACTTTAACAGTAAAACTTATTGAAGAGTTGTCTAGTATATACTTGTTGTTCATATTTATTATATAAACTTAAATAATTTATATAACACATAATATACAATATATAATATAGTCCTCGGTCAGCCTTAATGTAACCTATTATCACCTTAAGGTATTGTAGGATGCAGATTTTCATTTTTGTGTCAGTAGAGATATTTCTTTCTCACTCTCTAAATTTTGAATAAAATTAATTGAAATATTTGGAAAGCCCTCAGTTTTTAGTTTTACTAGAAGCATCAGTATTTTTTTAGGGATGGTTTCAACCTTAGTCTACCTAAGGCTCTGCATGGTTTGAGGACTGTGTACTTAGGTATTCAATACTTAAAGGCAAAGAATGAAATCATCCCTTTAAGAAAGTTTGACCAAAACAGAAATTACTTCATATGTGATCACATGTGCCACTGTTAATATGAAATGATTACATTGTATAAAATGATGGTGTTATCAATCAAAATGGCTTTTAATTTGGTTTCTAAGTTATTCTCCTTCTTCTCTGGCTCTTTTTTTTTTGTGAGCAACTGCAACCTTTGTTAGAAAGATGATTAAAGTAAGAGTTAAGTCCATGGCTCTGAAAATTTGCTTTGGCTGTACACAACTTTCTGTTCCAAAAGGGTTTGCTTAATTTACGAATAATAATTTCACTACCTTAGGGTAATTTCGTTGCCTTCTTGTCATAATCAACTGAACTGTCCAGCCCAGACACTCTCATTTCTTCATTCATTCAAACATATACTGAATATCTTTCTGTCAGATGCCCTACAAACTGCATTAAAAATGAGTAAGATACTGTTCCTGCCTGGGAGGAGTTTCCATTTTCAGACTGGTGTCAATTTCCTTGATTTCATTTGCAGATTGATGCAGACCCCAGGAAAGCTTATTTGATTTATATAACTTTCACAGGTTAGCCAAGATTCCTGCTAGTCAGACTAACGTATTCAATTGTTATTTAACATATAAACTCAGACACAAAATGTTATTTTTAACTGACACAGAGTAACTTTAGAGACCATTATTACTAGATTGCTATACTGATGAAGAATTTTAAATTCTTGGCTGCTACATGTAAATTTTGTTCAGTAATGCCCTTGGGGTGTGACCATCATATTTAGCCATTTCTCTCTTCTGAGATTTCCTAATTCTGAAGTATGAATTAATTTCAAGACTGCTTTCCAAAAGTTTATATGTCCTAGAAAGACATCTCCATTTAATATTCAATTTTTTCCCCTACTGGATTGTCTTTTTTTCTGTGCAGGGTCAATGGCTACCCTCCACCCCCATTCTAAACAGCTATTTTCACTAAGATATTTTGTTGAACAAATGAACTTGATCTTAATTTCTTTTCCTTCCTTCCTTCCCTAGAAGGGGGGAGAGAAGTGGGGAGGGGCAGAAGAAGGACAGAGAACTTAAGCAGATTCCCTGCTAAGCGTGGAGCCCCACACTGGGCTCGGTCTCACAACCTGGAGCTCTGTCTCACCACCCTGAGATCATGACCTGAGCCAAAACCAAGAGTCCCATGCTTAACCGACTTAGCTACCCAAGCACCCCGAACTAGATCTTAATTTCAACTGAACCACATGACGCTTCAACCTATTTATTTGCTCCATGATATTTTCAAAGAAATTGATTCATTTTGTATATAATTTGATTGCCATTGGGTGGTATCAAAATATACCTTAGTTTAATTTGTACTTTACGCCATCAAACTGAAAAGACTGATTGGCAAAACAACTTTTAGATGGACCTTTTTGTCTTTCTTTTCGTATGTGGGTGGCTATTATACATACAAATAACATTTAAAAAATAAGGCTCAGCACTATAATTCAAAGAACTACTATGGAGGACTTACCGTACTGTGATAGGGATGAATACATTTGTGTTAATGCTATAATTAGCAGAAACAGTCAAGATATTTTGAGAGCTTCCACATCCATATTTAACCATGGGCCTTCCTTCCACTAGAAATAAATGAAGAAAGTGTTGCCCAATATTCTCCTCACTACCTTTAAAAACAAACATTACATTAAATTAGTGATTAGATTTATATTTTACTCAATAATAATTATTCTTTCAACAAACACAATCTCTGCCCCCAAGGAGTAATGATTTGGTGAGATGGTAGGAGTGTTATTAAATTATTCAATGTAGTAATACTATATTAGAATTATACATTATTTTCCACAGGCTGAGAACAGCATGGCATTAACAGCATTGCCTTGACATGAGATTAACTTTCTGACTCTGTTTCTTAATAGCAAGATGATCTTATTCTGAGCCTCAGTTTCCTCATACCTTATAATGGGATGAGGAGAGCAAGTAATTACTAGAACTACTGTGATAAATAAAATAATAAATGAAAAGTGTCTGGCACCTGTTGAGTATTACATAACTTGGTTTATTATTATTGTTAATTATTTGTATTTTAATTTTAATGTGTCTTTCATAAAAATTAAAATGACAAAGAAATATATAAAGAAAAAAAAAGAAACACTCCCCTTCCTCCAGCTCATCCTTTCATCCAACCTTGAGGTATTCTTTTCTACCATATATCTGTACACATACAAATATTTATATGGTCCTAGTTTTATTTTTAAAAAGGAAATGATGTAATAAGTAGCTTTATTCATCTTTCTCTTTTCATTTAATAATAAACTTTAGACATGTGTCTTATAAGTAGTTTTTAACATTTTTAATTGAAGTATAACTCATACAAAAAATCACACAAATATTAAACATACAGCTCAATGAATTATTACAAAGTGAACCCACTCATCCAAATACCATCAACTCAAGAAAAAGAATGTTATCTGCACTGCCAAAGTCTTATCAATCACTCCTTTCCTCCCTCCTTCAAAAGCAACCACAATCCTGATGTTTAACAGGTAGGATTAATTTTGCTCAATTTAAAATTTCATATTATTAGGATCATATTGTATATATTCTGTTGTGTCTATTAATTTTTGCTCAATATTATGTTTGAGGGACAGCACCTATGCTAAAATTCATTCATTTTCATTGCTTTATAATATTTGATTGAATGAATATTTACAATCCAGTTACTCTTTCTTCTATAGATGAACATCCTCCTTCCACTCCAGTTTTTGGTTATTATGAATAATGCTGCTAATGATAATCTTGTATGTGTCTTTTGTGCTGAATGAAGCACATGCATTTCTGTTGTGTATATAACCAAGAGCTGAACTGTTGAATATGATTAATTTAATAACTACTGCCTGTTTTCCAAAATAACATTTTAACTCCTTACCAGCAGTAAGAATTCCAGATGATCCAGTTTCACCATCACTTGGTATGGTTGCCTTGCAGATTTTAACTACTTTATGTTTATTTTATTGTAGCTTCCATTTTTATATTCCTCATACTAGTGAAGTTGAGCATATTGTAATATTTAGTGGCTATTTTGATATCTTCTTTTGTGAAGTGTCAGTCTGTATTTCTTACATTTCTATGTGGTTGTTTACTTTTTGTTGACTGGTTAAAGTTATATCTATGTATATATTTAATATCTACATCTACATACATGTATGTGGATGTGTGTGTATAGCTTACAAGCTCTTTGTTAAGCATATTTACTGAAAATACTTACTCCAATTCTGTGGATTGTCTTGCCAATTGCTTAAGGGTGAGTTTTGTTGAACATATGGTCTTAATTTTAGCATAGGTCTGTTTATTGTTTCCTTCACGGTTGTAATTAGTGATTTTTATGTAACCTTTAAGATATATCTGCTTACCATAAAATCATAAAGTTATTTTCTTATATTATCTTTTATAAGCTTTATTTAACATCTATACTGCACCTAGAATCGATTTTTGCACATGATATGAAGCAGGAGGTTGTGGTAGGTTGGATAATGGCCATCAAAGATAGTCATTTCCTATTTGTTGGAACCTGTGAATGTTAACTTTATTTGGCAAAAGACACTTTGCAGGTGTGATTAAAGATTTTGAGATGAGATTATCCTGGATTATCTGGTTGGGTCAAGAATTAGTCAGGGGTAAATTTTCATTTTTTCCTTTTAGTTTCCAATTGATCCAAAATCATCAAAGCAAATTATTCTTTTTATGTATTTACTATGTACTTACTGAATTCTCAGATATTTGTGAAATATGTATTTTTAATATTTTTTAGTATCTCTATTTCCTACTTTTTTCCTTTATTTATTCTTGTGAATACATGTATTTAAGACAATACTTTGTTTTAATAAAAAAAGAAAAGCAGAATTATACTAAACCAAGCTGAAATTACAACCCTTGAAAATGGCCATCATTAGGGGCACCTGTGTGGCTCAGTCAGCTAAGCCACTGAGTCTTGATTTAGGCTTGGTTCATGACCTCAGGGGTGTGACATCGAGCCCTCCATGGGGCTCCATGCCGGGCATGGAGCCTGCTTAAGATTCTCTCTCTCCCTCTCCCTTGTTGCCCCTGCTCTCCCCTGGGCTGCTCTCTTAAAAAAAAAAAAAAGTTGACCAGCATTAATATTTGGTGAATACCACTACAGATACAAAGGTTGATAAATGGACAGATACATAGAGAATTTTTCATTAGAGCAAAATCATATTGTACATGTATTTTAATCTAAGGACTCTTAATAAACTTAAAATCTATTGAGGAACCCCAAAGAGCTTTTGTTAACATGGGTTTATTTATTTATTTATTTATTTATTTAGGGAGCAAGCAGGGGGAGCAGGGAAGAGGGAGAGAGAGAATCTCAAGGAAGCTTCATGTTCAGTGCATAGGCTTTGTGGGGCTCCGTCTCACAACCCTGAGATCATGACCTGAACTGAAATCAAAATGAAACAAGATGAAACCAGAGAGGCAGACAAACCATAAGAGACTCTTAATTTCAGGAAACAAACTGAGGGTTGCTGGAGTGGAGGGGGGTGGGAGGGATGGGGGGCTGGGTGATGGACACTGGGGAGGGTAGGTACTATGGTGAGTGTTGTGAATTGTGTAAGACTGATGAATCACAGACCTGTACCCCTGAAACAAATAATGCATTATATGTTAATAAAAAAAAAAGTCAGATGACGCTTAACCAACTGAGCCACCCAGGCACCCTGGTTTGCATCTTTTAATATTTATTGGATTGGAATTTAAAACTGAAAAAGAATATTTAAAACAGAAATTTTTCAGTTATTTATTGGTTAGCTTATTTAAAAATAACAATAATAAATCCATTACATATTAACATACATAACATATTTTGTGAAAAGTAATTATATTATCTAAAACAAAAATAAAATAGAGGAGGCTTATTCTATACTTTTACAATAATCTTCAATGTTAAGCTTAATAAAAGTTGTTAGATTCTCACATCTACTTCTATATTCAATCTGTTGTGAATTGTTGCTTTGGCTGAAGTACATGAACTCTAGCCTCACAGAGAATGTTGACTAGAAAAGGGGGATGATTTAAATTGTTTTTTTACATATACACAAATTGGACAAGCGGTAGTTCCTTAAAGTATAGCTGAAATGTGGAATCTGCAACTATACTAATAATTTTTATATCCTCTGTTACATTAAAATTCCATTGGTCTTTCTTATATTTTAAATGAATATTTTACCCTACATGATTTTGTAGTATCATGCATTCAGTATTTGAAAAAGGTGCATTCACTGAGTTATGGGTATCTTTCAAATGTTGACATATTTTATTATATAATATAAAAAATCACATTAATTACTATTACCATTGAACTCATCAGAAAGTATGGCAAAGCTCTGAAGCTCATTGTGAAGAATCTAAGTTTTCCAAAATTCTAATTTTTACTAGAAAGGTTGAGTTTTATCATTGGGAATCAAAGACTGTAAGCTGCTTTCCTCAAAATAACAGGTTTACTTTGTTAATTTTTGAGAATATGGCTGCAAAATACTCAAGTCTGAATAACCACAGATTTTCTTTTAGTCATTTTTCAAGTCAATACTTTTCCTTTTATGCACAGCACATTACAAAGTTGTATAGACAAGGACCGAGAATTTTAAAAATTAATGCATTTACTGCAGAATTAGGGCATTTTTTTTGTGTGTCCATTTTTACTTTAGTGAATAAAATGAGTACAATTTGGGGTCACTGCCATGACACTAGGTGCCAGAGATTTTATCTACTGTGACTTGGGTACACTGAGTGTGAATATCAATCAACAGTGAAAAAGGCATATGTCTTAGTTTTATTAAAAAATAATTTTGAAAAAAAATTTTGATATTATGGACACCTGAAAGGGTCTTGGAGATACTCAGGGATCTAGATAAATTTGAAATATCTCCATATTAGAACTCACTTCAATTTGAAAAGGGGGGGGAAAAAAAAAGAAACCAGAGTGAAACTAAAGGCATTTCTGAACCACAGATAAATGTTTCTTTATCATCTCAGTCAGAATATCAGGAAACCTAAGTTATCTCTCCCCCATGTCTCAGGCTCTACAAGAATGGAACACAAGCAACACTTGGGTTTCAAAGAATGGTTCAGGGAAAGGTATCAGGAGAAACTGAAAGAATCTGAAATAGGAAAAAAAATCTAGCTTACCCATTCAGGTTCTCCTCACCTTTCTTTATCTTTGAGCTATTTTGTAACTCTATAGAGGTTGGTGAAAACTAATAAGAATAGCAATTCAAACTAACTGTTTCTGCTGAAATGCAATTGATTATTACCCTGTAGGTAGACTTGCTTTCCATCTATTTGTAAATCTGCTTCAAAATTCCTTAGTCTTATATGTCTCTGTTCCTTGACTTCTTTGAACTGGTTGTAGTATCTTACCAGTTCCCTCAGTAATTAATAGGTTAAATAAAATTTTGGCATGTGTTCATTTTATATATCTTTTTGAAAATTATTCTTTAACAAAGGAAAATAAGATAATTTTAGTTTTTGAAATTATGAGGCATATTAGGAGAAATGAGTTATTATATTATAGCAAATAAAACCAAAAGCAACTCCAAGGAGAAAAAATTACATAGAATACAATGTAAAGGGGGTCCCCTGGTGTTAAGCAACATAGCAGTCTTGGACTGGACAGACATGCCCACATTTATGGATTATAAGGTTGGGAAGGAAGACAGGAAAGGATTCAAAATACAACTGAAAATCAGACAGGAGTGGGACATACAAAATCTAAGAAATAAAAATAGATTTTCCATGAGCTTTTTATGCTCTAGAACTTATTAAGAATATAAATTCAGTAAGAGAAACACAAAGTGAAATGTAATACAAAATAGTTAGATTAAATCAATATTGTAGAAGAAAACAAATTGGACAAAACAACAGCATTAAAGATTTAATAACAACGTACAAGTAGCAAAGGGCATAATGAACCTGGTTGAAAATCACTCTTTTGAGATCCTCCTAAACGTCCCTTTCTAGAGCCCATTCAACACATCTAGGTTTTTACCACACTTCTGAGGACTTCAGGTGTACAATATGCCAAATTAGTCCAGTGCCTGGAAGAGGGTGATGCAGCTTTACCTTTTCTGCCTCTCCTAAAATCCATTAGCAGTTTTTGGGCTTCTATTCCTTAGTGTTTCCCCTTATTTTTCCCATTACTTCCTATTCAATTTCTTTGGCTGCTTTTCTCTGAATTCAAGAGAATAATTAAGAATTTAGTATTATCTTTGACTCCTCTTTTCACTAAGGGGAGGAGGCTGGGGGCAATGAGAGCACATTTAGAAACACCACACTCTGTACCAGCATCTTGTGTTTTCTCTCCTTGGATATATAAAAGGTTTTATCATATCATTAAATGGCATAAGACCGCTTTTCTTGAATTGTCTTGTTCTCCACTCCCATCCTTTTGGGAGAGGGGAGGGTGGTTCATTTTGTTATGCACTAAGAGACAGTCTGGTATCCTGTTCCTTTCCCCATTTTTACTCAGAAGTTTCTATTACTTAATATTTCTAAAATATATTATCATTTCAGACTCATATTTTTGTGATTAGACTTAAAAATACAATATACAGAGTGGAGTAGAAGATAGTTAAACATTTAGGTCAAGCTGTTGTGCTATATGTACAAGGTCTGTTTTTCAAAGCTTCAAAAACTGAATTTCAAAGATTTATTATACACATTAAACAAGATATATGTGGTACAATGCAAGAATGAGTTATTTTTAAAAGAAGCTCAGCCACTAAAATCAAGGACAGGGATGAAGTACACCAACATCCCATTATGAACCAGAGCAACCCTGTGATACAGTACAGAACAAGGCAGCTCTAATAAGGGTAACGGGAATGAAAATAAAAATAAACAACTAAGCTTAGTTCTCCCTATAGTCTGCTATATATTAACAGTTTTAAACTCATCATTTGGATTTATTCTATTAATAAGCAATTTCTTGTTTTATATAATAATACTTTTAACGGAATTCAGAGGGTTTTGTTGGTAACATGTGATGGTAGCTGGGGAGGGTGGTGGCAGGGCCATGGAAGACCTGGGTTACTGACGTATTTGCATGATTCAATAGCAAATTATCCACTTCAGGGAATATAGGTCATATTATTTGATATATTGACTTTTTTACTTTTGAATCAATTGATTTTGTATCACAAACCTATATTCTGTACTTAGAGAAAAGCTATGAATAAACACTCTGGAGGAATAGTTTGGTTTTCACAAATAGTACTGTTCTACTTTCCTATATAGGGAAAAACCCACTTCTCTACTGTGTTTTTCTTTCCTGTGAGTCTCCTTCGCTCCTCACAAACACTTCACTTCTGGTTGCCAAATGTGTGGAAGTATTTCCCCACACCAAGCAATGCTCTCTGACACTAGTTGGGTGTTCTACAATTTAATTCAGCTTGGACACTAACTACTTGGAGACTGTGTCAGACCATACAGGTTAAGATCCTCTATCCCAGGGATGCCTGAGTGGCTCAATCGGTTGTGCGTCTGCCTTTGGCTCGGGTCATGATCCCAGGGCCCTGGGACAGAGCCCCGCATCAGGCTCCCTGTTCAGCCGGGAGCCTGCTTCTCCCTCTGCCTGCTGCTTCCCCTGCTTGTGATCTCTCTCTTGCTCTCTCTCTGTGTCAAATAAGTAAATAAAAATCTAAAAAAAAAAAAAATCCTCTATCCCATAAGACTGCTGGTGCTCTGCTCTCCCTCTGCAACAGATGGTTCAGACGCCAGTGCTTCTGACCAACTGGCTACAGATCAGAGGTTCCAAGGAACCCCTCCTTGGGTTTGATTAATTTGCTAGAGTTATTCACAGAACTTAGGGAAACACATTTACCAGTTTATTAAAGGATGTGATAAAGAATACAGATGAACAGCCAGATGAAGAGATACATAGGGTAAAGTTTGGGAGTTTCTGTCTCTGTGGAGTTGGGGTGCATCACTTTCCTGGTAAGGATGTGTTGACCCACCTGGGAGCTCTCTGAGCCCTGTACTATTGGGGTTTTGTGGAGGCTACCTCGTGTAAGCGTGATCAATTATTAACTCCATTTCCAGCCTCTTTCCCTTCTCTGGAGGGTAGGGGGTTTGGACTGAAAATTCCAAGCATCTAGTCATAGCTTGGTCTTTCTGGTGACCAGCCCCCACCAAGGAGTCATCCAGGAGCCCACCTAGAGTCTCCTTACTAGAACAGAATATGCTCTTACTCCCTTTATCACTTATGAATTTACTAGGGTTTTAGTAGCCCTATGTCAAGGGACAGGGTCAAAAACAAATATTAGAACAAGAAATGCTCCTAGTGTTCTTATCACTTAAGAAATTACAAGGGTTTTAAGAGCTTTGTGCCAGTAAGTTGGGGCAGACACCAATACATATATTTTTTATTATCTCACAAGTACTAAAGACATATTTTCAAACACAATTATAATAAAAAATGGAAAATTAGTGGCAATTAGTATAATCAAATATAAAAATTTCAAAATATAACTACTAAGGAAAATTATGTCATGGCTACTATTAGATGTATATTTTTATATTAAACTTTATATGCTGAGTAATTCATATACTACATTAAATTTAGTTCAGTGTTTCTCACTGAACCCAAAGACCTCAAGCAAATGTGAATCTCTCTCTCTGTGATATATCACAAATGGGAAAAGCAGTGTCTTTTCCCCCATAATATCCAATCTGTGCTGCCTTTGGTCAGGACTTGAAAGCTGTGGAAGATGTCAATATTAAGCCATGGAAAGAAAGTCATTATGTTATTTCATTGAAAAGACATTTGATGATCCATTAGCAGAGAAGTGTGAACCTAACCTTTTTGAAAGAGTTCTTTATACTTTTAGGTGGTGTAGTAATTTTTTCAATGAATCATTTATGTTTTGAGTTTCTCTGAATATTTATCCAGAAAATATTTTGAAACTTTATAAAGTCTATAATTCCCAAATTTATTTATACTAATGAAATCACTGATCATATCTACTGATTTAAGATTTATTACATATAGAAAGAAAATGCTGCTTAGAATAATAAACAGTAATAATTATGTAAAAATTAGTGAACTCTAGTTTCTAGGTATCATGGCATTTAGAGAGATAACCATAATAATTTTGAGTCCAAAATTTATAAATTATATATAGCCTATATTTATATATATGTTGTATAATATACATGTATATATTTAGTCTTATAAGTAAAGAATAATAATGAAATAAGCCAGAGAGAGTATATATTTAGTCTTATTAAGTAAAGAATAATAATGAAATAAGCCAGAGAGAGGGAAAGAATGATATCCTACTCAAGTTTTTATAATTTTGGTTTGCTTGGTTATTATATTGGATTGTAGATCTAAAAATTTCTAAGCATACATATTTTATCACTTCATTGAAATACTGAATATAGAGTAATTATGGTCCATTTCTATTAAAAATGGGTATTTTTCTCTATTTGAACTATTGTAATGAATGCTCCTAAACATCAATGACAGTTTGATTTGAGATCATGTATAAATAAACATTCACTGGTCATCAGTTTGAATTAAAATAAAATTCAACATCATTCCTTGTAGGACCATTAATGATGAATACAAATAATATATTTATTAAACCAGATACAGAGATGGTCAAATTTGGAAATTTCCATAGAGTGACATGGATTTCTACCATTTCTCATCGAAAAAAATCCCCTAAACACCAAACTTTATATGATACTTTGCATTCTTCTTTTTTTTAAAAGAGTTATTTATTTGGGGGGGGAGGGAGAGAGAGTCTTAAGCAGACTCCACGCCAAAGTGGGGCTCAATCTCTCCACCTTGAGATCACAACCTGAGCCAAAACCAAGAGTCAGATGCTTAACCAACTGCACCACCCAGGAGCCCCAAGTACTTTGTATTTTTCAAAACACTTATATATATATTTTTCAAACCTTATGAACTTGAAAATAAAAATTGCATCTGTATTATTTGTTGTCAAACTGAGTACAGAACAGGTTAATTGATCTACCCTGTGTTGCACAGTGAACTCACAGCTGACTTGGGTTTGAGTCTACCTTTGGTTACCTACTGACATTTCAATCAGAATTGCCTATGGCAGCAGTCAGATGATCTTGTCATCCCTGGTGCCACCTTCAAGGCATGTGATAAAAACTATTCTCTGAGCTTGCATTGAGTTTTCTATTGGGCACACATGTTTTTGCTGCAGTTTGAAAAATCCCTTTTCCTGGCTTTCCTTAGGTCTGCATTTGTACACAGCAGCAGCAAACCCAGCAGCAATCTTAGTGGCAGTGGCTCGGGATTTGAAGACAGCTTAGGGCAACAGTGGCAACACGGGCAGTAACATGTAGTTAGTGGTTAGAGTCTGGAGAACGTGGCTGGGGTGACCTTGCTGGTTGGTGAAAGAAAGGACGGTGGGCGGAGAAGAGCTAGGAGAACTGATAGACTGGGGCGGCCGCCTGGCACACATAATGAATCACTAACACATGTTTATTACACGCTGCTGCGGAATGGCTTCTGGGCCAGTTTCTAAAATTTATTGAGAGCCTATTTTAATTTTGCCTAGGCTGCTAATTGTGCTTAACCAGGAAAGAAAATACAACTCATAATACAAGATTCTTAGAAGAAATGAATCCTCTTCATTTGAATGAAATGGATAAAAATGAAAACCAAAAAAATTGTATCTACTATTCGTCCCAATTCTGTCTCATTCCTGATTCCAAGATTTTTATAGTCTAAATATCCTTTCCCATGGTGGATACGTCTATCAAATGGATGCAATATTAATAACACCTATTAGACAAGAATATAGCACCCTAGGCATCTAATTCCCAAGACTCCTTACCAGGGAAGTTATGAGGGAGGAAGGATGAAAACATTTTCTGAAGAAGATATTTAGCACTTACTTCATGTTGCCATGCACCAAACAGAGTTTTAAGCCCATTAAATGTGGTAACTCTCTCCATACTTACAACACATTTTTCATTTCTTTGGTGTTATTACAAATAATATGACTCCATTTTACAGATACGCAAGCACAGAGATGTTAAGTAACTTGCCCAGATGGCAGAGCCAGGCAGTCAAGCTCCATAGTCATTTTTGTAATAACTGGATCATACTGTTCTTGAGATGGGCACGGCAGCAATTTCAATCCTTGAATGGGCTCATTTATTTGTTTTTCCTCCTACCTCTGCCCACCAGAAGCAAGTTTGCTGGTCCACTTCCTGACATAATTACATCAGAAACAGAGTGTATCTCTGATTTATCTCTTCATAAATTTCAATCACAGAAAAGTTTAATTTCTCTTAACACAATTGTTCTCTTTCAAGAGAAGTTTAATAAATCACATCATTCTAGGTCAAAGGTTGGCAAACTATGGCCCATGGACCAAATTCTGTCATTGTTTGGTTTTCTGAGTAAAGGTTTTTGTTTTGTTTTGTTTTGTTTTGCACCACAGCTACATTCATTCACAGCCACACATTGTCTATACTGCTTTTGTGCTACACTAGCAGAATTGAAAAGTTGGGACAGAGCCTGTGTGGCCTGTAAAAATATTTACTCCCTGGCCATGACAGAATAAAACTGCCAACCCTTGTTCTGTTCCTGATTGTTAAAGTAAACCCAGGATTAAATTATCTTTGATTTAAGCTACATTTTGAATAAACCCTTGAAATCTGCACCGTTTTGTTTTTGCTTACTTACTCACACAATAATTTCCTAAAATAAGGTGTCAATACCTATTAATTTTTCATCATGACCATCCAAGTTGGGTAACTCAACAACAGAATTTTACAAACAATTCTAAAAAAGCTTACTCTATGCAAGGCACTGGTGAAGTACCCAGGAGGTGGGTGGAACAGAGATGCAAAACACAATTCCAGATTAGGAGGTGTTCCCTAGTTAGTTAGTGAAGAGACAGAAGCACAGATTTCTGGTGTAATGCATCTCTTTACTCAGCCCCAGTTCTTAATTTATACTCCTATTATAAGACCTATCATAGTCAGCTTTCTCATAGAATTATGTACATATTATCTCTCCCCTAAATGGAGAAACAGGTACAGATAATTTTTTATTCATCTTTGTATACAGCCACAGTGCCCAGCAGAGTGTGATGCACTTTCTAGGCACTCAGTTAAAATTTGTTGAATTTGACTTTCCTGTCATAAAAGATACAATGAAAGCAATCTTTGTGTATCTTATAAAAGCAATGTATGAATTCATCCATCCATGCTTTCAACTCCACTCCCTCCCATATCCGTCTGGAGCAAGCTCCATTGGGAGCTATTAAGAAGGGACAAAGATATTCAAAGAATTTTATGGTGCACATTGTAAAATTGATTAAAACTGAGCACACTTTTTTTCTTTAAGAAAAGAAGATGTTTTTAAATATGCTGTCAGGAAATACTGTGGGATTTCATTGGCTTTGGCCTAAGAAGTATCTAATGAAGATATTGGGTATTCTACTGGGAATCACTTTATAGAGAAAGGCAGATGTTATGATTCTTTAGATTTCATTTGTTTTCTTCAGCAATATCAGAAATCTCTTCTTTTAGCCCTTCCTAAATGCACAAAAAAAGGAGGCCCCAGTGATCCTACTTGTTCTGTCAATTTCTACCTGGAATAAATACCTAGTCCTTCTTTTACTTTCTTTCTTAAACACAAATAATAAGTAATATGGAGATTGCTTCTGAATCTTGTTCTTTCACAGGAGTTGCTCATGTAATTTGCCTCCTGCAACTTGGTCAGATGTCTGCTCTTAATTCTCAAAGATCACATACTTCCAAAGGGCATGCTTATTTCTTTTCAAAGAAGCAGCACAGAATGGATTCAACTGCATAGTAATATATCCCATGACGAAACCTCCTGATTGAGAGCGCTGGCCGAATAGAGCTCATTTTCTGAAAGTGCACCTAAAGAGTTTTGTGTGGTCTCATCCCTTCTCCCGTGACCTATCAGTAGCTTCTTTGACGGGGTTCCAGAATTCTGAATTGGTTCAGTGGCAGATTCAGAAAGCTTTCTTTTCATCTTGACTGCTGTTCTCAGAGCTGCCTCTCTCCCACAGAGAGTTCTTTTTAAACTATCCTTTCTAAGGATTTCTACTGTAACCCCATAAGGATTCCAGTTTTATCTTCCTTTTGTTCCTTTTCAACACCAATTAGTTGGTGAGGCAAACTGAGAAAAGATACATCTACAGTTCTGAACTAGGAATATAATTCAAAGCTGACATTGGCTTATCAACCTGGTATTTCTCTATCCTTTTCCCTTTAAAACTGGATGATATAAAACACAAGTGTTCAATAAATGTTTGTACAATGGAATTGAGTTTTTACTGAAATGTCCGGGAATGAAAATGACAAAACTAAAAAACAAACAAACAAAAAAAAACAGACAAAAATCAACCCCTAGTCTCTAAAATGAAACATCTGTTTTAATTTCCTCACTCTTCTTAATTGCTCCTACATGTAATATACTGATTTCAAAGGAAAGAAAATTAGCCCTTATGTCAAGTTAAGGGACACCTTTTAAACTATGGGTGTTTAACCGAATCACAAAAATCTTTGTGTTCATCTGTTGTGAGGCTTTTAGGAGGTTGATAAATTCAAAGAGGACCGAAAGCAACAACCCCATGAAACATTCTGCTGAGGTATTCCCAACAGTGTAGGATTAAATGACCACTTTACAAGTGAACAAAAAGAATGCTTTACAGACAAAAATATTTTCTCCATTCACAGGCTATGAAACTGAATTGAGTTAACAGCTTTGGTGCATCCAATGTTGGGACAACAATTACGTAAGACAAAAACAGAAACTGATAATCAATACAATGGCACTGTTTCTTTTACTAATAACTTCTAGTTTGATTTTTTTTCCGTAGGTTTTTGGATGCAAAAGGCAAAAATAATCCTATGGCACTACCATCAGCTTGGGTTTATTGGTTTAAATTAAAGTACCAACTTGGACAAGGGTATATATATATATCTATACACACACACACACACACACACACACACACACACACATATATGCTTAGCATGTATTTTTATGGCTTTCAAAGAGAGCACATTGAGCGGAAGTATAGATATGAACCAGGAGCATGAGCCCAGAGGATGAGAATTCCCAGAGGTTGGCTGCTTCTTTGGCGATGAGCTGTTTTCAGTTGGTAAAAACATACTTTCTACAAGGAAACACTTCCTTATTCTTATATACCTTAAAAAATTGCAAAGCCAGAAAATCACTTTGCTTTGTGACTTTAAATTATTATGTTTGTATCTTTTGTTCTGTGTTTTGTTTTGTTTCCTTTCCCTGGCAATGTACTATTACCTCCAAATTTCATGGTCATCCACCACAACTTAGGTTTTGTATATAAAACAAATTTTTCCTTCTCTCTCTTTAAATATAAATAAATCAGACACTCTAAAGCCATCATTTAAACACGGGTGCTTACACTACTGGGAAATAAATAGAAATAGAACTACACTCCTGGTCTAGTTCTGACATTAGTTTCTTTCTAAAATATAAATTTTCAGTTCTAATGTTCAAAACTTCTAATTGCACTTAGTTTTCCAAAAATGCTTCTTTAAAGCATTTCATTCATAGCCAAATAATACAAATATTTAACTTTTTTTTTACAAAGTACAGAATGATGAATCAATTTTGCCAAATATTTCAAAGTAGAGGAGAAAAAAATTTTCAAAATAATGAGTTGCCCTAGAGTGTATAACCTATTCAAGTACTAAAGACATTATACCTCCAATATAGCGAATTGTTAAAACTAGTGTACATTCATTTCACAAGAAATAAAACAATTGTCAGATTTGGAATAGAGCATGTAATCTACCTTAGTTGTGTTTAGGTATAGAAGAAAGAAGTCTATAAATTCTGCTTATAGGAATCCTTGTAAGGATATTGCATAATGTAGAGAACCCTGGATATAGAGACATTTCCTTAAACAAATACTGTTAATACTACTTTCTTTTTCAAGCCAACTAGGATAATGCTAACAGAGTGACAGGAACTTTCCCAATTATCAAATGAATCCCAGCTTTGGAATACCTTCTTCCAAGTTACCAAGTATTGAATTCAATTCATATTTAGTGATTTATATTACAAAAATATGCTCTGAAACATTTGCAGCATTTATGTTTTACTGCTATAGCCATATGCCATCAAACTCATATGCTTGCTGTATTCTTCCTTGCTGGTTCAGAGCCTGTTTGCAAGTCATGTTCCATTGAATGACTCATAAATTAAAGAAACTTCTAAAGAAAACTAGAAAGAACTATTTCCTTTTGGTAATGTTTCATGTACTAAGCTAGAAAAGTTTTCCCACAATATTTAAATGAATAATTCATTGCTTCAGTAGGTTAACATTTGAGAAAGAAACCTGACATATAGGAAGTCAAACATTTAATACTTACTGTAGAGAATAGTTCCATTCAAAGTGTTTGTTTTTATAGTCAAGTAGATGGTAACAGTTCTGTTATGTTCCTTCTCTGGGACAAATTTCAACTCATCCAGGGTTGAAAAAAGAGGCAGTTCTAGATAGGAATTCCTGTTGAAATAAGGAAAAAATACACCTGCATCTAAAAAAAAAAAAAAAAAAGCCCTGTTACTGTGCTCTGATGGCATTCTATTGCTAATTAAGTAGATAAGAATATAACATTTATAGTTAGCATTCATGTAAGAAGGTAGCACTGATATTATATACATTAGACCCAATATTAAGAAATCTAGATATATAAGTACAATAAATTTGTAAAGTCATTGTCTCAAATAATCAACCACCAGAGGAAAAGACCCGAAGCAAGAATTTTAATTTTTGTTCAAGGATGGACAACAAAAAAATCTGTGTCCCTGCATATGTGAAATAATTTTCATCAGACTCTTAAAACATTCTGATATGAATGGCTGTACATCAATTATATATTTAAAATCAATGAATTTTATTTGATGTAATTACACCTCAATAAAAAAGTAAAAAAAGAATCTGTGACACAAAAAGTTTAGAAAATTGTCACATAGCAAGGTTTTGCTACTGTATGTTAATATTTAGTGCTTTCCAATAGTTAGATATTTTATAAGTGGTGGTACTATCGTATGCAAAGTTAATTTTTTAGAGTTATCTTTTTAGAATTTTTAATCTTTTAAATGATTAATCTCAAAATACTGAGGCATAAAAAACTTGAAAAGTATTTATTTTATTGTCATATGCCTATATTTTGATCTATAGACTTGGTACATTGACAAGTGTAACATGGCATGTGGAAATGTAACTTTATTTTCTGTCTCTTTCACAGTGGGGGGAATATTCTTTGTCTCTGGATGAAAATGTGGCAGTTCCAATGAGTCCTACCTTCTTTCTAAGTTACTAATATAATGATGCAGAAACTAATATCCAGTCTAAGAAATTTATCAACACTTAAACTTTCTTCAGAGATAGGACTTCGTCTCCCCTCCTCCACCAGCCAAGACCTGTAACGGGGCATCTGACCCCTACTATCTTCCTTGAGGGGCAGGAGAAAGCTGATTTCTGTTCTTTTTCTTGTCTTACCTCTTCCCATTCATGCTAGCTGCTATTTGACCATTTCTGCTTTGAATGTGGAGGAGGTGTGAAGGAGGCAAGCAGAGTGGAAGGGAGAGAAGTACACAGTGAGGGAGAGCTGTAAGAACTGGCGACTGATGCTGTTATAAGCAGGCTCTTGCGCTCTAGGAATAGCAGATGTGCTAGAAATGTCAGATAAAATACAACACGCTCAGTTCAATTTCAATTTCAGATCAACAACAGTTTTTTAGTATAAGTATGTACCAAAGCTTTCATGAAATATACTAGAAGAATTATTTATTTGAAATTCAAATTTAACTGAGTGTCTTATATTTTTAGTTCTTAAATCTGGCAACCCTCTGACCCATGAGCATTTGCGCATTCTTTAGAAATCATTTCCCAACTATAATTTCTAGGATTTGTGCAACGGCCTGCCTTTGGCTTGTCACTTCTAACTTGGTCCCATATTGATATTTCACTTTAGCACAGACTCCTGCTGTTGACAACCACTTGCCTGTGTCAAAGTAAAAGTTGCATTGGACAAAGTTAACCAAAGACTTTACTCAGGGCTATTGCAATAAAGGAGAGAGGTCAGAATTCAGTCTTTGCTTAACAAAACAAAGAGTGCATTTTTTTTTTTTGTGTGTGTGTGTGTGTGGTTTGATAAATCCACAAAAAAATTTTCTGTAAGAAAACAGTCTTTATATAAGGGTTCACATATGAATTAAATTATTTGGATCCATAATCAGGTTTTCTTATTCTGAGAAGTAGTGAACTCACCACCAACAACAAAAAATATAATTCAATTTACTAAAAAAAATGACTTCCATATTACTTTGCAGGAGCGTATCTATTGTATAATTCAGGCACACCTGCCTATTTCCCAGCTCACACACTCGTTGAATCTTTTTTTCAAAGCTGACAGGTTTTACGAGTTATGACAGGAAACAATTAAGAACAATAAACATTTGCTATCGAATTACTTTCTAACCATATTAATTTTCATTATCATCATGTTCAGTGGCTATGTTTGAAAACAGAACTGCCCTGAATGTAGAAAACAAGACTAACTGGGGTTAGGTAGAGTGTTTTCCTGCTGCTTCCAAAGCCTCTTCAGGCAATGACATTTGAACATACTCCAAATTTATTTTTCTTCCAATTACAAATGAAAAAAAAACAGGGTGTTTTACAGAAATATGTATTAAACATCTTACAAAATATGGCAGACAGTGGTTAATTGGTGACTTCTGATTACAACATAGACATCTGTAATGTTTAACTATCTTAAAAGATCATATAAGGTGATCTATATTATATTAACTTTTATATGGTTAACAAAATTTAAAATCAGTTCTGACTCATGGGAAAACCAATAAATTAACTGAGAAGGAGGACCTTTTAAATCCCTAAGTTATGTTATATTAAAAAAATAAAACTCAAACTGTGAAAGGGAGGTATGAGAACCTAGAGTACTGAGCACCTTGTGTTAAAAATGTGGATGAATTTGGTATTTTTTACCAAATATATTGCTATAGTATGAATCAGGACCACAGTCAATTAGTAACAACAACACATTGAAATTTTATTCAGGAGAGAACCATGGAGTTCTTTATGATAAAGAAAACACAGAAGAGATTAATATCTTTACCCTGAACACAATGCAGCATCTGAGCAGCATCAATGTTATTCATTCTAAATAGAAATGGAATACCTTTGTCTACAGTATGAGTTATAATCCCCTTAGCCTTTTATAAGCCTTCTATGACCTAACCCCAGAAACTGACATACTAACATACAACTAAAGCTACAAATGTGATGGGTCGTGAATTATCCATATACAACTTTATTGTAATTCCTGGTACTAAAAGAAACATAACATTGTTTGCTATTCTTCCTTTATAATAGAAATAGACTTGATCTACTCAATAGAAATTAAAAAATACTATTTGAATGTTTCTGTTGAGTCTTTTATTATGTTCCCCAGAAAGGACATCATATAAATCCTATCACTGAGTTTATAAAGTGAAGATAAGACTGATGCCATGTAATTATTAATAAATATTTTGTTTTTAATTTAGAAATAATAATTACTTCTTTTATGATTCTAATTTTGTTAAATTCTGTGATTAAAAAGAATATCACCAGTTAATAAGTCCATATTTCTCTCTTCCTAAAGGAGTCATTACTAAAAAATAATAGGGGAGAGGAGTTATGATGGCAGAGGAGTAGGGGACCCTAATTTTGTCTGGTCCCTGGAATGCAGATAGAGAGTTATCAAATCATTTGTGAAATCAATTAGAGATTTGTGAAAAGAAATGCTGCGATTCTACAGATAGAAAAGTGACCACTTTTTGGAAGGGAGGAGGTGTGGAGACTTGAATCCGGGGCAGTTAGAGATTTAGAGATTTGTGAAATCAATTAGAGATTTGTGAAAAGAAATGCTGCAATTCTACAGATAGAAAAGTGACTACTTTTGGAAGGGAGGAGGTGTGGAGACTTGAATCCGGGGCAGTATATCAGAGGATACAGTAGAGGAGAGGGAGCCTGCTTCAGAAGGCTACTGCAAAGTATCATAAAGTGGAGTGCAAAATCAGAACTTTTAGAAGTCTCCTACAGTGGGCTATGTCCCTGGTTTAAAGGTGCTTGGGTGGCAAAGCAGGGTGGAATCTCAGATGGGATAGTGTGGTCTCAGGATCCTCGGTGTCACAAGATGAACATGGGTGCCTGAGTGCATCAGAGTTCCCAGGCATAGGGGGGGTAGGGAAGGCCTCTGAAACCAGCAAGTCCAGGTGCAGGCTTTCTGCTCTGTGTTGCCATAAACTGTGAACTGTTGCACCGGCAGGTGACCACTCTCCTAGCAGGGGCCCAGCAAAAGGCAGAAACTGGGGAGACCCCCCTCCTTCCCCTGGGAGGAACATCATGGGTCTATGAAGTAGGAGTCCATAAAATTTGGAGTTCTGAAACTCAGTCATGTGCCTGAGATAAAAACACTCTATCACAGGCTGGGTGAACACAGAGTTTGGACAGAAACCAGGGAGACAAGAGGGACTGCTTTTCTGTAAGGGCTCACTGAAGAGTAGGGGGCACAAACTTTAAGCCCTGGGGGTAGAGAGCAGGGTGCTGCCATTTTCATCCTGCCCATCAGTGCTGAAAGCCTTCAGGGAGCAAAATAGCATCATGTAGTGGAATCTGGAGCCACTTACACTGATCCCAGTTCCCTGGCAAGGGAGGTGCATTTCTACAAGGACAAGGGCACCTGAGAATCAGTGCAAGAGGTCTGTCCCCCAAAGGACCAGCAGGAACCACCAGCTAGCACCAAGTTCACTGATCATAGAGAACTGCAAACTTCAGCTCTTGGGGTGAACAGTAGATAGCATTTTTTTTTTATTCTTTAGTCTTTCAGTATTATTTTTTAAGCTATTTTCTTATTTTTTCAATTCTTTTTTTATTCCTTTTAAATTATACACACACACACACACACATAAATATATAATTTTTGGTTTCCTTTTATTGTATTGTATTTTTGTATATATATAAATTTTTCTTTCTTTCCCATTTTGGGATCTAGTTTCTTTGAACAAGCAGACCGAAATACACCCAGGATCTAGTATTTTGCTTTGTTCTGTTTTGTTTCTTGTTAATTTTTTCTTATTTTTTCTGTTGTTGTTATTATTGTCTTTTCTCTTTCTTTCTTCTAATCTTTTCTGGACAAAATGATGAGATGGAGAAATTCACCCCAAAAGAAAGAACAGGAAGTAGTACTCACTGCCATGGATTTAATCAATACAGATATAAGTAATGTCGGAATTAGAATTTAAAACAATGATTATAAAGATATAGTTGGGCTTGACAAAAGCATAGAAGACACTAGAGTATCCCTAACTGTAGAAATTAAAGAACTAAAATCTAGTCAGGCTGAAATTAAAAATGCTATTACCAAGATGCAGTCCTAAATGGAGGCTCTAAAAGTGAGGAAAAATGAGATAGAAGAGACAGTCAGTGATTTAGAAGATAAAATGATGGAAAACTGTGGAAGCTGAAAAGAAGACCGAAAGACAACTCTGGATCTTAAAGGGAGACTTAGAGTACTCAGTGATTCCATAAAGTGAAATATCCAGATAATAAGGGGTCCCAGAAGATGAAGAGAGGGAGAGAGGGGCAGAAGGTTTATTTGAACAAATTCTAGCTAAGAACTCCCCTAATCTGGGGAAGGAAACAGATATTAAAGTCCAGGAGGCCCAGAGAACCGTCCTCAAAATAAAAAAAAAAAAAAAAACAGGTCAATACCTTGACATATAATAGTGAAGCTTGAAAACTTCAAAGATAAAGAGAAACTCCTGAAAGTAGCCCAGGAGAAGAGGTTCTTAACCTATAAGGGTAGACACATAAGGTGGGCAGCCACAGAGACTTGGCAGGCCAGAAAGGACTGGCTTGATGTATTTCAAGTGCTAAATGGGAAAAATGTGCAGCCAAGAATACATTATCCAGCAAGGCTGTCATTCAGAATAGAGGGAGAGATAGAGTTTCCAGGACAAACAAAAACTAAAGCAATTTGTGAACACTAAACCAGCCCTGCAAGAAATATTAAAGGGGATCCGTTGAGTGAAGAGAGAGCCCAAAAGTAACAGAGACCAGAAAGGAACAGAGGCAAAATACAGCAAGAGCAACTTTACAGGCAATACAATGGCACTAAATTCATATCTTTCAATAATTATTCTGAATGTAAATGGACTGCATGCTCCAATCAAAAGACATGGGGCATCAAGGAAACAAGGGCTTTGAATGTCACACTGGACAAGATGGACTTCACAGATATTCAGAGCATTTCATCTAAAGCAGTAGAATACACATTCTTCTCAAGTGCACATGGAACATTCTCCAGAATAGATCACACACTGGGTCACAAATCAGGTCTCATCTGGCACAAAAAGATTGAGATTATACCACAAATATTTTCAGACTACAATGCTTTAAAACTTGAAGTCAACCACAGGAAAAAATTTGGAAGGACCACAAATATATGGAGGTTAAAGACCATCCTACTAAAGAATGAATGGGTCAACCAGGAAATTAAAAAGAATTTTAAAAATATATGGAAGTAAATGAAAATGAAAACATGACAGTTCAGAACCTTTGGGATGCAGCAAAGGAGGTCTTAAGAGGGAAGTGTATAGCAATATAGGCCTTTCTCAAGAAATAAGAAAAGTCGCAAATATACAACCTAACCTTCCACCTAAAGGAGCTGGAGAAAGAACAGCAAATAAAGCCTAAATCCAGCAGAAGAGAAATAATAAAGATTAGAGCAGAAATCAGTGATACAGAAATAAAAAAAAAAAACCAGTAGAACAGATCAAAGAAACTAGGGGCTGGTTCTTTGAAAGAACTAATAAGATTGATAAACCCCTACCCAGACTTATCAAAAAGAAAGGAGAAAGGACCCAAATAAATAAAATCATGAATGAAAAAGGAGAGATCACAACCAACACTGAAGAAATACAATTGTAAGAGAATATTAGGAGCAATTATATGCTAACAAATTAGGCAAGTTTAGCTGTGCAAGCATTTGTATATTGATATTTAGTTTCTCCTTGCAACTTGAAGGTATTATTTCTCTTAGTTGGATTCCACTGTTGATGTTTTAAAATAGTTAGAAATATGTTAGAATAATTAGGTATGCTACACCTCTTTCTATTCATCATATTTTTAAATTTCCCTTGCATTTTTGCATTGTCTGTGTTATAATGTTCAGATCTAACTTCTCGTACTTCATTCTTTTCTCAGCTCTATCAAATCTGCTATTTAATTTATGTATTATATTTTCAGTGATTATATATTTCATTTCATTGTTTGGCATTTTGTGATAGTCTCTTTTTGTCTTGTTTATTTTTAAATTCCCTTAATTTTTTTTATCCCTGAATTATAGATGACATTACAGCTAATTCTTTCTTAAAAATTTTTATTATTTAAGTATATATAACACTATATTAGTTTCAGGTGCACAACATAGTGATTTGACAATTCTGTACATTACATAATACTTACCACAATAAGTGTAGTTACCATCTGTTACCATACAAAGTTATTACGGTATTATTGACTATATTCCCTATGCTATACTTTTCACTCCTGTGACTCATTTAGTTTGTAACTGGAAGTCTGTACCTCTTAATTTAATTCCCTCTTGTATTTTCTTCAGCATTTTAAATAGGGTAATTTTATTTCTGTATTTAATGAATCTAATATCCAAAATCCTTTGGGTTATAATGCTGCTGTTTGTTTATTTATTTATTTATTTATTTTGCAGCTTTTTCTTGAGGTAGTCTTGTTTTAGCTGGTATTCTTTTTTATTATGCAGTTATTTTTTATTAATATTTATTGGTGAGAATCTATAGAGACCTAATTTATGGAATTTGGATTTGCAAAAGTGGATTTGCTTTTGCTTCTTCCAAATATCCTGAGGCTTTCAAATTGAGATTGTTTTATATTAATTTTTACATCGGAATTTCTTCAACCAAATTTGCAGTATAAATCAGAACTGAGGCCAGCAGGGCTGTTGAAAATTCTTGGGGAGGGTGTTACTTATACACCTGTAGCAAGGGTGGCTGAACACCAATTTTTCTTGTCTTTCTTTGCTCGTAGGTTCTTTTTTACCCCCACCTTTCCACTGAGTCTGAAGTCCCTTAGAGGTCTAAACTTTATGAAGAGTTTTCAGTTTCAACTCCTGATTTTACCTAGACACAGAGATCTTTTCTTTGCATCTCACATTACCGTTAAAGCCCTTATCTCTTAGTACGTGAAACCAGCAAATGCTGTGCTTTTACTATTTGTTACACATTTTTTGTAGCTCCCTTTCTGGTTTTTGGCCCTTAGTGTTTTCTTGGTTTTTGAACTCTGGGAATGATCGTAAAAAGTCACTTATGCGTTTAAGAGAATGCTCATTTTATTTTGTCAAACATCTTAATTGATTTTTAGTAGAACTAAATATCAGAATATCTCATATGCCTACTTTTGCTACATATAGAAGCACAGTGTCATCATCTTTGCTACAAAGTAGATTATATGAAACCTCAGGAATAGTACCATCTTACTCAATTAGACTTGCTTAGAGACAACACTAAAATTTCCTTGGGAGCACAGGGGAATCAAAAGCCTATTAATTTATAGAATATATAGTTTTCTTCTCTAGTATTTCTCATGTATATATATTCATGAATGCATGCCCACATATAAAAGCAAAAGAAAAACAGAACAAAACAGAAACCACAAGTTAGACAAGAAAAAAAAAGATATCTTGTATTATCTGTTATACCTTTTATCTCTAAGAGTATGAAAAACATACAATTTGTAGATAATTTTAGAGTTAAATATATAGTATAATATTATTCTCTATGTTTTATAAATAATGACTGTTTAAATTGAATATTAAATTCCTAAGGATTTCAAAAGTGTGGATAGAGTATGTAGAGATTTGCTAGAAAAACCCTGGAAGCAAACTGCAAATCATTGAAAAGGAAGTAGCTATCATTTCAAGGGTGAATGAAAGTCGACCTTTCCTACTATTAAAATGATGAAATTGATAGTAACACTGCTAATTCATAGAAATATCTTAAATTACAATTTAGGACACTCTTTCTTATGGCAAAACCAGGTAACTGACCTGCCAATCAGAAGGTATTAGATATATCAAATACTTCTTTAATTTCTTCATTAAAAATAGCCATTGCTTGTGATAAACCATAGTTTCATGAAGAATATACGTTTCATATATAATTACTACATCAAGTACTAATACAAGCATGGATTGAATGTGCTTTATTTTTAGAATCTAAAGTTGTGCAAAAGGATTTTTAAAATGTTATAAAAATTCCTGTATATTTGAATCACATTATTACGGTTATCATAAGGATTACTTTGGGGACTGCAAAAACTAAATCACCAAATTGAAGTAATATTAATTTAATGTTATAATTTGATATTGATTAAAATGAATTCATGTAATTGGAGATAAGTTCTCTTTTTTAGTCCTCAACATAACACTCTCAGAAATAAAAATCTCTTTTCTTGCATAGATTTCAAATATCCATAGTGATATTTTTTTAATCCTACAATTTACTAGGTTAGTAGAGGACAGTGCATTCACACATAATTTAAAAATCCCTGTCTAACAGACAAAATTTGAAATAAGGTATAGGAAAGAGGGAAATGGTGGTCAGAGAAAAAAAGTGACCTAGATGATGCCATGGCAACAGGAATACTTTGAAGCCTGGATGGTGACAGAGCAGGGTGGTTTGTTTAGACCAATCTCCTGGAAGCAGAATACACTGAAAGATGGTGGTCAAGGAAGAAAACTCTTTCCTGTCCTATGCAAAATTGTAAACTAGGTGAATAATTTATCAGTAAACAAAAACACAAGGCCATAACCTAACATGAATATTATATTATTTTCCTAAAAATCATGCAGTAAACCGTTTAAAGCCCTTAATTGGGATAAGGAAATTTAAACATGTGTTCATTTAAAAAATATTTCAAATCAACTTTGCTCAAGGCACAGGGAGCTTCCAAGATGCATCAGATGTTGATCCTTAATTCAATGAATTTCCACTCTGGGAAATTTAGTCAATTAATTGATTATTTCATTCAGCAAATAATGAGCTCATTACATCACCAGAGAGAGGTAAGAGCAAGAAAAAGGGGAACAATTGAAGAATCTGCTAAGTATACAGAGAAAAGTTTAGAGTTCAGTTGGCCAAGAGCACAGACTGTGTGAAGGGGAGTAAGAGAAAACAGGCTGAGAGAGGTAGGAGGAAGATTATTAGAGGGCTAGCACGCCAGAATAAAGAGACTGAACTTCACCCTGTAGCCAAAGACATTAAATGTTTATGAGCAGAGAAGCAGCAAAATTAGGACTGTCCTTCAAGAATACTAAGCTCCCAGCAATGTACAGAGAGCTTGAATTAAGAAGAGTAAAAAGTTGTGAATTCAGATTAAAAAGCTGTAACAACAGTTCAGGTGGTGAAAGTGAGAATCAAATTAAGGATGCTGGCAACAGCAAAAGAGAGGCGAGAATAGATGGAAAGGACATTCTGAACTAGGAGGAACAGGACTTGACAATGAGTAGACTGTGGGTTAAGGTGAAATGAGAGCTTGATGTTTTTAAGTCTGAGTGACCTGGGTAATGGAGGCAAGGAGGAAACGCTGGAGGATGAGGAGTTTAGTAGTGGGAGGTTGACAAAGCCAGTCTGAGCTGGTAGTGTAAATGGAGTATCATGTAGAAGTAACCAGCAGCTGACTGAAGTCACGGATGTGTGCCCCCATACATGTACATACATGCATGTGCAATAATACAGAGAAGAAAATAAGACACCGTTCTAATTTTCTGCTTTAGTAATGAATTAAAACCTTTCCTCAGGTTGTAGGTACATTGTAAATGGGGATGAACTGAATTTAGTGATAACCAGTTGACTCTGTTAAACCTTTTGGGGATCTCTTAATATGGTATACAAATTCAAAGCCTCTGGTTTTTACAAGAGCTTAGTAGCCAGCCATCAGTTTCTACTCTTTCAAAAAATGGTGATATGTCTCCAAGAAACTGCAGACATTCTGGGTAAGACTCAGTCACCTCTCTTCCACAAAGTTGTGTTTTTTTTTTTTTTTCTTTAAAGAAAGGTACTGTAGTTTCTAAAGGGTTGTTTGTCCATAACACTTCCACGAGTCTCATTCTGTTTTAACACTGTCACACAGGGGCACCTGGGTGGCTCAGTTGATTAAGTGTCCGACTCTTGCTTTTGGCTCAGGTTATGATCTTAGGGTCCTTGGGATCAAGCCCTGAGAAGGGCTCCACACTCAGTGAGGAGTCTGCTTGAGATCTTCTCTCTTCCTCTCCCTCTGCCCCTCTCCAAAAGCTCTCACGCTGTCTCTCTCTTAAATAAATAAATAAATCTTTAAACAAAAACAAAAAAACCAAAACACTGGCACACTGATTAGTTTTGGTAGTCACAGCCATCAACAGTTCATTTTTTTAAGTCATTCAATGTATAAGCTGTATATATTGCCCATTATTCATTTTATAGGCTTAGATAGAAAAATATGATAAACATCTATATTCAGTTCACCAATACAGATAATTTGATATATCTGAGACAGACAGTAAATGAACTGGGGGGGGTGCCTGGGAGGATTAGAAAAGAGAAGAAGAGGGGAGGGGAAAGGAAAGGAAGGGAAAGGGTTAGGGAGGGGGGGAGAATATGAAGAATCAGAATCACCCTTTAATACTGGCTAGCTTTTATTGAGAACTACTACATTCCAGGTAATGGTCTCAAAAGTACTACTCTTGTCTCTGTTTTTTTTTTTTTTTTTTTTAAGAGAAGACAGCAGAGACTTTTAAGTCTCTTTAAAAGGAAAGCAATTTTCTGAATGTTGCACAGTTAGAAATATCTGCCTATGAGAACTGACTCTGCTGCTTAATAATTCTAAAACTGAGTCTTTTAAATGTACTGCCTGACTCTCAAAAGGTTATGGAAGACTGATTGCCACACAGAGGTCCTACCCTTGACTGCCATGTTTCCCATTTTCCACCTGATTTCTTTTCCTCACTAACTCTAGCCCGGAAGACCCTGTCCCTTGAACCCTGTCATCTCTATGCCATTCTTCCCATACTATTCTAACAATAATAATGTCTAACAGGTTTTTAGCTCTCATTTGTGTGAGAACTGTGCTTAGAACTATTTTTACATGGATAATCTATTTTAGTCCTCAGTAAAACCCTATAATTATCCCCTTTTCCAAATGAGGAATCAGCGACTTGTAGAGGTTAAGTAACTTGCACAAGGTCACACAAGTAGAAAATGTCACCCTAGATCTCGTTAAGTTCAGAGGCCTCCTTCTCAATCTCTAAAACATACAGAATAGATGTTACTACCATAGCATTCAGCAAAGCCTTTACACTGGCCCTTTTATGTATGTGGGTTAATAAACTGTGTTTTTGTCCTTCCCCATTTTGAACACACAGCTGCTGTCTCCATAAACATTGCCCATTAGCCTGGAATTATTACATCTTTCTTCTTCAACTTTAAGTCTGTGACACATTTTTACTAATATATCAGAGGCATAAAGTATTTTGTTTTCTCCTGACCCTAACACTACCTGGCACTTAATGACTCTAAGTCTCTCGCTTTGCTCAACCCTCGTTTACTCTTCATCATTCAATTCTTGTCCCATTCACTGGCCTCTCCTACCCATTACTTTCATTTCTTCAATAACTTGTAAAGGCATTTTCAAGAATTAGATACCTACATAATATGAAAATAATTTTTAGTCTACTATAGTCGTTCTGAGATCACTAATGCAATATCAATTATACAATTCGGAAGTTACCTGAAGCACTGAAAATAATCACAAATTAAAAAAAAATTAAAGACGAAATTACCACATACAGTAAAGAATGATGACAGTAAGTACATGAGCATATTATTTCACTTGTTGAAATACCTTAAATGCAGTAAGAACTTGGACAAATGAAGGTCAAAATCTAAAGATAAGCCTAAAAAGGTTCAGTAGTTTAGTTCAATAAGCTCAAAAATGGAGAAAAGTGCATTAGAAAGTCCATGAATTGCTGCCACTTATGTTCCTGGTCTTTTTATCTGTGGCCCATATGACAGCAGAGACTCATTCCGCTGAACTGCTTTGATTCTGGCTAACAACTATGAGTAGAAAAACACTTGAATATATGGGAAATTGTTGGGTTCAAGTGTGGGGCAAGCAATTGGTATGAAAATAAGAGAAAAGTTTAAAAGTTCATATTGTAAACCAATTCTCCCTCTCCTATTAAAAACTAGTGGGATAGAAAACTGCTTCCAAAGAAACCTCTTTGAAATCACAGCTAGAGATTGCAAACATACTGTTTAGCTGGTAGGCTCACTTTGTCTTCTTTCTATAGCTGGATATAGACTTCTGTTGGATCAAAGATAAAAATACATCATAAAGTGCTACACAGTATGAACCTGGTGATTAATAGTATTTTGTACACACAGAATCTCAAGAATCTTTTTTAAAAAAATAAACATGGAGGAAATATAAAGGCTTTCTCACTCCCTTCTTTTTCTACACTTCACCTCACATCCATAATACAGACAATGGGGATAAAGAATGAAGTAGAATATTAAATATCTATATATACATATATATTTAATACTTAGTACTTAGACATACTCTTACATTACTACACACTGACGTTTGATGACTGTCAGACTTCTTCTATCAGGCAATGGGTGAATGGTATATGCTATGTATAATAACCAGTGGTGGGTGACTCTCTCTGTGTGTGTAGATCAGGAATTCGGCCTTGAACATAGGACTTTTGCTACCTAAACAAACATCCAGGTGAAGATGTCTATGGGCTATTTATTGACGATATGGGCCTGAAGTTCAGAGGTATGGTCTATTGTGAAGATATAAATTTTGTAAGTAAAGGAATATTGTTAGTTGAAGCTGAACAATGGGAATGTAAGAGATTTATTAGGGAAAATGAGTAGATGAAGAAGAAAATGAAGTTTAAAATCAAGAAAGAACTGTGAAAAGAGAGAGTAAACAGCAGAGAAGACTGAAAAAAGACAGCTGAAGTGGCATGCATCACAAGGGAGTGTGGCATTAGAGAAGCCAAAAAAAAAAAAAAAAGCCTTTTAGTAACAGAAAATCCTCAATTGTATAAAAAGCTGCTATGTTATGGCAAGAAGTAAGGAATTAGAAGTACCAAGTTAGAACCACTAAATGAATGTTTTCTTTGAGAAACGGAGAAGACTCATAGGGCAGTAGGTGCACAGTAATGGGATTCTTAGGAGGATTTTATTAAATGGGAAAGACTAAAGTAGTTTAAATGCTATTGAGAGGGTCTAGTGAAATGGGAGAAGTTGAAGATACAGGAGAGTGAGTATATATCATAGTTTCTATAAAGGAGAGAAGGAATAAAATCCACATTCTTTAGTGTTCTTAGTTGCAAAAAGCAAAATTCACTGTCATTGGTGTAAGCAGAATTAAAGAATTACACCTGATTGGTAGAGGCTCTGTCATGTTTGTGGCCTAGTTGTAAGGCAGGCGGAAATGTGAGTCATGTGTCATGCTCCAGAGGCAGGTCTTAGAACATGGGATTTTATAAAATATAGAAAGGGTAATAAAAAAGATGATGGACACCCACAATAAAAGAAATATCTACCACAAGTGCCAATACATGGGTGGAAGAATTGGCCTTAGTTAGTAGCTTAGAAATTTCCTCTACAGTAATAAAGAAAAGAAAAAAAACTAATGAGTGATGATCCAGAAGTCAATTTTGAGAGATGCCATCTGAGGGCAATAATTTTTCTCAGAAAAGTAGGACACAAATTCATCTTCTGAGACAGAAGAGAATAGTGAAGGCCTGAAGTTTGAGAATGTGGAGATGATTTAAAATAGTCACTGTAGAGATTGGGAAAGAAAGTTGAAAAAACAGACATAACACTTAAGAACTATGGAGAAAGTTCAATGTAGTTTTCTGGCCATGAATTTATAGTGGTATCAGTTTTCCAAACTAGATAATTTCATTTTTAAATAATAATCACAGGCCTGGGTGACAACATGGAGGGAACAGATAACCAGGCTTATCCAGGTTTGAATTCAGCTCAGAAATCCTACGAAAAAGTATAGAAGAATGAGGAGTTAAAGATACTACAAAGATATCAATTACAGATGTATAAATGACAAATGCGTTCTCATAGCCAAATACGGCCATTGGCTAATGTTATAGTATGAAAACTTCAGTATACTTGAGCCATTAGTATCTTCACATAAGGACACGTATTTACCTCTATTACATATTCTGCATGATTTGATTTGGCCTGTTATTCTAGCCTGTCAAGATCTTTTGGCTTTGATTCTGTCATCCCTCATATTCACTTTTCTTCTAGGCTTTGTTTCACCTGGAAATCTGATAAACAGACCACATCTCCATCTAACTGTTGGAAAAGTTGAGCAAAGCAGGGGTGAATTATATGGCTCTGTAATATAAAGAGATGAGCCCAAAGGCTTAGATATGTGGATTTTAGTAATCTTCTTCTCGGTGACAGAATCTTAGAATTTTATAGCTGTCCCACCCTCCACTGCCTCCCCCAATTCTTTCACAGCTGAGCAAGCTGATGCTTAAGGAGGTTAAGTGATTTTTCCAAAGTAATCAATTAAGTGGTAAAAATTCAGTATCAGAACTTAGTTTTCTGGCAACCAACTGTGGGATTGGCAGTTCTTTATACATTACTTCTCCTTTTGTTTATATGAATCAGATTCTTTTCATATTCAAAGTTTTTTTACATACTAATTTCTTATTATCTATTAAAGAACATAGAATAAAACTGTTGTGTTTTCAGGCAAATTGTTTTCACTTTTTAACAATTCTTTCGGTTACAACCATTACTATGAATTGGGTCCCAGGGAGAGTGTTACATTCACATCATCCATCCAAGACTAGAATCAGGATATAAACACTGCATTGGCATCATCACAATGCAAATGAAAATTAAGCTGTGTTTTGAGTTCTCTAATTATAAAGCAAATTTTGATTCTGTCTATTCCTTGAGGCTACATTGATTGGAAACTGGAAACTTTGTACCTATTGGCTGATAAAACAAAAAAATAAGTAGTCACTCAGAACCAACATCCAAACTGTAATATAATATACAAAATATATTTGGAAATATTTTCCAATCTGTAAGTTTTATTATACACATTATACTAAGCTATAAACTTTTATAAGAGTAAATCTCTTTCTTTTTTTCGTTGGGAATAAATTAGAATTTAGACTCATTTAATCACTGTAGAACTATAGCATAGGCTTTGAAAGCCATGTTGGGGTTTGAATTTCAGATCTGTCTTCACTTAATAGTTGTTGTAGTCAGGATTATGTAGTCTCTTTAGCTTCAGTTCACTCACATGTAAAATGGGCAATGTACTACCTGCTTCATTAGGCTGTGAGAAGTAAATAACCATATGATATTTGTAGGATAAAGAATGAGCCCTATTTTGTAGTATTCACTCAGTAAATGGGAGATAAAATTTTTGAGTTCCTAGAATAAGAAAGAATGGAGAAAAAAAAATCCTAGACATGAAATCTGTTCTCTTTGGATAAAGTTAGTTTCAACTTTCACCACAGTAAGCATCTATAGATACAAAAGATAGAATTCTGGTATTGTTACTTGTATTATAAAATGTTATAATGACTATATTTTTTTGTAATCAACTACTAACTGTGAAGATAGTTTCTTATAGTCTTATATAAAAATGGCTATAAAATTGCTAATATTAATCTACATCAAGAGCTGGCAAGCTGGTCAAATCAGAATGCTTCCTGTTTTTGTAAGTAAAATTTTATTGGAGCCAGGCCCATTCACTTATATATTGTCAGTGTCTGTTTTCATGCTACAGTGGCAAAGCTGAATAGTTGTGACAGGGCCTGTATGGCTGCAAAGCCTAAAATATTTACTTCCTGGCCCTCTGCATAAAACGTTTTCCGACTCCTGTTCTACTTGACTAAAATCCTTAAGACTGTGAGGAGAGAAGGTGTAAATACTTCAAAAATTTCTCTGTAAGATACTGTAAGCAAGATTTGGAAAAATATTGATATAATGTGTAAAATTCTACACTTTACCAGAAGAGTTATTGTGATTATTGAAGCTTTCCCTGCTCATTTTTTAAACTTCTGCTATTATAACTTTTTTCTAAAAAAATTATTTCTAATGTTTTTTGTTATTTTCATTAGTTTCATTCTCCACAATGCATTTCTAAATTTAAATAAATTTAAATACTATCCCAATATTTAAAACACTAACTTCCCCCATAAAATAGTTCTTATAAACATGAAAAATTTGTAGATTTATAATAAAAAGGATCTTAGATAATAAAAAAACAGGCAATGGGATAGAAATCACTTGTTTAACAAATGCTTAACGTGCATATATTACTAAGTGACAGAATTATCCTGATTAAGGTATAAGATGTTTTAAATAATCATCATACCATGTGTACATTCTATTCATTGAATTTTATTTTTAATATGATTTATAGAATTTATTTTTATGTTGTGGAATTGGGTTTCCTTAATAATTCAAATTAAATTCCCATGTATAGAAGAAATGTGAAAAAATAGTGACTTGGGCTTTTCATCCATATAATACTAAAATGTTATTTTAAGACTGTTTTCCTTGAAGCAACTATTTTATCAGGTGTGTTTGCATAATATCAAAATAATTAGTTTAGTCAGAAACTTTATCAACAAAATTAAAGTAGTTTTTGCTTATGATAGATATACCACTTGATTGATTGAATTTTCTGCATTTTCCCGATAGCCATTTTGATGCTACATAAGTATAATCACTAAAAGTCACACACAGAAATGCTACCAAGACTATCAGCTTGCCAGGTCACATTCCTTTTAACTAACAGAAGAATATGGAGATAATACAATAAATTAACATGTGACCTAATTTTGCCAAACGAATACTTAAGCGTATTAATTCTAAGTAAAGTTTCATTAAATTGTATCTAATAAACATTTATTAAGTTCATACCCATGCCAGTAACTGGAAATGCAAAAATATTTTTTCCCTGAAGAAACTCATAATATAGTAAAACATTCTATAGCAAAGAGTATAGACATAGGGATACTTTGCTATCCATATTTTTATTTCTAAGGGAAAGGGTTGCACAGAAGTAAAACTGATTATAAAGGGCATGCTAGGGAGAGGGCACAGCATAAGCAAAGCAGCAGAGGTGGGTGGAGATACACAGGCTAACTGACTCTACAGTCTTGCATTCAAACCATCTCAGACTATTTTCTTATTTTCCATGGTAGTTTCACAGCTTTTCTTTCTGGACCATTACAAAATTGACCTTTTTTTTTTTTTTTCCTATGATGAACTTTTTAATACCTAAATTTACTTTGAACTCCGTTTCCACAAAACATTTAACAAAATAAAAATCTCATTAATGCTTCAACATCGTATTTGGGCCTGAGCAAATTTATCGTTATCAGTGTGTTCAGTCATTTTTTAAAACTCTTATATTCTTAGACAACAAAGCAAATAAGAACCAAAAGAACAACAAACTCTTACTAGTAATGGTTTATTCAAACTACTTTTTGAGATCTTCCTCTAAGTTATAAGGAGATCAGATAAAAGGTCATAGCGAAGTAAAAGGTAACACAGATCAAAATTCTTTAGAAATGCTTCAGCATTGTCACTAAAACATTAGTTCCTGATGAGTTTCTTTAAGGCTTTGTATGGAAATTGGTATTTATTTTCAATCTAGAAACAGAAATAGGATTCAGGAGGATACATAACAGTGCTACCAAGGCAGCAATTATCGCACACTATTTTGTGGAGGGTACTGTAATAGGCATTTTGTAATTTCAGGCATCTAAGTTTATGAGCATAATTCATTCTCCATTGTTGCACAATAAACTGCCACAGATCTAGTAATTCCAAACAAGACAAATGTATTCTTTCACAATTTCCTTTACCTGAGTCCTCTCCTCGGGGTTTCTTTGGAATGAAATCAAAGTATGGGCAGGGGCTATCAGTTTATCTGAGGTTCAGGGTCCTCTTGCAAGCTCCCTGGTTACTGGCAAATTCATTCCTTTTAGGAAGTAGCTGTCACTTCCTTTTTTTCTTACTGGCTATCCCTGAGGGACTGCTCTCAGTTCCTAGAGGCCACCCACAATTCCTTGCCATGTGGCCCCCATGTGATAAGCAGATCACAACACAGTTGTTTGCTTTCTGCCAGACCTGGGGGTACATCTCTCCAGCTTCTCCCTTTAGTCAATTAATATAATCATGGGGGGACAATGTCATCACTTTTTGCCTTATAACATAACCTTATCAAGAAATGACTATCTTATATTTACAGGTTCCATTCACACTCAAGGGAAGGGAATCATATAGGGCAGGGACACCGGGGCAGAAATCTTGGGAACCATATTATTTCCGTTTTATGGATTAGGAATTTAGGATTTAGAAAGGTTTAGTGACTTGCCTAAATTTATACTGCTAAATTGTGGCAGGGTTACCAGCTGTCTCATTTAAAAGACAGGGCTCAGAACCATTAGCTTAGCATCCTCTTTAGGCCTAATGGTACAGTAATCAAATCTTCCTTTTATAGTTAATCCAGTTTTTTAGTTTCAATTCTCAAGTCTGTACAGAAGACTTTCAACTTTATATCTCTAACCCTGATGTCTTGCTTGAGCTGTAGACCCCTATCACTTAACGTTTTCTGCAATTTTATAATTTTATGACCCAGTTCCAATTTGACTCATCTAAAACCAATTTCAATAAATTACCCCTCCTCAAGTCCCAATTTCTATTAGGTGCATAACTCTTTTTCTTGTCTGCATTGCCATCTTTGTACCTCCCTCTACTTTGCTGCACTGTGGACTAATCAAAGGCTAATATCTAAGTACCTATCACCACAGAGCTCATCTGTGGACAGGGCTCAGTTAATGCCTGTTTTTTTTTTTTTTTTTTTTCAGCCAGGGTGAGTCAGTAACCAATTCCTTCATTTCTTAATTTGAAATATGTTTGATGCCCATCTGCCTGGCTTCATTCTCATGGGCATTACATTTAGTAATGGTAATGTGCTATTTGACCTTTTTGGGGGGTAATCACCCTTTAATAGTCATTTAGTAAATATATTAGCTGTTTCCAAATGCTGTAAACATACGTAGTTTTTACCTTGCCTGAGGAAACATTTCAAATGAATTTACTTAAAGAAACAGAATTCAATAGTAAAAAAATTAATAAAGCAAATAATAGAAATGTTGCCAATAATCTGAGATTAGAAAACATATTTTAAGTATTAAATTACTATTAAATATACAGGGTCCATTTTCATTACATAAGCATTTTCCCCCAGAAAAATGCTACTTAAAAAAAAAATAAAAACTGCTTATGGATATAAATTAGTGAACTAATGCCTTAGTTACGTAATTCCAAATTTCTGAGTACTGACAAGCACTTTCTGAGTGTGAATGTATGAATAAATACTTCTAATATGAATAAGCATTTTTATGGCACTAAGGAAGAGCCTTGGAGAGTGGCTAAGATTGTGGAGTCTAGAGCCAGACTGCCTGAGTTTTCATCTCAGTGTCTCCAGTTATACTGTTTGTGTGACATTGGATAAGATATTTAACCTCTTCTGTGCCTTGGCTTTCTTTTTTTCTAAATAATAATAATAATAATAATAATAATAATAATAATAATAACAATAGCACCTAACTGACAGCTATGTTAGAAGAATGAATATTTAAAGAATTCAGGAACTTGGGGCGCCTGGGTGGCTCAGTTGGTTAAGCGACTGCCTTCGGCTCAGGTCATGATCCTGGAGTCCCGGGATCGAGTCCCACATCGGGCTTCCTGCTCGGCGGGGAGTCTGCTTCTCCCTCTGACCCTCTTCCCTCTCGTGCTTTCTATCTCTCATTCTCTCTCTCTGAAATAAATAAATAAAATCTTTAAAGAATTCAGGAACTTGTCTGGTCCTTTGTAGTCACTATATAAACTAACAAGTAAATTAGGAGAATATTTTGGATATTTTAAAGACGAATTCTTCCTAGACTATGCAAATATAATTCTAATTTAGGGATTTTCAAAAAATATCCATTTAAGGCTTGATCAGAGGTAAGGCAGCAGAAGAGTAGGGTGACCCAAAGATTGCCTCCTCCCTGAAACACAGCTAGATAAATATCAAATCATTCTAAACACCCAAGAAATCGATTGGAAATCTTAGAGAACAAAGCTGCAAGTCTACAAATCAGAAAAATGACTTTGGGAAGATGGAGGAATTCACCTCCCAAAAAAAGAACAAGAAGAAATGATGGCCAGAAATTTAATTAATATGGATATAAGGAAGCTGTCTTAACTAGAATTTAAAAGAATTATAAGGATACCAGCTGGGCTTGAAAAAAGCAGAAGACACTAGAGAATCTCTCTCTCTCTCTCTTTTCTTTTTTTTTTTTGGCCTACCAGGTCCTTTATGCAGTTGAATTTACAAGGTGACACCAAGTTAAGACAAAGTTCCAGCTTGGATGCCTTCATCTCCCTCCCCTGAATCCTGGTCCACTGGCTGCCAAAGCTCGAAGGGGTTTGGGGTAGGGTGCTTGGTCATGGGAAAAGCTGCTATGGTTGGCCCAGCATATGGGTAGAGGGGAAGGTTTCATTTCTTCACAATCTGAATGACATCCTCGTCCTCCAGTGTATGATCTTTACCCACTTTTTGAAGATTGTGTTTCACAGACAGACCCCAGACCAGAGCATATTTAAATTCTTTGATAAGATTTTTGTGAATCTTCATGCAGAAATCCTCCACCGTAGTCCTAGAGTAAGGCAGCACCACTGGGGATGTATAATCTGGCAACTGGCCTTTGGGTTTGGTGTAAATCCTCACTAGTTTCAGATAGTCCCAGATCTTTTCCAAGAGGTCATCGAAATTCCAGCGGTGATGGGCAGAGGTGGGTACACAGTGAGGCACCTTATAGATGATATCCAATTCCTCAATGGAGATCTGATCAATCTTATTCAACACACAGATACAAGGGATACAAACTCTGTTTCCTTCTGCCACGTCAATGAGGTCATCCGCTGTGGCATCACTACGCAGTGTCACATCAGCATTGTGAATTTTGTATTCAGCCAGAATGCTCTTCACAGTTTCAGCATCCAGCTCGCTCTGAGGGCAGGTGGCCGTGAGATTAATGCCTCCTTTATCCTTCTTCTTAAAGCCAATGTTGGGAGGTTTGCTGTTCAAGCGAATGCCAAAGGCTTCCAGCTCATTTTTAATTATCTTTTTGTGTCCCAAGGGTTTCAGGACATCTAGAACAATCAGGATCAAGTTACATGTTCGGGCCACTGCAATGACTTGACGGCCTCTACCTTTCCCATCCTTGGCACCCTCAATGATACCTGGAAGATCCAGGAGCTTGATCTTGGCACCTTTGTATCTGATGACACCAGGCACAATGGTCAGAGTAGTGAACTCATAGGCTGCCACCTCAGAATATACCCCTGCCAGGTTACTAAGCAGTGTTGACTTCCCCACTGATGGAAAACCCACAAACCCAATTCGAGCATCACCTGTCTTGGTCACATCAAAACCTTCTCCTGGCCCACCACCACCACCACCTTTTGGGGTAATGAGCTCTCTATGAAGCTTAGCAAGGCGAGCCTTAAGCAGCCCTAGGTGGTGTGCTGTGGCCTTGTTCTTTTGAGTCCGAGCCATCTCGGGTTCGATCTCCGCAATCTTGGCTAAGGTGCTGCTCATGGTAGCGAGTCACCGGGCGTTGGGGGTGAGAGCATAGTGGCCTCCGCACAGAGTACTTCCCCTCACACCGAGAATCTCTCTTTTTTAAGATTTTATTTATTTATTTGAGAAAGAGAGAGAGAGTGAGAAAGAGAGAGTGAGAGTAACCCCAAGTTTGGCTATAAATGAGAGAGCACATAAGCGGGGGTGGGGGGCAGAGGGAAAGGGAGAAGCAGACTCCCTGTTGAGCAGGGAGCAATGTGGGGCTCAATCCCAGGATCCTGGAATCATGACCTGAGCTGAAGGCGATGTTTAACCAACTGAGCCATCGAGATACCCCGACACCAGAGAATCTCTTATGGCAAAGGTAAAAGAACTAAAATAAAGTCAGGCTGAAATTAAAAATGCTATAACTGAGATGCAAACCTGAATGGAAACCATAAAAATGAGGATGGATGAAGCAGAGAAATGAATCAGTGATTAAGAACAGAAAATTATGGGAAATAATGAAGCTGAAAAGAAGAGAGAAACAATAGTAAAAGATCAAAAAGATAGACTCAGAGAACTCAGCGACTTATTAAAACAGAATAACATTCATATCATAGGAGTCGCAGAAGATGGAAGAAAAAGAAAGAGGGGGCAGGAGGTTTATCTAAGCAAATTATAGCTGAAAACTTCCCTAATCTGGGGAAGGATACAGAAATCAAAGTCCAAAAAACACAGAAAACTCCAATTAAATTTAGCAAAACCCAACCACTGCCAAGGCATTTCATAATCAAATTCACAAAATACACAGACAAGGAAAGAATCCTGAAAGCAGCAAGGGAAAAAGGTCCTTAACCTACAAGTGAAGATAGATCAGGTTCACAGCACAGCTGTCCACAGAAACTTGACAGGCCAGAAGAGAATGGCAGGATATATTCAACATGCTGAATGGGAAAAATATGCAGCCAAGAGTTCTTTAACCAGGAAGGCTGTCATTCAGAATAGAAGGTGAGATAAAGAGTTTCCCAGACAAACACAAACTAAAGGAGTTTGTGACCACTAAATCAGCTCTGCAAAAGAAGGGAAATAATAAAGACTAGAGCAGAAATAAATGATATAGAAACCAAAAAAAAAAAAAAACCAACAATGAAACCAAGAGCTGGTTATTTCAAAGAATTAATAAAATTGATAATCCCCTAGCCAGACTTATCAAAAAGAAAAGAGAAAGGACCCAAATAGATAAAATCACAAATGAAAGAGGAGAGATCACAACCAACACCACATAGAGATACAAACAATTATGACAGCATACTATTAAAAATTAAATGCCAAAGAACTGGGCAATCTGGAAGAAATTGACAAATTCCTTGAAACTTACAAACTACTGAAACTGAAACAGGAAGAAACAGAAAATTTGAACAGATCCATAACCAGCAAAGAAATTGAATCAGTAATAAAAAATCTCCCAACAAAAAAAAGTCCTGGGCCAGAATTTAGGGGAATTCTACCAGACATTTAAAGAAGAGTTAATACCTATTCTTAAACTGTTCCAAAAAATAGAAATGGAAGGAAACTTCCAAACTAATTCTAGGAGGCTAGCATTACCTTGATTCCAAACCCCGTTACAGACTGCAATAAAAAGGAGAATTACAGACCTGATGAACATGGATGCAACATTTCTCAATAAAATACTAGCAAATCAATTCTACAGTACATTAAAAGAATTAGTCACCACGATCAAGTGGGATTTATTCCTGTGTTGCGGGGTGGTTCAGTATTCAGAAATCAAATCAACGTGATATACCACATTAATAAAAGAAAGGATAAGAACCAAATGATCCTGTCAGTAGATGCAGAAAAAGCATTTGACAAAATACAACATCCGTTCTTGATAACAGCCCTCAACAAAGTAGGGATATGTGGAACATATAGGCCTTATATGAAAGACCCACAGCTGATATTATCCTTAATGGGGAAAAAACTGAGAACCTTCCCGCTATGGTCAGGAACAAAACAGGAATGTCCACTCTCACCATTATTACTTAAGATAGCACTGGAAACCTTAGCTTCAGCAATGAGACAACAAAAAAGAAGTAAAGGCATCCAAATCAGCAAGGAAGAAGTCAAATTTTCGCTATTTGCAGATGACATGATACTTCATGTAGAAAATCCAAAAGACTCCACCAAAAAATTGCTAGAACTAATGCATGAATTCAACAAAGTTGCAGGATATAAAATCAATGTGCGGAAATCTGTGGCATTTCTATAATAATGAATCAGCAGACAAAGAAATCCAGGAATTGATCCCATTTGCAAAAGCACCAAAAACAATAAGATACCTAGGAATAAATCTAACTAAAGGGGCAAAATATCTGTACTCTGAAAACTACAGAACACTTATGAAAGAAATTGAAGAGGACACAAAGAAATGGAAAAGTATTTCATTCTCATGGATTGGAAGAACAAATATTGTTAAAATGTCTATATTACCCAAAACAATCTATACATTTTATGCAATCCTTATCAAACTACCACCAGCATTTTTCACAGAGCTAGAACAAACAATCCTAAAATTTGTATGTAACTACAGAAGACCCTGAATAGTCAAGGCAAACCTGAAAAAGGTAAACAAAACTGGAGGCATCACGATTCCAGACTTTAGGCTATATTACAAAGCTGTAGTCATCAAGACAGCATGGTACTGGCATAAAAACAGACATATCGGTCAATGGAACAGAATTGAGGACCCAGAAATGGACCCACAACTATATGGTCTACTAATATTTGACAAAGCAGGAAAGAATATCCAATGGAAAAAAAAGACAGTCTCTTCAACGAATGGTGTTGGGAAAACTGGACAGCAACATAAAGAAGGATGATACTGGACCACTTTCTTACACCATATACAAAAATAGACTCAAAATGGATTAAAGACCTAAATGTGAGACAGGAAACCATCAAAATCCTAGAGAACACAGGTAGCAACCTCTTTGACATTGGCCATAGCAACTTCTTAGTAGACACATTGCTGGAGGCAAGGGAAACAAAAGTAAAAATGAAGTACTGGGACTTCATCAAAATAAAAAGCTTCTGCACAGTGAAGAATACAATCAACAAAACTAAAAGGCAGCCTATGGAATGGGAGAAGATATCTGTAAATGATTTATCTGGTAAAGGGTTAGTATCCAAAATCTACAAAGAACTTATGAAACTCAACACCCAAAAAAACAAATAACTCAGTTAAGAAATGGGCAGAAGATATGACTAGACACTTTTCCAAAGAAGACATGCAGTTGGCTAACAGGCACATGAAAAATGCTCAACATCACTCATCCTCAGGGAAATACAAATCAAAACCACAATGAGATATCATCTCACACTTGTCAAAATGGCTAAAATTAACAACACAAGAAACAACAGGTGTTGGTGGGGATGCAGAGAAAAGGGAACCCTCTTGCACTATTGGTGGGAGTGCAAACTGGTGCACTCTGGAAAACAGCGTGGAGGTTCTGCAAAAAGTTAAAAATAGAGCTATCCTATGATCCAGCAATTACACTACTAGTTATTTACCAAAGAATACAAAAATACAGATTCAAAGGGGTACATGCAACTCGATGTTTATAGCAGCATTATCAACAACGGCCAAACTATGAAGAGAGCCCAAATGTCCATCAATTGATGAATGGATAAAGAAGATGGGATGTATAAAAATACAATGGAATATTATTCAATCATCAAAAAGAATGAAACCTTGCCATTTGCAATGACATGGATGGAGCTAGAGTGTATTATGCTAAGTGAAATAAGTCAGTCAGAGAAAGACAAATAACATATGATATCACTCGTAGGTGGAATTTAAGAAAGAAATAGATGAGGGGCACCTGGGTGGCTCAGTCATTAAGCGTCTGCCTTTGGCTCAGGTCATGATCCCAGGGTCCTGGGATTGAGTCCCACGTCGGGCTCCCTGCTCGGCGGGAAGCCTGCTTCTCCTTCTCCCACTCCCCCCGCTTGTGTTCCTGCTCTCGCTATCTCTCTCTCTGTCAAATAAATAAATAAAATCTTAAAAAAAAGAAAAGAAAGAAACAGATGAACATTCTTGGGAAGGGGTAAAATGGAGAGAGGGAAACAAACTATGTAAGAGGTTCTTAATGGTAGAGAACAAATTGAGGGTTGATGGAGGGAGGTGAGTGGGGCAAGGGCTATTAAAGAAGGCACTTATTGTGATGAGCACAAGGTGTTATATGTAAGTGATGAATCACTGAATTCTATGCCAGAAACCAATATTGCACTGTACGTTAACTAAAATTTAAATTAAAAATTATCCATTTAAAAGCTTTCCATTTATGATATAAAATATATTGCAGAACATTTTATTAAAAATTAATTACTCGGGGCAGATAACAGATATGTTTACAAAGCAGTTTTTAGAAATAGAGTAAACAAGGTCTCATACTATTGTAAATATCATGTTAGAATTACTATGTTAGAAGATGCATGATATTATGCTTTTTTTATTTTTTATTTTTTATTTTATTTTTTAATTTTTTTAAAGATTTTTATTTATTGAGAGAGAGAGAGAATGGTAGAGAGAGAGCATGAGAGGGAGGAAGGTCAGAGGGAGAAGCAGACTCCCTGCTGAGCAGGGAGCCCGATGCGGGACTCGATCCCGGGACTCCAGGACCATGACCTGAGCTGAAGGCAGTTGCTTTTATTAAGATCTGTAGAATTGTATATCACGAAAGCAGTCCTAATGTAAACTGTGGACTTTAATTAGTAATTATGTATCAATACTGGTCCATCAGTTGTAACAAATGTACCACACGAATGCATGATATTAATAATAAGGGAATGGGGGGGATGGTATATGAGAACTGTCTGTACTTTCTGCTCAATTTTTCTGCAAACCAAAAACTGATCTAAAAATAAAGTTTGGTTATTAAAATAAAAAAAGAATTACTGTGTTGTCTATTATTATTATTATTACTAATATTAATTTTTCCATACCAGATCCAACTTTCATCAGGGAACAAATTTCGTGAACTGCTTTCTCTTAGTAGATATATTTTTAAATAATTTTATCATGGTAGTTAAATATCTCTAAACAACAAGCATAAACACAGCAGCAGAAATCAAATTTATTTGTATACAGGAAGAGAGACGTGGCACCGGAAGCGAGACAGACTTGATCTGAACCTTTTAGCAACTTTGGGTTAGGAGAGAGACAGCTTTATCGTTCCTAACTGCCAGCCCTGTGCTTGATGTGAGTTGGATATCTTTCAGATTAAATCAAAAGGCAAAAATTGGGTCATAAATCCTATGGAGTTCTGTTCTGGGAAATATACTAGGAAACAAAGTGAGATGGCAGCGTGAGTGTTGCCTCTAGGGCTTGACAAAAACAAACAACAAGATAGAAATACAAAATTAAAATTGATACAATTAAGTTACAGAGTGATTTCAGTCTCAAGATCCCCATTCAAAGAGTGTGCTTTTGGTTTAAAAGTTACCCACAGCAAAATTTCTTTGCAGAGTTCCCATTTCCAGGATCCACTGAAAATTCTTTCCTTGGGCTCAGCAAGGCCATAAGGGATTTGTCAGAGCTTTCTAATTTTACAACTATTAGATAAAATGATAAGGCAGCTGGGTCACTGGAAGGCGAAGCCTCCAAACCGGGATTTTTGCTGGCTTAAAAGAAAATAAAAGTGATGTATAAAATAGCAAGCCCCATGGAACAATATAAAGAAAAGTCAGGGGAAAGTGTACAGCTATAAAAGATGTTTAAAGCAAGGAATCTCATAGTGTCTTATTTTCATTTGAAAGCTGTAGCCAGGAGCAAAGATTCACTTTGTTTTGGCAGGTTAGAAATATCTCACTAGTTTTTATTTTACTCAAAATAAGTATAAGAAACGAGTTGATACTATGAGGTTCTTCCTACTCTCTCCACCCTGCTTCTGGCCTTTCCCTTACACTTGAAGCCTCCTACTGTCATCCACTTTATCTTCTCTCAAGGGGAAAGTTTTGAAAGCTGGCTAGAAACAAATGAAAAGTAAGCTCTCCTGAACAAGGGTTAAATATATGGCTCCAACTATCTAGCGCAACATACATATTTGACCTCTGTGGGGTGTGAACCAAATTTTCTTTGAGTGAGTGATCATTTTCACACACTTGAATTTTAGCACAACCTTTGATATTGAAGTAACTATAGTTCAGTGGAAAAGAAATGTTCATGCCATATAGAATGTTGGAAGTATTCTAGGCTCCCCCTGGACCATGATTTATGAATGATTCAAACAGCTTACCATAGGGCCGGGCCAACTCTTTTCTTTTGTAAGGTGTGTCTAAAAGCTGCATTAATGACTATCAATGACAACAAGTTTCCTGATTACTGGTATGTTAAAAGAACTCATTTTATCATGTAAATAAAACTCTTCAAATGTTCAAATAGAATCAGAAATTCACATCAGCATGATATCAAAATGAGGAATGGGAAGAGTGAGGTCATAGGAAGTGAGGGTGAGGGATGTGAAAAGAGAGACAGAGTGCACTTAGTGGAATTTGGGTTTGTGCCTTAGTGGATGAAAACGCCTCTGTACAATGAAGGATGAGTATAAAAATTCTTTTCTTCAAGAAAGTGGTTAATATTGTCCCATACTGAACAAAGACAAAACTTCTGGTCTAAATTCAAATATACTTTGGAATATAATTTTTGTGGCCACTCTGCATAAAAAGGATGGACTCTGACCCAAACTTTGATTCCTATGGAGAGACTGCTGATAGCACACACGCCAAGGAGGTAATAAAAGGTTTATTACTCTTTAACCAATCTTTCTGGGGATAATAGGCAGGCTTCCCAAGTTGGTATGAAATGCCCTGAGAGAGCAGGGAAGGAAATTGGCTTGGCTTTTGTGCTAGTCGTTGGGGCTGGGCTGAAGGTTCCTGTGTGTGAGGTTTGGCTTGTGTGGTTTGAATTTCCCACTATTTCAAAAGAAAGGAGCATCCAAGCTTTCGTACCAGCATGCCCTGATACGGGACAGAAGGAGAAAAGAGAATAGTGAGCAAAAACATCAGAAAATGCAGTCAGACTATCACAATATACCCTGTCTGCACTGCCATTTACATCATTCTCTCTTAATTCTTCTTAAGTCTCCTCAATATTTGGGCACTGTCCATCATCTAGCATATTCCCCCACGATATCTCTTTATGGTTGTTTCAAAGTGCTGCCACCAAAACATCACATTTTACACTTCCAATGCCTTTAAAGTCTTATTTTCTCTGTTGGGTCAACTCTCCTCTCACTGTGCCACTCTCTGCCGAGTCTTTCACACTGCCCTTCCCTAACTACTCCTCTTTCAAAACCAGTTCAAGTCTCCTCTTCTGTAGAGTCCTCTTGTAATCATTTATGTCCTTGTCAATTTCTAGATGTAGTTTCATTTCTAAATCCAGAAACAAATGGTGGAAATAATTGTATGTTTATTAATTTATACAAATATGTGTTTCATGTTTGGTCTATAACAGATGCTGTTCTAGATTCTGAATAAGACATGGATTCTGTATCACAGTTAGTTATGATGACTGTGATCTGAACAGGCAACCATTCATAATAAGGGGGCAACTTTATGGAGTCTTTTTTTTTTTTTTTTAGAGGACAGAGGTGGGGGAGGGCAGCGGGAAATGGAGAGAAATATTATTTATTTATTTGACAGAGCACGCGTGCACACACAAGCAGGGAGAGTGGGAGAGGGAGAAAAAGACTTTCCGCTGTGCAGGGAGCCCAATGTGGGTTTTGATCCCAGGACCCTGGGATCATGACCTGACGCTTAACCAACTGAGCCACCCAGGCGCCCCTGGAGTCTTTTTAAATGGGGTATACTGGACGTTAATTTTGAATGACAAATATTTTATTTAAAATATTTACTCTTTCACTATGAATATCAAACTGAACTTTTAACTATCATGTAGTTTACCATTATATAACTTGAAGAATATATTATTTGTCTTGTTTGTATCTAGATTTTTAAGCTTAAACACAGATTCAACATCAGGTACATGGAAGGAAAAAACTCACTAATTTACCTGAACAGCATTTTGTGTGTATTATTCTTAGACTAAGTGACTTTTTAAATAATAGTAACTGCCACACAATAACTACAATTACTTATAATCACCTAAAAAATTATGAGAAGGTAAAGCGTAAAAATTAATTTTCAGAGAAAGATACTTTTAACCAAAAGGCTCAGCTTTAGTTGAGCCAGATTTTCTCCCTTTCATTCTTTTTTAATATCAATACAAATTAGACAATTTCTTTTCTCTACAGATTTGTTTCATATTGTATTCAAAATTATTTCACTGTATATCTACTTATTGGGAGAGATAAAACTTGTAAAAATGTTCACATTTACTTTTCTTTACAGTTCACATAAAGTAATTGTTTCTATTGAAAATGTAATCCATAAGTTTTTGAAGATGATGTAAGCTAGATATGGCTCAATACATAGAAAAAATAGTTTAAAAATCAATAGAATGAGGTACAAATATATTTGGGGCACCATACCCAAATGAAGTACACTGGGAGAAGAGCAGTACTGAAACTGTTTCAAAAAAACTTGACCATCACCAAGAGCATGGGGATCCTTGTAATTTATGTACCATATAAAAAATAATTAGAAAGTTTAAATCCACCAAGAATTGTGTCTCAAAAAAGTGATTTTTATCATTTTGATACAATTTTAGCAAGAGATATAGAATATAACAAGTCAGAGATTAAACAAATGTGTGTAATTATGAAAATTGGTATCTAAACATTATTTAACAGTATCATCCAAAATCTTGACTGTCTTAGATATGAATTGTATCCATCTAGGTTAAAGGTTATTGAATTTGGGACATCTGAAAAGCTTCACTGAAAACACCTTTCTCCAATGTAATAGTACCTTCTGCTATGTATAGAGCTTATTACATTGCTACAGGTTCTCACCTGAGCAGTACAATCTTTTATTTTTAGCTCCTTTGGATGTTTCGATTGCATTTCTAAAAATAATATTTTCTTTGCACATGCAATTTTGTGCATCATTGCCCCTAATTGCATCTTTAAAATGCATGCTGTGAATATTTAGCCCTAAAGCATACCATGAACTTTTTAAAATGGAGCATGCTTTGATTGCTGTGACTTCTTAATTTTCTCCATGAAATGAATATCCCTCATGTATATTATGAAATGAACAATGCTAGAGCAAGACTCTATCCCCCAGATGGCCTGTTCAGTTCTAATTCTCATAACATGCATATTCAAAAGAAATGAGGTCATGCTTATCTCTAATCCCTAGGCAATCCCAAAGCAGCAGAAACATAAGGGCTATCAACATTCCAGGATCCTATGAGTTTGGGACTGCAAGAGGGAGATTTTTTTACATTCTTCAATAAAGCTTATTTCAAAAGTTCTTTATATAGCATGAATTCCTGCAATTGGTAATCTATACAGCTCCGTTAGCAATGTTCTACTGATTTGTTTTTCTTGACTCTTAATATCAGGTAAGACGGGATTTATATATCCATTCAAAAAGTATTTATCAAGCACCTTCTAAGCAATAGACACTGTGCTAAATGCTTAGAGTTGAGTGTATGTGAGGGTCTTACAAAGAACAGTAAACAAGTAAATAAATCAAATGATTATACATTGTGGTGTATAAAAAAAACAATCACAAGGTTGAGATGCAGAGAAATGGAGTCAGTAAAGCTCTCTTTTAGGGATAGCATTTAAATTAGGCAGTGAAGAATTACAGTGGCTAGGCAAACCATAGCCCACTGGCCAAATATTGCTCAATGCCTGATTTTGTAAATAAAGTTTTGTTGGGATATAGTCACATTCATCTTTTATGTGTTGTTTGTGGCTGCTTTTGCACTAGGCCAGCAGAGTTGAGTACTTGCAACAGAGACTGTATGGCCTACTAATTTAAATATCTTCATTCTACGGCCTTACAGAACAAGAGTGAAGAAGAAGCTTTTCACATAGGGGGAATCAGGGGATGAGATATTGAAGTAGAATAAAAAAGTCATGCCATATCAAAGGAAATGAAAGAAAGCCAGGTAGCAAGAGGTGAAGCAGGAAGTGATAGGGGCAGCCAGGTAATCCTGAGCCTTGGAAGCTGTGGTGAGCAGTTTGGATTTTTAATTTTCACTGTTACAGAAATCCAGTGGAAGGTTGTGAGAGGGGAGTGACATGATTTATTGTTCAGAGAACTTGCAGCTAATCCTTCCAGAGTACGTATTATGTGCACAGTGAAGGCTATTTACATGGACTCACTTATTTAATTCTTACATATTATGAAGTAAATGCTATTATTTTCCTGATGTTACGAAGAAAAGGTGTGTAGCTTGCTCAATATGATATGCTTGCAAACGATGGTGGTAGATATGAATCCAAATATTTTTGGTCCAGAGTCTGTACTTTTGAGCACTGGGCACTGGTCTAGATGTCTAGAGTGGATCAGTGTGACATGTGTGTATTGTGTTTTTGTACAGAACAGCGGTAGAGGAATGAGTGTCTTAGGCGACTGTGGAAAGAGTAAAGGTGTAATCAGTATAGCGGCCTGAGCTATGGGACTGAACACTGAATGACAAATGTTGAATGACTCAGGGAAAAGAGTTGCAAGAAATAGTCACCCACCTTCAGTGCTGAAGAATGGTGAACAACCAGATGGATTGAAAAGTGTACCTTAGACTTTTCAGCCTAGAGACTACTGTTACAGACAGACACTTTAAATAGTGACATGCCACTTTTCAGCAACCATATATGGTACCACAAACAAGTAAGAACAATTGTATTTAACCCTGTAGTTCTAGTTTTCCAGAAAGGTAAGATGAATATGACTAAACTATAGTAGAAGGCTGTTATTTCCTTCTGAATCTTCATTTATTTTTTTTCTTTCCAGTCTAACAAAAAAGTCAGCTACAATAATATACTCTATTTCTGTATTAAAACTTTTCAGAAGATTAACTTTACATTGCACAATGTATTCATTTTTATATTTCATTACTTATAGCTGTCTTTTTCTGAATAAAATATCTGCCAAAGAACACATTATTACATAAAATTATAATCTTTGTTCTCAGAACTAGGTAATTTGCTTTCATATAGGTCAAAGAAACTATTTTGATAGTATTAGAAGATATAATTGGTGTTAGTATATATATGGTTTTTCTTTAAAAAAAAAAAGATGGGCTGTCATAGAGTATAACAAATAAGAATTGAATAGAATGAGTTAGCTATCCTGGTAAAGTAATAACAGTTGCAATTCTCTTATTTAGGAAATAACTGTGTCCAACAATATTAATAAAGTCAAATAATAATAAGGTCAAAAAAGGTAATGAGAATAGTGGAACAATCTTTTAACAAGAGAGCATAAATGAAAAAAGATTAGTCTCTTTTCTTTCAAGAATTTGTGTACCTTTTCACCTTTGAAAAGAGAAAGAGTGTATATTTTTTAAATTTTTATTTAAATTACACTTAGTTAACATACAGTATAATATTAGTTTCAGGTATAGAATTTAGCGATTCAACACTTACCTACAAAACCCAGTGCTCATCACAAATGCACTCCTTAATCCCCATCACCTATTTAATCTATCCCCCCTTCTAGTAACCATCAGTTTATTCTCTATAGTTATAAAGTCTGTTGCGTGGTTTGTCTCTCACTCTCTCTCTACCCGCTATGATCTTTGTTTTGTTTCTTAAATTCCACATATGAGTAAAATCAAATGGTATTTGTCATTCTCTGACTGACTTATTTCACCTAGCATAATACTGTCCAGCTGCATCCATGTCATTGCAAATGGCAAGATATCATTCTTTTTTATGCTGACTAATATTCCATTGTATATGTGTATATAGTATTGGAGATATATATATATTCCAATGTGGTGTGTGGTAGACACACACACACACATCTTATTTATTCATTCATTGGTCAATGGACACTTGAGCTGTTTCATAATTTGGCTATTGTAGATAATGCTGTTAAAAACACTGGAGTGTATATAGCTCTTCGAATTAGTATTCTTGAATTCTTTGGGTAAATACCTAGTACTGCAATTGCTAGATTGTAGGGTATATTCTATTTTTACATTTTTGAGGAACGTCCATACTGTTTTCAAGAGTGGCTGCACCATTTTGCATTCCTACCAACAATTGCACCCAAAACCATGTGATAGCTAGGAATAAACCTAACCAAATAAGTGATAGATGTGTACTCTGAAAACTATAGAACTAGATGAATGAAAATAAAGATGACACCAAAGAAATGGAAAGACATTCCATGCTCATGAATTGGAAGAACAAATATTGTTAAAATGTTTATACTACCGAAAGCAATCTACGTATTTATTGCAATCCTGATCAAAATATCAACAGCATTTTTTCACAGCCAGAGCAAACAATCCTAAAATTTGTATAAGAACCACAAAAGACCCTGAATAGCCAAAGCAAATTTGAAAAAGCAAAGCAAAGCTGGAGACATCAAAACTCCAGACTTCAAGTTATATTACAAAGCTATAGTCATCAAAACACGATGGTACTGGCACATAGGTCAATGGAACAGAATAGAAAATCCAGAAATGGACCCACAACTATGGTCAATTAATTTTTTACAAAGCAGGAAAGAATATCCAATGGGAAAGAGCCTCTCAACAAATGGTGTTGGGAAAACTGAACAGCGACAAGCAAAAGAATGAAATTGCACTACTTTCTTACACCACACACAAAAATAAATTCAAAATGGATTAAAAAACTAAATGTGAGACAGGAAACCATCAAAGTCCTAGAGGAGAACACAGGCAGTACCCTCTTTACCTTGGCTGCAGCAACTTTTACTAGACATGCCTCCTGAGGCAAGAGAAACAAAAGAAGCAAAAATAAACTGTTGGGACTTAATCAAAATAAAAATTTCTGCACAGCGAAGGAAACAATCAATGAAACTAAAAGACAACCTACAGAATGGGAGATAGAGTATATCTTTAAATTTTTTTTATTTGACCATAGTTGACACACAATGTAACATTAGTTTCAGGGGCAGAACATAGTGATTTAGAATCTCTATACTTATTTTATGCTTACCACAAGTGTAGCTACCATCTGTCACCATACAATGCTATTACAATACCACTGACTATATTCCCTATGTTGTGCCTTTTATTCCTGTGACTTACTCATTTCATAACTGGAATAATATCTAAAACTGAATCTTAGCCCCCTTTTCTTTTTTCTCCACATCCAGATATGCAAGACTCTTAAAACTATATAAATATTTTAAAATATTCAGCCTATTATGCAGCCATATAAAAAAGATGTTGAATCACCTGAAATGAATGTAACATTGCATGTCAACTATATCCAAAACAAATTTTTTAAGGAAAAAAAATGTTCAGCATATTCAATACTATTTGTCTAGATTTTAAAAATTTTACATTTTGCAATAAAGTAATTCAAAGAAATAAATGAACTACAAATTAAGTGTAATGAATTTGTTAATTGAAGATTAATAAACCAGCGAACAATAGGCAGAAGTAAGTAACTCTCATAGGATTTTCATCTTAGCAATTATGCTTAGGTGCACATGACACAAATTTAGATTTTCACTGCCATGTAGCATTCTATTTTTATGTTTATATGCAAGTAAATACACAAGTAAACATATTAAGTATAATTTAGTAGATATTATTTTATACATTGTGTTTGATTAGATGTTTAACATTTTAGTTCTCTGCTAAAATTCTGAATCTATGAATGTTGCATACCATGACAAAGGACAGACAAAACATTTTTATTTTAGTGTCAGTCTTGGGATAAAATATTTAATATTCTTTGTAACTGCAGAAAGAATAAAAGGATGAAAATTTACTTCAATTTTCAAATAGGTGTCATATATTAATATTATTGTGATAAATTTTAGCCTGTCATTTAGAGAAGTACTTCTAGCTGAAGATTTTGTGCATAATTTTTAGTTATATTGAGTTTTACCAATAGAATAAAATTATAATAATATTTCCTGAGTGAAAATGTTCATGTTCAAGACAACCGACAGAATAGGAAAAGATATTTGCAAACAACATATCAGATAAAGGGCTAGTATCCAAAATCTATAAAGAACTTATCAAACTCAATAACCAAAGAACAAATAATCCAATCAAGAAATGGGCAGACGACATGAACAGACATTTTTCCAAAGAAGACATCCAAATGGCCAACAGACACATGAAAAGGTGCTCAACATCACTTGGCATCAGGGAAATCCAAATCAAAACCTCAATGAGATACCACCTCACACCAGTCAGAATGGTTACAATTAACAAGTCAGGAAACAACAAATGTTGGTGAGGATGTGGAGAAAGGGGAACACTCCTACACTGTTGGTGGGAATGGAAGCTGGTGCAGCCACTCTGGAGAACAGTATGGAGGTTCCTCAAAAAGTTGAAAATAGAGCTACCTTATGACCCAGCAATTGCACTAATGGGTATTTACCCAAAAGATACAAATGTGCACGTGCACCCCACTCTTTATAGCAGCAATGTCCACAATAGCCAAACTATGGAAAGAGCCAAGATGTCCGTCAACAGATGAATGGATAAAGAAGAGGTGGTATATATATATACAATGGAATATTATGCAGCCATAAAAAAATGAAATCTTGCCATTTGCAACGACGTGGATGGAACTAGAGGGTATTATGCTAAGCGAAATAAGTCAGTCAGGGAAAGACAAGTATTATATGATCTCACTGATATGAGAAATTTGAGAAATAAGACAGAGCATCATAGGGGAAGGGAGGGAAAAATGAAACAAGACAAAACCAGAGGGGAGACAAACCATAAGAGACTCTTAATCTCAGAAAACAAACTGAGGGTGGTTGGAGTAGAGGGGGTGGGAAGGATGGGGTAGTTGGGTGATGGACACTGGGAGGGTATGTGCTATGGTGAGTGCTGTGAATTGTGTAACACTGATGAATCACAGACCTGTACCCCTGAAACAAATAATACATTATGTTAATTAAAAAAAAAAAGAAAATGTTCATGTTTCTTTCAGCTAGGTGGACCTTATATTCACACATACACACACACGCAATTGCCCAAACATGCACACACATATTCCTTTATAATCTGTCAGCTTCACCAACAGCAGCACTATAATAAGGAACCTGAAGTTGAAAGCTATTTATTCAACTGAATACATTCTTAAAAACTCTACCTCAAAAATAATACACAGGGTTTGAAAAGACTGTATAATCTTTTAAAAACATTTAAACTGCATTTTAGATACACTGATGATTTCTTTGCCATTCACAAGCCACTTGTGGGTATTGAATCTACTTAAAAAACATTTGAAGTGAGGGAGGTAACACAGACCCTTCCAAACAGTGGAATGAATGAATAAAGTAATGAAATGAAAGTAAATTATAAATAGAAAGAATATTTTCTCTACACAAATTATATTTCTACAGAGGTGAAATAAATGGCTCTGGATTTATTTTACTACTAAAAAATAATGAATGAAATGCAGTTAATAGTATAAGTTGGAGTTGGATCCAAACTAAATCCTTTACAAATTTACCTAACATTGTTTTGTTAGATATACGTACCGAGGTCCAGAATTTGCACTTTTTCCATATTATACTGCCAAAATATAATACTGTCAAAAACCTTCTAAACACATAAAATAATTCTGATAATTTCTCAACTGGAAAATCCTTAATTTTATTCATTATCCAAAAATCTTATTCTAGTTACATACTATTGATGAGATAATATTCTTTTTCTTCTTTCATTTTAGAAAGGAGATGGTTTACATTTGGTACTGGGGGTGTATTTTCTGAATCTATGGAAGATTTTGATAATATTTGTAACTAATCAAACCTTATGTTTTATCATTTTCATCTTTTCTCATTTATGAGTTAGTGGATTTCTCATTTCTACTATTTTCATTTTGTTTCTTGAATCACTGTTTTCTTAATTTTTTTTACTGTTGAATAAGTAATTTCTTACCCTAATATTGTTAATAAATGATTAAAACCCTTTAATCATTGCAATCTTTTATTATATTCCCTAAAAATTCTTCTACTTATAGGCTAGTGACTTGAATTCTTTTATGAAAAACTGTATCTATCTATCCATACATAGATGGTAAATTACTTATTAAAGAAATTGAAAATGTTATTACAGCATAATGATAAGATCTGCCTTCACTGCTCTCCTACAGTTACCCTGCTTCTCTGGGTCCTGTGTTCCTTTTTTTTTTTTTTTTATTCTCTCTCTCCTTCCTGCAGTTTATCATTATCTATCTCATTGTAAATGACTGGAGTGGGAGATGGTTCCTATATATAGATGGTCAGTGATGCTTTTCTGAAGAGGTGATCTTTGAGCTGAAGCTTGAGCCATGCAAAGATCTAGAGAGTGAATAGTTACATAAAAGAAAGCAGTGTTAAATAAACATCTCCTAAGGAAACTGTGGGTGTTAGTAACAGAGGGACGGGTACAACTTAGTGTTATGGGGAAACTAAGAATGGTACCTTACAAAGTCTAAGATTTATTCAAACAGGATCCAGGTCATTTAGGGTCATGTAGTCCATAATAAGAGTTCTGGAATTTATTTTCACTTCAGTGAGATACCATTGGCTCATTTTAAACCAAAGGGGTGATAAGAGATATTCTTATAATAACATAGAAATGAGCACAGTCTTTTTGATGACCTGCATTTCTTCATTTGGGGAAGAAGCCAGGGAAATAGATAAAAAAAAGTGATTAGATATGTTTCAGTGCCCTAGACTATGGGCATAGAGACTTCCAGTAAAAATTTATTTTTTAATAATAGCAAATGCTAAAATGCTATGTAGGATAACAGCTCTAAAAATATGTTTAGTGAAAATATATACCCAGATTAAGGAATATACAGATGGTGAAGTTTTGACAATGAATTAAAAGTTAAAGAAAAAAATCCAGCTTGAGGGGGAAGCATTGTTAAGGACAGGTTTGGAAATCTAGATGCACAGAAGGTTGGTACAGCAGATAAAGAATAAGCAAGCAATAGAGAGAGGCTAAAGATGAAAGTAATATATAAGAAAATGGAAACTGAGGGAAGTATCTGTACAAGATACCACGTAAAGGTTGAAGATTCAGCCTGCCTGAGAATGAGGAGCCCTGCATACTGATCTAGATAGATTTTGAGGAAGAGAAGGCAGAGGAGGAAACATCTGTCCATCGAGTAAGGAGTGAAGTCAACTAATGTCTCTTATTCATTTAACAAAAATGCATACACTGAGCATCTGTTTTCTAGGCATAAGCTAGGTGCTCTGGATGTAATGATAAGACACATTCTCTGTTGTGAAAACATTCACAATTACTAAGAAAGGCAGAAAATTAAATAAATGTTCATTGTACTGGAAGCATCTATAAGACAATATGGGTACCCATGGGTGAAGTAACTCTTCAGATTAAGTTGGAAAGCTAAGGGAGGGTTTCATAGAGTTTGTGGTGATTTGCTGATTTCCTGAAGAATGAGTATGTACTCAATAGTAGTCAGAGAGGGACAGAGGAGGGAATTCCTGACAGAAGTAATACTTTATGACAGAAATAAAACAATGCCAGACTTTAGAAAGTACAAGTTTCTTAGCATGGAAGGCCCTCAAAATGTCTTCGGAAGGTGAGCGTAAGAAAGCATAGACCAGATCACAAATTACCATGAATAGTATTCTATGGCATATAGGTATTATCATAGACAATACTGAATAACATGATCAGCTTTTTGATTTAGAAATATTCCCGTGATTAAAGTAGAGTGATGGTTTCCAGGGCTGAGTGGGAAGGGATTGAGATTGGAGGCAAAGAAACACTATAATATTATAGGGATATTTTAAAATAGAATAATTAAACAAGAGCAGTGGGAAGGGAAAGTGTTTTTGTAATATTTAAACAAATTTTAATAGGATTTGAGATTGATTGAATGTGGGTGGAGCTGACAGCGAATAGGATGAAAACTCCCAGATTTCTTGTATAAGTAATTGAGAGAACAGTAACTCCATTATGCTAGACTGGGGATATAGAACAAAAAGCAAGTGTGTTTGTCCAGACAAATGATAGACCTGACATTCAGGAATATTTGGATAAGGGAAAGGGGAGGAATAATTATAAAGAAGAGAGAAAATGAGGTATCTTTCTTGAGTACCTACTGTATACTAGGAGCTTCCCTAGTACTTTTAGATGCCCTTGCTCATCACACATGACCTCTGTGGCTGGTATTACTTCTACATTTGAGGAGTCCAAAGTTCAGAGCAGTTTCTGCCCAATTTGCCCTGGCTATTAAGTACCAGAACCAGCATTCAATCACATGTCTAATTCATTCATACCATGCTCCCATTTTGTTGTATAAAGTTTGGGGGGATGCTAGTATATAGTCATTATTTGATGGCACAAGGATGTAGGAAGCCATGTGGAGCCAAAGAGAAAAGCTTTTAGAATAAAGAAACATGAAGACCTTGGAAGATTGGCATTGAGGAGCAATGGAGAAGACTGAGGAAATGGTGTCAAAGAAACCAAGAAGGAACATTTAAAAGGGAATATAGGGATGCCCGGGGGGCTCAGTCAGTTAAGTGTCCAACTCTTGGTTTTGGCTCAGGTCACGATCTCAGGGTTATAAGATGGAGCCCCGCAGCAGTCTCCATGCTGGGTGTGGAACTCATTTGAAGATTTTCTCTCTCCCTCTCCCTCTGCCCCTTTCCACCTCTCTCTCTAAAAAAAAAAAAAAAAAAAAAAAAAAAAAAAAAAGAGGGAATATAATTGGTGTCAAACACCACAGAAAAATGAAACAAGAAAAGGACTGAAGACTGCATATGGCCTTGAAAATTCCTAAACTCAAGCACAATTTACATGCTATTGGGAGAGAACTCCAATTGTCAATAGTGGATATAAATAGTAAATGAACTATAAACAGTAGATGAGCAAGAACAGACATTTAGTTTGGGCAACTCTTTAAAGAAAGCTGGTTAATAAAGAACGAGAGAAATGGCTAGAAGGGGATACATAACTAAAGAAGTTGTTTCTGAGGGAGTTATTTGACAAAGATGAAAAAATCATGGGCACTTCTGAAGTGAGAAAGAGGGAAGATCTGAGAGAGGAGGTACATGATACAGCAAAGTTTTGTAGGAACAGAGAAGGAAGGGATAGGATATAGAATCCGGGCAGAAGGTAGGGATCCATTTAAGTGAGTCAGAACATTTCCTTTTCAAGGCATAAGAGAAGAAGAGGGTGAGTAAGAGAATAGATATAAATAAAGAGGTAGGTGGTGTGTGGTGTCAAGAGAGTTTACTCTTTACGGTTTCTATTTTAATCATGAATTTAGAGGCAAGGTGATCTTCTGGTAGTGAGGAGATGGACATGAAATACAGCACTTTAAGAGAGTGCTGCCGGCTTAAAACAGCTGTTCTGAGAAAAAGGAAAAAAAAAACAGTGGACTAGAGAAAACAAGTGGTGTTCTCATAATGTGCACTTTTTGCAAAAACAGCACTCAGCATCCTGCTTGTACAAGTGTAGAAATCACACAAGGACACAAAAGGCATCAAGCGAAGGATTTTGCTAAACTATAATGAAAGTATTTTAGTTATATGTTATGTAGTTTAATTTGGCAGGTGAGGAATTAAAATCACAGGAGAGTTGACAGACAGAACTGACAGACAGACGGGTTGGGCCAGAGAATGGGAATTGCAGAAAACAAGACAGATGCAGCATAGATAAATTATTAATACCAACTCTGAGAGGGAAAGAATTGTAGGTAAGTCTAGATTTGAGAAGACTGAAAATTTGGGCATAATAATATAGGGAAATATATGGAAAATCAAGAAGAGATGAATAAAAAAGACTACAGGGCATAAAAATCTAATTGAAATCCTGAATTCATGTTCACCCAATAGATGCATTTTCATGTGACTTTTCCAAGGAAAATCTGCAACTTGGAAGTGGTCACAGAGAGTAGACCCTGAGTTAAGGACTTTAAAGGGAGGTATAAGGTAGGCAAGTAGAAATATGTTCTAGTGGCATCAAGGGCTTTCTTGAGATGGCGGACCCCCATGTTCAGCAGGCGAAGGTATGTGGCTTAAAAAAATCACAATGGGAATGAAAAATAATTTTCTAAAAAGGAGAATATGAAGAACTGATCAGTAATAAGTTGTGGTCGGAAAGAGTAATTTTAGATTTTGAGATTTGACTTTTGAAAGTTTTCAAGTATTTAGAAAGGGCTATGATTTAGTCATTAAAATCTAACATGCTAGAAGGGCCATCAATATGGGCACTGAAGAGTTTAAGCAGAAATGGCACAAAATTAGATTCGTTAAGTATCTGATAAATGAATAAACAAATAAATGGAGAATTGGATAAGTGGGTGAATAAACAGACAAATGAATGGATAAATGAAAGTAGATGTAGTTGATATGAATAACAGAATATCTGGACCAATATATAGTCCATTCCTAGGGTGACCCTTAGTCTATTTTGTCAGACCCCCAGTCTATTTGGTCTGGATGTTTATATTGGCTTATCTACTTGAACCACAAAATCGTATTTTGCTAATATCTGCAAATGTCTAACAAGAAGACATTTTATGTGATTTTTTTTTAACATTGAGGCTGTAGATGATAATGACTTAATTTCCTGCTTCACAGATCAAGTTAAAAATTCTCTAAGTATGGTTTATTTACAGAGCATATGATGCTTAATATTAGTAACTTTGCTGGATATTTCCTATTTGTCTCTCCAGACGTCTTCGCCACCCATTTTCATTGTGCTCCTGGCCCAGGGAGGCTGACCTGTATGGACTTCATTGATGGCCTGCTATGCCTGTGGGTTCAGCCAATGGGAACCCTAGCCAAAGATGAATAGAAAGAAGCCGAATGAGTGTGGGCTGTGTATTCCTCCAGCTTCATTCCATACAGTGTATTCCTCTACTCAGGATGGAGTCCTATACTGAAGGTCACAGGTCTTCTCAAGGAACCCTCTCTACTCAGCTTTCTCCTCCCAACTTTTGGTAACTGCTAGCTCTCTTCACCCCTTAGGGCCTTAGAAGCTCCTCTAGTACTAGGTCAGAGTACCACACTGTCCCTTATGGTTTCTCTATAGCCTGACCATATAATTCTAAATATTCCTCATGAAACTATCCTCAAATTGCCCAAATTTCAATGTGCCATGTTTCCTACTGGGATCCTGACTGAGACAGAATAAAAAATACTATTGTTAACAACATTGTTATTAACTTATTTAAAAATGTACTTTTATGACCTCGCAGTCTTTTCTCATATCCTACTTTTATGGTGTATTATTATATTTTTGAAGATGTATTTTATCATTTTTTACTTTAAAATTTCCCTTCTCATTTTAATTGCATTTAGTAGAAGGCAACATTCCAAACGTAATTGTATCTATGTTTCTTAATTAGTTTATACTAAGTAAGATTCTTGTATCACAATACATTCTTCACTCTATGGCTTATGAGATACCTAGATCTCTAGTGAAATTCTTTTTTTTTTTTTAAAGATTTTATTTATTTATTTGACAGAGAAAGACACAGCAAGAGAAGGAACACAAGCAGGGGGAGTGGGAGAAGGAGAAGCAGGCTTCCCACAGAGTGGGGAGCCCGATGCGGGGCTCGATCCCAGGACCCTGGAATCATGACCTGAGCTGAAGGCAGACGCTCAACGACTGAGCCACCCAGGCGCCCCTCTAGTGAAATTCTTTATATGTGCCCATCTTTAAAAAACATTTTAGTCAACGTGTTGGTTTGAATGGTTATGTCGGATTCCTAAAAAACCAAAAGGCTTTTGTCCTGGTAAGAATGAAGAGATATTTGAATATGGGACACGTTGTTATTATAAAAGAAGGAAATCACTTCTCAGAAACACTTCATTAAATGTAAAGCAGGCTGATCGCTTTTAATATTGCAGATGACTGACTGGAAACAAAGACCATGTGTCAGAACAAAAGTATTAATACTTGAAACAGCCTCTTTTTCTTATTTTTGGCAACCAACTAAATGACTGCTTGGAAGATCATAAAAGCAATGAAAACAAGCCCTTTTAACTGAACATCTCAGTTCTAAGCTGAAATCCATTAACTTTAGAACATATTGTATTTAAATTCATAAGCTATAATCATACAAGAACTGTACTTCTAGTTCATTTCTAATTGATTTTAATCACTTAGAGAGATCTACAACCTAATGTTATTTTTTTAAATAGGCATTTTTTTCTTCAGTGTAAGAATAAACATTTAGATCTGTAAAACCAGTGTTGAATGTATGACAATATTTTATATCTGGAACTCAGTTTGCATATTTTTGTGTACTCATACTCTTTACCATACTGTCTCCCCCAACCAAGCCATCAGTGGTGGTCCAAAGCAATTTTTCCCTTTTTGATCCTCTGCCAAAAGCAGAAATCCAATGTCATTACAGCTACCAACCTAGGTTTCAATCAGACATATTCAGATTCGAAGTTGAAAGCATAATGTTTTCTGCCAGCTAAGACTGGTTTTAGGGACAGAGGGAGCAAAGTGGACTGGACAATAAGTGGTGAGGAGGGCCTGGGAGTCCTCGAAGTGAGAAGAAAGAACTCCCATCTAGAAGGTGGCTGAATAGAGTGGAGGCATCCTGCATGGACTGTTACCTGTGAGCAGCCTCCCATTTATGGTCCTGGATACTTAAAACTCCCATTCAGACATAGAAAGAGATTATTATAATGCTGGATGATAAGTGGGCTAAGAGGCTATGCAAACAGATAGAAAGGGTCCTTAACACAAACAAGTTGTGTCAGGAAGGCCTCCCCAGCAGGAGTGAGTTCTGAAGAAAGGGTGTGACTTAGGCAGCAATGTGCTGCAGGAACAGTCCAAGAAATGAAAGCATCAGGTACAGAGACACAATACAGAAAAAACATGGCCAGTTCAATAAACAATAAGCAATACAGTATGACTGATGCATAAGGAATAACAGGCAAATGCAGTCAAGGAAAAGGAAGATTGCTAAGAGATGGAACCGGCCAAGTATGTTGGACTAGGTTACAACACAGTTTGAATCTGCTGTTGATTAAAAGCCAGTGAGGATTAAGAAACAGAGGAGTCATGATCAGACTTATGATTTAGAATAATTCCTGCAGCAATGTAAGGCATACAGTGACTGATTAGAAAAGTAGAGTATAGGAAGTAAGCAGACTGCTATTTTGCCTTACTTCAAGTAGGAAAAGATGAGGGTCTAAATTGATGAGGTGTTGGTGTGGCAAGGGCAGGAGGAGCAGATGAGGCAAATTTGAAAAACATTTGTAAGATGGTCAAATTGGAGTGAGGGCCGTGGAGAGGAGAGGGAAGAAATCTAGGCTGACTACCATGTTTCTGAGGATTGGTATTCACTTTAATAATGAAAAAGATAGCATATATTCTGGGAAAGACATTAAGTTTAAATTTGAGACACCTATGAGACATTCAGACAGAGAGATCCTCTGAGGAATAGGATTTAGTGTCTACATCATAGGACAAAGAACTGAGCCTCTCGTTGTCCAAATTCTTCCCCCAATCGCACCCCAGTCCATCAACCAGACATTTTAGCACTCTTTCAACTGCAGACACATGAACACAAGTTAAAATCCACAGCTGTTCCCCATGCCACAAACTGTTTCTGATCCCTGTCAATAATTTGTTAAACCAAAGTGAGAGGGTGCCTGGGTGGCTCAGTTGGTTGAGCGACTGCCTTCGGCTCAGGTCATGATCCTGGAGTCCCGGGATCGAGTCCCACATTGGGCTCCCTGCTCAGCGGGGAGTCTGCTTCTCCCTCTGACCCTCTTCCTTCTCATGCTCTCTATCTCTCATTCTCTCTCTCTCGAATAAATAAATAAAATCTTAAAAAAAAAAAAAACAAAAAACAAAGTGAGAATCTGGTATATATTCAGTCAATTATTCTTAATTACCTGTCATCCTATAGGAAACCTGAAAATTCAAACTGGTGCTTATATCTATGTGATCATTTTCTTTTGGAAGGCACTGGGTATATCATTTTGAAGCAGATTAACTTCCTAAAATATATTTTACTCAGGATACTGTAAGATCACATTATCTAATCAAGCATGAAAGGCAAGAAAAAAAGTTTTTAGTAGCATGTTAGACTCTGTTAGGAATTGCAAGGTTCTTGACCGGAGGAGCAAGATGGCGGAGGAGTAGGAGACCTGGATTTCGTCTGGTCTCAGGAATTCAGCTGGATAGGGATCAAACCATTCTGAACACCTACGAACTCAAGAGGAGATCGAAGAGGAGAGTAGCAACAACTCTCTGAACAGAGAAGCGACCACTTACTGGAAGGTAGGACGTGCGGAGAAGTGAATCTGAGGCGATATTCGGGAGGAGAGACGGCGGGGGAGGGGGCCTCCGTCGGCTGCTTCTGGCAAGTGCTAGAGCCGCGGAGCACAAAATCGGAACTTTTAGAAGTCGGCTCCCCTGAGGGACATCGCTCCAGTGGCTAAGCGGGGGGTGGAACCCTCATGGGACAGTGTGGTCTCAGGACCCTCGGGGTCACAGAAGGACCGGGGGTGCCTGAGTGTGGCAGAGCTCCCAGGTATCGGAGCGGGGAAGCCGGCTGCAGAGACGGAGCCGAGGCGCGGGCTCTCAGCTTGGGGTTGCCATAAACTGTGATCGGTAACAGGCCACTGCTCCTCCAGCAGGGACCCAACAAGTGGCAGATCTGGGGAGACTCCCCTTCCTCCCTGGGGAGGAGTGGCACGGGAGCGCACCGCAGGGATCTGCTGGGTTTGGAGACTCCACACAGGGTCGGGTGCCAGAGATAGAAACGCTCGGTCACAGGCCAGGTGAGCAGGGAGTGCGGCCGGAGACCGGGGAGACAGGAGTGACTGCTTTTCTCTGGGGGCGCACTGAGGAGTGGGCCCTGAGTTCTCAGCTCCTCCGGGTGGAGATTGGGAGGCCACCATTTTCACCCTGGTCCTACAAAGCTGTACCGAGAGCTTGCAGGGAACAAAACTCCCGAGAGCAAACCCGAGCAGCTTGCTTAGCCCGGTCGGCAAGGGCGGGGCAATTCCGCCTCCGGCAAAGACATTTGGGAACCACGGCAACAGGCCCCTCCCCCAGAAGATCAGCACGAACAGCCAGTAAGCCAAGACCAAGTTTACCGATCAAGGAGAACGGGAGAACTCCAGCACTAGGGGAATACTGCACTTAGAATTCATGGCTTTTTTTTTTACCATGATTCATTAGTTTTTCAAAGTTAATTTTTTAACTGTTTTTTTTTTTAATTTTTCCTTTTCCCTTTTTCAACCAACATCTTATCAATCCCTTTTTTTAAAAAAACATTTTTTATTTTTCATTCTTAGAGTCATATTTTATCCCTTCATAGTAGTTACCCTTATTTTTGGCATATATATATAAGTTGTGCTCTCTTTAAAATTTTGAGATACAGTTTCTTCTAAAGGATGAAAATATACCCTAAATCACTAGATTATGTCTTTGTTCTAGTCTCCTGCCTGATCATATTCTCTCCCTTTTTTTTTCTATTTTTTTAAAATCTTCTTTCTTTTTTCAAACAACTTATCAATTCCTATTATAAAATCTTTTATAATTTTCATCTTTACAGTCATCTTCCATCCCTTCATTGTATCAACCCTTATTTTGTACATATATAAGTCTTTCTTCCTTTAAAATTTTAGGAGGCACTTTTTTCTAACAGACCAAAATACACCCAGAATCTAGTGTGTGGCACTGATCTATGCACTAGCCTGATCATATTTGATCATATTCTGTTTTTTTTGTTTTGTTCTGTTTTTGTTTGTTTTTATCTTTTTCTTTTTCCTTTTTTTTCCCTCTTTTTCTTTCTTTCCCTTTCTTGTCCCTTGCTTTCAGGCTTTTCTGATTTGTATAGAGTATATTTGCTGGGGATGTTGTTAACCTGTTAGAATTTTGTTCTCTCATTCATCTATTCTCCTCTGGACAAAATGACAAGATGAAAAAAGTCACCTCAGCAAAAAGAACAAGAGGTAGTACCGTCAGCCAGGGACCTACTCAATATGGACAATGAGGTGCAATCAAAAATGGAGGCACTAACTGCTAGGATAAATGAAGCAGACGAGAGAATCAGCGATATAGAAGACCAAATGATGGAAAATAAAGAGGCTGAGAAAAACAGAGATAAACAACTACAGGATCACGAGGGCAGAATTTGAGAGATAAGTGATACGATAAGATGAAACAACATTAGAATAATTGGGATCCCAGAAGAAGAAGAAAGAGAGAGAGGGGCAGAAGGTATATTGGAGCAAATAATAACAGAGAACTTCCCTAATGTGAGGAAGGAAACAGGCATCAATCCAGGAGGCACAGAGAACCCCTCTCAAAATCAATAAAAATAGTCAACACCCCGACATCTAATAGTAAAACTTACGAGTCTCAGAGACAAAGAGAAAATCCTGAAAGCAGCTCGGGAGAAGAGATATGCAAACCACAATGGTAGAAACATTAGATTGGCAACAGACCTATCCACAGAGACCTGGCAGGCCAGAAAGGACTGGCATGAGATCTTCAGAGCACTAAACGAGAAAAATATGCAGCCAAGAATACTATATCCAGCTAGGCTGACATTGAAAATAGAAGGAGAGATAAAAAGCTTCCAGGACAAACGAAAACTAAAGGAATTTGCAAAAACAAAACCAGCCCTCCAAGAAATATTGAAAGGGGTCCTCTAAGCAAAGAGAGAGCCTAAAAGCAGCAAAGATCAGAAAGGAACACAGACAATATACAGTAACAGTCACCTTAGAGGCAATACAATGGCACTAAATTCATACCTTTCAATAGTTACCCTGAATGTAAATGGGCTAAATACCTCGATCAAAAGACACAGGCCTTCAGATTGGATTAAAAAACAAGACCTATCAATATGCTACCTGCAAGAGACTCATTTTAGACCCACAGACACCCCCAGATTGAAAGTGAGGGGGTGGAAAACCATTTACCATGCTAATGGACACCAAAAGAGAGCTTGGATGGCAAGCCTTATATCAGACAAACTAGATTTTAAAACCAAGACTGTAATAAGAGATGAGGAAGGACACTATATCCTACTTAAAGGGTCTATCCAACAAGAAGATCTAACAATTGTAAATATCTATGCCCCGAACATGGGAGCAGCCAATTATATAAGGCAATTAATAACAAAACAAAAGAAACACACTGACAACAATACAATAATAGTGGGGGACTTTAACACCCCCCCCGACTGAAATGGACAGATCATCTAAGCAAAAGATCAACAAGGAAATAAAGACTTTAAATGACACACTGGACCAAATGGACTTCACAGATATATTCAGAACATTCCATCCCAAAGCAACGGAATACACATTCTTCTCTAGTGCCCATGGAACATTCTCCAGAATTGATCACATCCGGTCACAAATCAGGTTTCAACTGGTACCAAAAGATTGGGATCAGTTCCTGCATATTTTCAGAACACAATGCTTTGAAACTAGAACTCAATCACAAGAGGAAAGTTGGAAAGAACTCAAATACATGGAGGCTAAAGAGCATCCTACTAAAGAATGAATGGGTCAACCAGGAAATTAAAGAAGAATTAAAAAAATTCATGGAAACCAATGAAAATGAAAACACAACTGTTCAAAATCTTTGGGATACAACAAAGGCAGTCCGGAGAGGAAAGTATATAGTAATACAAGCCTTTCTCAAGAAACAAGAAAGGTCTCAAATACACAACCTAACCCTACACCTAAAGGAGCTGGAGAAAGAACAGCAAATAAAGCCTAAACCCAGCAGGAGAAGAGAAATAATAAATATCAGAGCAAAAATCAATGAAATAGAAACCAAAAGAACAGTAGAATAGATCAGCAAAACTAGGAGCTGGTTCTTTGAAAGAATTAACAAGATTGATAAACCCCTGGCCAGACTGATCAAAAAGAAAAGAGAAATGACCCAAATCAACAAAATCATGAATGAAAGAGGAGAGATCACAACCAACACCAAAGAAATACAAACAATTATAAGAACATATTATGAGCAACTCTATGCCAGCAAATTAGATAACCTAGAAGAAATGGGTGCATTCCTAGAGATGTATCAACTACCAAAATTGAACCAGGAAGAAATATAAAATCTGAACAGACCTAAAGCCACTAAGGAAATTGAAGCAGTCATCAAAAACCTCCCAACAAACAAAAGCCCAAGGTCAGATGGCTTCCCAGGGGAATTCTATCAGACATTTAAAGAAGAATTAATACCTATTCTCCTGAAACTGTTCCAAAAGATAGAAATGGAAGGAAAACTTCCAAACTCATTTTATGAGGCCACCATCACCCTGATCCCAAAACCAGACAAAGACCCCATCAAAAAGGAGAATTACAGACCAATATCCTTGATGAACATGGATGCAAGAATTCTCATCAAAATACTAGCCAATAGGATCCAAGAGTACATTAAAAGGATTATTTACCATGACCAAGTGGGATTTATCCCTGGGCTGCAAGGTTGGTTCAACATCCGCAAATCAATCAACGTGATACAATACATTAACAAAAGAAAGAACAAGAATCATATGATCCTCTCAGTAGATGCAGAAAAAGCATTTGACAAAGTACAGCATCCTTTCTTGATCAAAACTCTTCAGAGTATAGGGATAGAGGGTACATACCTCAATATCGTAAAAGCCATCTATGAAAAACCTACAGCGAATATCATTCTCAATGGGGAAAAGCTGAGAGCTTTTCCCCTAAGGTCAGGAACGCGGCAGGGATGTCCATTATCACCACTGCTATTCAAAATAGTATTAGAAGTCCTAGCCACAGCAATCAGACAACAAAAAGAAATCAAAGGCATCCAAATCAGCAAAGAGGAAGTCAAACTCTCACTCTTTGCAGATGATATGATACTGTATGTGGGAAACCCAAAGGACTGCTAGAACTCATACAGGAATTCAGTAAAGTAGCAGGATATAAAATCAATGCACAGAAATCAGTGGCATTCCTATACACCAACAATAAGACAGAAGAGAGACAAATCAAGGAGTCGATCCCATTTACAATTGCACCCAAAACCATAAGATACCTAGAAATAAATTTAACCAAAGAGGCAAAGGATCTGTACTCAGAAAACTATAAAATACTCATGAAAGGAATTGAAGAAGACACAAAGAAATGGAAAAACGTTCCATGCTCATGGATTGGGAGAACCAACATTGTGAAGATGTCAATGCTACCTAGAGCAATGTACACATTCAGTGCAATCCCCATCAAAATACCATCCACTTTTTTCAAAGAAATGGAACAAATAATCCTAAAATTTGTATGGAACCAGAAGAGACCCCGAATAGCCAGAGGAATCTTGAAAAAGAAAAGCAAAGCTGGCGGCATCATAATTCTGGACTTCCAGCTCTATTACAAAGCTGTCATCATCAAGACAGTATGGTACTGGCACAAAAAGAGACACATAGATCAATGGAACAGAGTAGAGAGCCCAGAAATGGACCCTCAACTCTATAGTCAGCTCATCTTCGACAAAGCAGGAAAGAATGTCCAATGGAAAAAAGACAGTCTCTTCAACAAATGGTGTTGGGAAAATTGGACAGCCACATACAGAAGAATGAAACTGGACCATTTCTTTACACCACACACAAAAAGAGACGCCAAATGGTTGAAAGACCTAAATGTGAGACAAGAGTCCATCCAAATCCTAAAGGAGAACACAGGTAGCAACCTCTTCGACCTCAGCCACAGCAACTTCTTCCTAGAAACATCGCCAAGGGCAAGGGAATCCAGGGCAAAAATGAACTATTGGGATTTCATCAAGATAAAAAGCTTTTGCACAGCAATAGAAACAGTCCAGAAAACCAAAAGACAACCGACAGAATGGGAGAAAATATTTGCAAATGACCTATCAGATAAAGGGCTAGTATCCAAAATCTACAAAGAACTTATCAAACTCAACACCCAAAGAACAAATAATCCAATCAAGAAATGTGCAGAAGACATGAACAGACATTTTTCCAAAGAAGACATCCAAATGGCCAACAGACACATGAAAAAGTGCTCAACATCGCTCGGCATCAGGGAAATCCAAATCAAAACCGCAATGAGATACCACCTCACACCAGTCAGAATGGCTAAAATTAACAAGTCAGGAAACGACAGATGTTGGCGGGGATGCGGAGAAAGGGGAACCCTCCTACACTGTTGGTGGGAATGCAAGCTGGTGCAACCACTCTGGAAAACAGTATGGAGGTTCCTCAAACAGTTGAAAATAGAGCTACCATATGATCCAGCAATTGCACCACTGGGTATTTACCACAAAGATGCAAATGTAGGGATCTGAAGGGGTACGTGCACCCCAATGTTTAAAGCAGCAATGTCCACAATAGCCAAACTGTGGAAAGAGCCAAGATGTCCATCGACAGATGAATGGATAAAGAAGAGGTGGTATATATACACAATGGAATATTATGCAGCCATCAAAAGGAATGAGATCTTGCCATTTGCAATGACGTGGATGGAACTGGAGGGTGTTATGCTGAGTGAAATAAGTCAATCAGAGAAAGACATGTATCATATGACCTCACGGATATGAGGAATTCTTAATCTCAGGAAACAAACTGAGTGTTGCTGGAGTGGTGGGGGGTGGGAGGGATGGGGTGGCTGGGTGATAGACATTGGGTAGGGTATGTGCTATGGTGAGCGCTGTGAATTGGGCAAGACTGTTGAATCACAGATCTGTACTTCTGAAACAAATAATGCAACATATGTTAAAAAAAAAAAGAAGAAGATAGCAGGAGGGGAAGAATGAAGGGGAGTAAGTCAGAGGGGGAGACATACTTTAGAGACCGTTGGCTTTGACAAAACAAACTGGGGGTTCTAGAGGGGAGGGGGGGGGGGGATGGGTTAGCCTGATGATGGGTATTAAAGAGGGCATGTTCTGCGTGGAGCACTGGGTGTTATGCACAAACAATGAATCATGGAACACTACATCAAAAACTAATGATGTAATGTATGGTGATTAACATAACAATAAAAAATTAAAAAAAAGAATTGCAATGTTCTCTTCATCTGGGGAAATAAAATACACAGGCACATGTGACACCTTATTAATCTAAATGAATTGCTAATGCTGGGGTTTGCTATGGTCCTAGCTTTGACCGAATCTGTCAGCCTCACACTGAAAAGTGTCATATGAGTAGATTTACATCATAGCAAGGCAAAGTGGATATTATGAAACAAATGATTTCTTATAATTATTTTGTTCTATATTGCATTACTCTTTGAAATCAAGAACTAGTTTCAATTCACGAAATCATAAACCCAAACAAGTATCTAACATGTGTCTCTTCACCAGGTTAGAGAACAAAAGAGGAAACTGTCCTGAAAGGAAAATTAGCATCAGTAATCTTTTTGTATAACCACTGGTATTCTTTCTGCACTGTGCTCCAATTTGCTGTGAAGCAAGTGAAGCCCAGAGGCTGCCTGGATGCAGGTGCCCTCACCCTGCCATATCAAAATAGGACTCTGGGACCTCCTCAAGTCATAGCCCTTGTTTCTCAGGTCCTCGTGACCCATGGGCTGCTCCTGTCTGAAGCAGGGAAAGGAACTTTTGTTTCTGCCACCTACTGAAACCACTCTCCCCTTCTCTTTTTCACCCCTTCTCCCTAATTGCCAACTTCTACCTTCTTAGTATTCTGGATTCTTGGAAACTATAAAGTGTGGAAGGTCCCAGAAGAAGTGCTAACCTGCAGTTGCCTATCAATTTCTTTTTGGGGCTGAGAAAGACCAGGGGCCCCTTGGGTCCTGTGATGTGAGTAGGCCACACTCAGAACCACAGGGCACTGGCTTCCTGTTGCAGACAGCAGAGGGAAACCACTCTTTCTTCTAAACTTTCTACGATATTGAGAACTAAGTCAGCAGTCAGTTTCTCAGCAAACGGTCCTCTTGTACAAATAACGTTTCTGTATCTCTAGCTGGCCTAGCTAACTATTTCACTCAGAAAAAACACATCCCTGTTAAAAAGTTTGTCTTACTTTTTCTTCTGGTAACTGGATACATTAGTTTTGTATAATTTTATCTGGGAAACTTTTTTAAAAAAATTATTCTGTAACTACAAAATGATGATAAAGTTGAGGGATGAAAATCTGACAGCTTCTATTGAATAAAGAATGTGATTATTTTACAAAATGGATAATGTTCTTTATTACTTCTAGTCTAGAATATAATAATTCCTTTCCTTTTAATTTTTTTGTGTGGTTTCCTTATGCTTTAGTTTTAGGATTATACATTGAGCAGCTGTCTCATCATCAGTCTCAAATATACATAATCTAACCACAAACTGACAAACATTCAATTAAGTCTCACTAATTCAGAATAATTAGAGGAAAGACCAACCTGAAATGCACACACATACACACACACACACAATGCACTGAAGGAAACAACATTCTATTTATTTGACTGGAAGCAATACTTTAATGGGGCAACAATAGCATTGCTAGAATGGATCCAGCATGACAGAGATAAAACATAAAAGTGTAATTAGCACATCAATTACATATAAAATGTTTGAAGAGACTTTGTCATTTTAAGTTATTTTATTTCTCTCCTCAAATCTTCTATTTGTCAAATTCTTTCTTTAGTCTCACACCCACATATGAAAAATCCCAAGTGTCAAATGAATATACAGTTTTACTCTTCTTCTTGTTCATCTTCAGCTCATTCCCTAGAATAAGTACATACTTAAAATTTAAAACCTTATCTTTTTTTTATTACCCTTAAAAGAAAGTTCTTCATGCATTTTTAAATTAAGATTTTAATAATTGAGGGAAAAAATAAAAGGCTTACCATATGACTCTAGCCTATATTTTCCAAATGGAATACAAAATGGTATCATAAGAAGATATGCTCTTCCTTATTTGTCTTTCTCTCCTACTCCTTCTGTCATCCAACAGTAATTTATTAATAGCCATGACCTGAGGTGGATTTATCATGAAGCTAATGAAGCTTAAGCTTTAGGGCCCTTCACTCTCACTGATCTCTTCCAAGGTCCTGAGAATAGTTCTAGCAATGTGTTCACACAGCCTTATGTTTTTGTGAAGTCTTCAAAAGTAAGATAGTAGAACTCCAAGATAAGCTACACTATTCTCCTTTTCCATTCTGTATCCTCTCTGTCACACTTCTCTTTGAGTTACATAATTTTGGGAGTGGCCAGGAGCATTTTGGGATCTAGTTAAGGGTAGTTGAGTAGAAAATACACTTAGTTTGGGTTTTTCACAGTTGATTGTAAGTATAATTAGCTTATTTCTAGCTATCCTAGTATAGGAATGGTTTTCAGAAATATTCCTACCTTCCACTGTGCTGACTCACCTGACATCATAACAAGGAGTTACAAGTCCAATGGTCATATAAAATATGAATGTATAGGAAGAACTCTGTGTATTTATTTAAGATTAATCAACCTGAAATTTATAAAGTATAAAAGAAACATTATAGGTATTTTCCAAAGTTTGTTACTGTCAAAGTTTGGGGCATCTCAAAGCAGAATGTGGGGGAAAAACACTTGAGTGTTGATAGTTTACATGGGATGTGATCCACAGGCACAGAAATGAGGTAGTAGGGGAAGAATGGAGGAAGGAAAAGCCCACTTGAAATGTGTTATTGTGGATTCTGCTTTGGGAAATGTAGGAAATGCCTCTCAGAATCATCTTTCTGGAGCATGAGAAGCTGGGGCATTTATTGAGGATCTCTGTCTACAGGGGTGTTAATTCCCCTCCTCTCCAACTGAGTTGCTGAGTGAGTTGAGCAGACCCCAGCAGAGAAGGCCCTAAAGCACAAAAGCAGAGAGGTACCCCCAGGAGGTGAACATTGGCAGCTGTACCCAGCTGCTTACGAAAATTGAAACTGAAATCAGAGGTGGGCCTAAGAGAGATGATGTGGGAGATCAAAAGCATCTACTGCAACTAAATATTTTTATCTCCATTTTTCTGATGAAGAAATTGAAGTTCAGTGAGTCTAGGTCAATTTCCTGAGATTGCATGGCACATAAGTGAAGAAATAAGATTTCAATGTGCACATGTCTGATGCCAAAGATCATTCATTTTCCATCATATTGCATGCCTCCTTCGGGAGAGAGGACATCTATGCCAATGAATCATATACACTTGGCACGGTTCGGTAAAATGATATTGCCTGCTTGGGCCAGCAGGTGGGAGGAGAGGAAGCTGACATGAGATTTAGGTACCTTGCTCTTTTTGTAGTGCCTGCTGTGGGAGGTGAGTTACTAGTCTCTCTTACCTTGCAGAAAAGCATATTAAGTTTCATGAATAAATCATAGATTCATATAGACCCACTGGGCACCCCAGATTGGAAGGATAATACAATATAAAAAATTCTGTTGTTGAACCCATTCAGAGAAAGTGTAGTTACCCATGTCATGTCAGATAGGTCAGAGATGAGTAATAATACTCTGATATAGATGACTTACAATAAAGTTTTATATATTTTACTCCAACTATAGCCCAAAGGAGAATACAATAAACATTTACTAACTACTTACTCCACACTTGCAGTGACTTTACGTATGTTTTGTAACTTAAATATTCAAATGAGGCTATTACATGATAATATAAACCTGAGACAAGTCCAAGGCCCAGCGGCATGCAGAAGTCTAATGGCTATGGCAGACAATACTAAGGTTTATCAAGGACTTGTCTCTCCTCTACTTCCAGTACAAGAAAGACTACACTTTCAAGTATTGTGACTGATCTTGGCAATGAAATGGGAGCTCACATGCTGGGTACCATCTGGGAACGGATGCACTTAATTGCTGATGCTCACCACCCACCCCAGCTCTCTTTTCCAATGCCACACAGCCTATGAAAGCGTTTACTATGTACAGAAGCCACAGAGTAAATTAGCCTGGAATGCTAAGCCACCCTATGGAGGACAGCTTCTTTGGAATAACAGTGGCCTTTGAATGTTTGAGAAATAAACTTTTGTTTTGTTAAGCCAATGAGACTATTGGGGCTGCTTGATATTATGGTACGCCATAGCCTAAACTGACTAATTGAGTGACAGGTAACATTCGAACCCAAGTCAATGTGACTTCAAAGGTCATATATGCTCTTTTAAGTGCAAAGTATTGTCTCCTGTTTCTAGGTCTTCTCTTATTTTTAAAATGTTTATATGTTTGATTTTAAAAGTAATTCATAATTTATTTGTAAAATATATATAATATATTATTTGTAAAAATATATAGAATGTACTCAAAATGAAAATTATCTCATAGTCCCAACACAATTAAAATTTTGGTGTATATACTTCTAGTCTCATTTTCTACATATGAATACATATATATATATTTTTACATTGCTGAAATATTATTGCAAGCAATACTACAGTAAAATAATTGCTTTTTACATTAAATATCATTGTTAACTTTTACCCAATGTTATTAGACGCTCTTTGTAAACTTATGTCCTAATGTAACATGGTTGGTGGAATAGTGCAAATAATTCCCTAACTTTGTCTTACTTGCTACCAGCTCTCTTTTTCCTGTTACAAAGTGCACATTCTTTATTACTTTTTCATTGCAAAAAGACAATACATAGACATTCTATCTGTTACCCTCATCCAAGAGCCCCGTATGATAAAGAAATGTTGCCTCTCAATCCCCTCTTGTACACCAATAGTTCCGTTGCTCACAAGTCAATCAGATATTCAAGTAAAATAAAAGCTGAGTGGTTTACTGAGCTGACCAACTTTTCACCTTACTGACAGTCCTATGAAAACATAATCTTACATTTTTTTATCCAAAATTTCTTAAGTATTTATCTTTGTTCTATACTTTTACTTTGCTTGCGTACCTGAGATCTCTTAAAAGTATTATAGCACTGAGATTACGTTATGATGATCAAGTTAGATGAGAAATGATTAGACGTCAAAATACCTAGAACTATGAACTTTCCAACCACAGAACTGACATATGTTAGTGAAAAGAAGTCATGATAAATTTTAAACAGGAAAAAGATTATACCTTTATTCCACTTCATGAAAAAACTAACCCAAAAGAGAATGAATATTTTTATTTGTTAAGACATTTAAAAAGACTGTCCTGCCCCAGCCTAGGTGTTAGTATTCCTAAAAGGTAAAAAATACATTTAATGATTACTGAGACAATTTCTTAAGTTATACCCCATGAATTTATCAATAATGGTATACCCCTTTCTTTTGTTTTGTTTTTTCTCATTTATCTGTCACTGACATGGATGTCATTTTTCAGCTTTTTCTCGAGGCACTGCTCAGTTACTTTGGCAGGAAACATAAGTGGTGAAATCATCTGAAGCTTAGCCAACAGCATCCCACCATCAAAAAAATAACTCTATTCCATACTTCAAGAAAACATGCATGGATTTGTAGATTTGTGAAAGGAGCCATGGTGGAAACTCTGCAGGCAGAAATTCTTTATATACATAACAACACATCAATAGGCAGCTACACTGCCAGTCTTCCCACATATCCAGCTAAATACAGACACACTCAAAGGCTCACTTTAAGTGTCTAATCTTGTCATATTTTTCATGTAGAGCTCATGATGGTCAAGTACTTTAGAGAAGTTATATATTTCTTGTGGTGGGCACTAACATTTTGCTAGTATATGGGGGTATCTGCAGAAATTCAGCAGAGTTCTGGGATAATACGAATGACAACAAAAAACGCAGCAGTTACCATTTGTCTAGTGATTACTCTGTGATAAACACTCACACTAGGAACTTTTGAGGTTATTAAGCCTAACAAGTATATGAAATAGGCACATCCAGATTATAAATGAGAAAACTAAAATAGAGAGGTTAAGTAACTTGTACACTGTCACCTAAGATGTGAAGGAGACAATATTCAAGGACAGGTAATATTCAAAGCCTGTGCTCTTAGCCATTTTGTTATATTGTCTCTATGTCTGAGTTAACCTCACAAATCACCTTGCCACTTATTAGTTTTGTGACATTGAGCAAGAGAGTTAACATTCTTTCAATTTCTCTTCTGAATAATTAATGCCCTGCCTTCATCAGGGGGTTATTGTGAATATCAGAAGGAGTTAACAAATGTCAAAGTGTTCTGTCAATTTGAAATGCCATATAAATGTGAACTATTTTATAGTCACCATTATTGGTCATAGTAATTGTTTTCATAATTGGAACCATCCTGCAGTTTCTCTCAGGTAAAGAATGACTCTAAGGCCTGGGACTCAGAGTGTGGTCCACAGAGCTGCAGTTTCAGCATCTCCTGGGGATTTTCTTAGAAATGCCGACTCGTAGGCATACCCTACACTTACTAAATTAGAATCTGCATTTTACAAGATTTCCAGATGATTCTTAGGTATACTATGTTTGAGAAGCTCTGAAGATAAGAGCTAGATTAAGGGTATTCATTATGTTTAGAGGTTTCAGAGATTTTAGGTTTTAGTGCAGACAGGAAATTAGAACACTTATAAATTGTTGAAATAACCTCCGTCAAGACTCTTCAGATCACTAGATGATGCCTACACGAATGGATTAGAACATAAGACCTGAGTATATCTATCTATCCCAGGCAGTTTCTGAGTAGCCTAAATTGTACCAAGAGTCAGGAGAATGGACTTGCTTGACAGACTCCCTCATAACAACATTTATGGCCCTGGCAATCTATCAGCTTGTGGGGACTGACTTGCATTATTGACATGATTTCCAAATGATAATCTTGCTTTTTGTTATTCTTGCTTGTTTATTTGTATGTCTTATTTTGTTTATGGTGTATTTTTTTTCTTTTACTAGATGAGAAATGGTATCTGCCCATCTCAGAGGGATCTGGCCAATGTTGGGAGTTGATATGGCTTACATACATTAAGTTTCAAAACATGAATGGGGCTATAAGAAAGAAGAGACAACTGATGTGACACCTTTGGACAGATATAAGGAATATCGTACGAAGTTTTAAGAATTATAACAAAGAAATAGAGTAATAACTCTCTTCATAAAATAGTAAAGGGAGTTAAATGGGAGGAATGTGCATAGAATAATGAAAACAAGTCAATTTCAGCAATGGACTTGGTGAAGTTTGACTATGGGAATGAAATAAGGGAAAGTGGCAGTAATAATTAATCTTTGAAATTATTTCCCTAAGACAATTTTACCTGAAAAACTAGCTGGAAAATCCTAAAGACAATTTGAGGAAAAACACAAGATTTTTAACAAAAAAATGTAATACAAATATGAACACAACAAAACTGTAAGCTAACGAATGAGCTCAAAAGACATTTTTGTTGAAATAGTACTTGCCATGATAACAGATTGCTCAGGAAGAGAAAAAAAAAAGAGTATGAAACCAAAAATTCTCTAAAATGTGTACTAACAAGAATTTAAGAGGAGGCAAAGTCTTGTGTGCTTAAAAGACTCAGCAAATCACTGGATTACTAAGAATTCACTGGCCTAGTACTCGTGTTTCCTAACGTATTTCAAGTATTTTTCCAACAGTGCAGTAAAACAGTAAAATGTACTTAGTAGAAGGCATTATTATCTTAATTAGAAAATATGCTATCTCTAAGGCATTTTCACTAGAATGCTCTCAGATCTACAAAGGCCTGCAGGTTAATTCCAAAACTGCAGGGTTAATATTCAGTGAAATCACCAGCCAGGCACAATAGGAAAGCTTCACAGTTTGGATAGAAATAGAATCAGATTTATGGGTAAAGGATTTTAAGGAAGTCTAAGATATTTTTAAAACAATAGTATGAAGGAAAAGGCTTAAAGTTTTATAAACCATCGTATTACATTCACTTGAAATAAACAGGTAGGACTTATAGTCATTGAAAATGGTCTTATGTGAGTATGAAACCAAAGACTAACTAGCGAAGAGTTTGAAATTATTCATCCTAGCTGCATTTGTTATAGCAAGCAAGCAAACAACAACAAAACAATATATTAAGGATGAAAGTAGATAACTCTACAAAATATTTTAGAAGAAAATATTTTACAGAATGAGATGTCTAAGATGAAGTTCTTACTAATAATTTACACAATCCCCAAAGCATTTGCTTATGTGATTACATAAACACTGAAAACTTCTATGATAAAAATATACCATAAATAAAAGCCCTATATAACCACTTAATATATGTACATAATATATGTAGATGTAATATATGTCATAATATATATATATAGATATGTATAAGCATTAAATATATAAAAAATTCTTAACCTCATTAGATGTCAAGAAAATGCAAATTGATAGTTCAGTGAGGTACCATTTTTTATTTACCAGATTGGCTCAATCTTAGAAAGGCTTAATTACTTCAAAAGTTGACAATTTTATGAGGGACTGGTCATTCTTATACACAGTTTGCAGAAACAGAAATTGGTACAATATATTTGGAAGTTTCTTTGGTAGAATCTATGTACACTTAAAATGATTTTATCACATAATCAAGAAATTCCACTTAAAGCAAGCATATATACCTCCTTAAATATACAAATATATATATTTTTAATATACAAATATTTTTATATGTTATTTATGCTTTGCAATAAGATAAACGTGGAGAGAATCCAAATGTCTATCAGTAGGGAAATGGATAAATGCATTGTGTTTCAATGATATATCAGAATAACCTGCTGCATTTACAGAGGATGAGATACTTTATACAAAGATTATTTATGTGAAGAATTGTCTATGATATATGGTTCAGTGAAAATAACTTACAGAAGATATATATATACACACACATACACATACATATTTATATATATGTATATTATCACTTTAAAATATTTATATAATTATATACTTTCTTATTTATTAAGTTTGAAAATACAAAAGCCAAACTGTTCAAGTGGTGATATGTGGAGGTGGTTCTAGAAAGGGAGGGGAAACTCTCAGTTTTAATGTTATAATTATTGCATTATTTGGATGTCTCAGCACACAAGTAAAGGATTTATGACGTAAAAACAGAGATTAAGTAGTTGGCACTTCTCTTTCTATATCTTTACCATTTTCATGAAGAAAGCTGCTGTTTTGTGACATTTCTTAACTTCTACATCTTTCTCCCCACACTGTCTCTCCCGTGGCTAGACCATTAAGTCTCCTTTCCAATAATGGTAGTTGTGCAATTCACAAGTTCAACATGCTCAGTATTATTATTATTAAACAATGAGCTCTATTTGCATTCTAAAATTATTTCTACCCTGATTACAAGTTCAAGGAAATTTTTTCAATAAAAAGTTAACTCATTAAGATACAAATGCAACTTTAAAAAGGACTTGGAAAAGGAAAGGAATTTGTGTGGTATGGATTGTGAAAATAACAGTTTCTAAATATAATGTTTAGGTTATGAGGAAGGAAAAAGGTGATGACTAATTTGAAAATCCATCGTCTTAATCGCTCTGGGTAGCATCTGTTGATTGATGGAAGAGAGACACACATGAGCTTTGAATAGGTTATATGGAAGAAATGTTAAAGACTATTTTAAAAATGAGGTTGCATCTGCCTTGTTTTCAGTTTTGTGATTAGATTTTAGTGCTCTTAGACCTCAACTATATCATGCTGTTCCTATAATTTTCTATTCTGATCCTTCAATTTTTAGTACCTTAGGGGGCTTCACAGTCAATTACAAAAGATGTCTCTGGTTTTGAAGACTTTAACCTAGTTTTTAGTGTTGGGGTCAAAGATATTTTGTAGCATTGCAATCAAATGACATTTCCAACTACAGCCTTATTCTAAGATGGTCATTTCTTGCTAAGATTTTGGTAAAGGATATAATTTTGCATTTAGAGATTCACCATTTTGAGTTTTCTGAAAATGAAAACCAATGACATTTTCACAATATCTTTCGCTGAAAAGTTTCAAAGCATTTTCATGGCATTCATTAAGGTTTACAGGGCCATATACATAAGTAAAGAGAAAATTTCTATGAAATGGAGATTGAACACAGCTTAATAGGTCAAGGAAAGACAGTAATACTTTTGGAGATGAAGAAAAACATAATGGTTTAAAAAAATAATTACATGCCATGTAGGAAGAAACAAATGACATAAACCAAAATGGGATTACTGAAGCCTTTTCTCACATCTCAATGTACGTAGGATGTCATGTGATTTATAACACTCTGCGTCTGACACATAACAATACTACTACTCCTAGTAAATAAGTGCCAGGCATTAGTCAAACTTCACATTAATTACTAGTTACCAGAAACTCACAACAATCCTACTGCATTCAGAGTGTGAAGGTTGAAGTTATTACTATTACCTTATTTAAAGGTGAAGAAACTGAGACACACAGATGTTAAGTTTCCTTCCTTCTTTCTTTCTTTTTTTTTTTTACTGTACAAATGCAGATTTATTTTTCTTCCCTTCATCCATAGTAATGAAAAAGGTTGAAAATTGTTAGGAAACCGCTTACATACAAACACCTCTGAAATTATGCTTTTCTTCGGAAAACAACTTATAAAAAATAATAAACATTTAAAAATTCAAGTCTTTTAATAAAGTATTTTATACTCCTGAATGTTAAAACTCCTGTTTCCTAAAATATAGTACAATTAAAAAAAAAATTCACCAAGTGACACTGATTTGAATTCCACAGGATCCCTGACAATTAAAAATATGTTCTCCCCTATAAAGTGAATCTGTTCTTCACAGGCAAAACAATAGTTAAAGTGTATTTCTCTGATTAATTCTTTGAGATTTATTTTATTTCCAGCTAATTCTTACAGTAGACTAATGATAATTTATAGTTTCTTCAAATAACTTAACAAAACATATCCAAAATGTTAATCACCACATGCATGATTCTGGGAGAGTGACAATATCTATACATACCCCAAAAAACCATTTCACCAATTAACAAGAGCCAATGTGACTCATTATTCCCGGGGGCAAATCTTCTTCAAGAAGACATGACAGTTTTCCCTTGGTCCTGCTATGGCTATTTCTGAGTGGCATTTGTATTTATGTACTTAATCATACTTTGTAAACCACAGTGAATGATGATTGAGACCATCAGAATTAGTCTTTGATAAAAGCAAAGAAAGCAGCACTAGATGTATCTAAGAGACCCTGGGAGGCCCCTAGCCCAGTGAGATCTTCCTTATTAAATTCTACAATACCTGAAGAGTCACTGGTAGTTATTTTCATTGGAATAAAGTATTTTCACTATTATAAAATATAGAATGTGATATGAACAGATATTTAACAGAAGAGGGTAATTAACACATGAATAGATTTTTAACTTTGCCAGATACCAGATAATGATAATTAAAACAACTATGAGTATATTTTCATATCCTTTAGATTGTCAAAAATTAAAAAGTCGGACAGTATCAACTGCTAGTGATGATATGGAGATGCAATAACTCTCATCCTTCACAAGTTAGGATGCAAACTACTATGGAAAGCAAATTGGAATCATCAGGTGTTGTCACGGACACTCACACAGTTTGGCCCAGCAATTTCACTTTCAGTTATCAACTTTAGAGAAATCTTCACACATGTGCCCAAGGAGACATTTACAAGATTCTAAAAACTTTTGCAGCTTTGGTTGTGGGGGAAAAAACAATAGGAAAACATATAAGTAAATTAAAATGAGTCAAAATGGACCAGTTAAAAAATAGTTGACCTAAAAAAGCAGGTTGTCAACAGATGCATACCAGATGACAGGATTTATATAAAGTTTGAAAATTTGCAAACTTATACTTCTTATTATTTGGGGTCATATATTTAAATGGTACAACAATTTATAAAGTAATAGTAAACACTAAATTAATGAAAATAGTTACCTCCAGGACGGGAGAATTACAAGTGTTCTTACTGGAGGTTTCAATTTGTCTTTTGTTATATTTAACAAACATTTAAAAGTGAACATGGAAAAATGTGGACATTCGTTAAAGCCGGGGTTGGCTACTTGATATTCATTATCCCCCATGCTTTGTTTATATAAATAAAGTATTTCACAATAAACATAATATGTATTCATAAGAAAAGGAAAAATATAAAAAGACACCTCATCCCACTACTTAAGCATAACTTTTTAAACACAATTTAAAAAAAAATTAGTGTATTTTCTTACAGCCACAGGATTAAATTACAGCTGGTAGTATACTATATATACAGTTTTGTGCTCTCATAGGGCACATGGGGCCATGATGGTTTTTTTTTTTTTTTTTCTTCTTTCCTTAGCCTCTGTTACAGTGTTAACATTTTGGCCATGAAAACACATTAAAATTGTTGGGGTTAATGTAGAGCATGAAATTAGTCATAATATCTGGCTTGCTAAAATGTAACAACAGAGCAGGGCAAGGGAGGGTTTCAGAGAAGGATGTGGGCCTTTGGAATGTCGAGGCCCAAGTGACCACTCTGTCCTAGGAATGCCTCGGGGAGTTGCCTTCCCAAAGCTCTCTTAGCCCAAACAGCCGCCCTGTGATCTAAGAGATATGTGCATTGTCCCTTAGGTTTTGTTTAGTAGAACACACCGATTAGCATATCTTATCTTTCCCATAAATCCTCTGAGTTTCGGTAAGACCCCTTGTCACACAGCACGTGCTTGAGAAACAGTGACAAGGATTTGTGATTATCCTGAAGGCCCAATAAAAGCAGGAGCAAAGAACAGCAAAGGGTCTTTGTCTCTGAGCGTTGACCCCCTTGCCTTCTCCTCTCTTTCACCACAACGTTTGGAGTCATCTTTCATCCCTCGGCATAGGGATTGCTGGCCACTCCTGGCAAAAATATTATTGGACATCACACCTCAGGACGACTTATTATGAGTGATGATTTTTTAATCACAGTTACCTAATTTCAGGTCTTGGTACTGTAAAGCTAATGGGCATATTTCCATAGTGGGAAGTGGGCAAAAGTATGGTGTGCTTTCTAGAGGACTGATAGGGGCCTACGGAAGGCATTTGTGTAGTTGGTGAGGACAATGGGTATCTGCACGTATGATGGAGACTCAAGTCTGTTAAGCATAGACTTAATCTGCTTTACAATTTTGCCTAGAGCTAGCCCTGGAGAGGATAATGAATAAATACACCAGATTTAGTGTTTTGCTGTATCTAACAGGCAATGTGAAGCAAGAGCTTGTTATTAGAAACTGACCAAGACATAATTTATCATCTGTATCTAAAAGAATTTAAGCATTTCCAATCAGCGCAGATCTTTTTTTGTTCAACATTCTTGATGTGACTGATTGAAGAGTGTGAGCATTCCTGGGCAGCCATGGGTGCATTTTGTAAAATAGAACACTGTTCAGCACAGTCTCTGTGAACCCAGCTTTGCTTTCAGAAAAAAAGTTGGGAGGCCATGTTCATGCAGTAATTTTAGGGGTCAAAAGAAAGGCTGAACTCCAAAGTGTTGGTCTGACAGGATGCAATTACATTTTCTTTTGTCATGTACTAATATACCCCTCAGAAGGGTATCGTGTAAACTTTACCAGTTATCTCTTTGCTGTATGGGAAAAGGATTAATTGAAATGTCAGACAGGTCTGTGATTTGGGTGAGTCAAGTGAGGTGGGTAAGTGCAGGGTCTGATCCTGTCATTATTTAAGATTTTGGTATTTTATTCATCATGGACCTATGCATTAATTTTGATCTCTAAAGTACTATTTATCTTGATTACTAAATTTTTTGGTGCCCCTTTAAATTTTGTGTAAGGTAGTGCCTCATTTACTATATCCTAGTTCCATCAGGGTAAGGCAAAGTGTGGAAATAAATGTGGTACTCAGAAAAAACCTTTCGCACAACTGCAGATGATGTCATATGTGTAACTATAACTATATATACATATATACTAGCTAATTTAAAAAAATTACTTTTGCTGAATTCTTACAAATTTCTGTGACCTTTACCTAATCCTGTTGACTGTTATTTTTCTTAAAAAGTAAATGCAGATAATAATTCCTACTTCGCAAGTTAATTGTTTAAAACTTATACATAAAGAATCTAGCCTGTGGTGCTCCTGGGTGGCTCAGTTGATTGAGCAACTGACTCTTGATTTCGGCTTAGGTCATGATCTCAAGGTTAAGATGAGCCCCTCATAGGGCTTTGCACTCAGCAAGGAGTCTGTTTCTCTCTTTCTGTTCCCATCTCCCTCTTCCTCTCCCTTCCTTCCCCTGCTCATGCTCTCTCTCTAAAATAAATATGTTTTAAAAAAACAGGAAAAAAAGAATCTAGCTTGTACCCTAAAATATGGATAGCTATGATAAATGTTTGTTGTAATTGTTATTTAAAGTAAAAAAGGAATAATTAAGGATACATGCTTATTCTTCCCAGATAACACATTCTAATCAACTTTCAAGCTGATGGTGAGAAGTGACATCTCAATATAGATTACCATTATATAATTACTCCACATATCAGCTTTGCCCAGATACCGTTATAGTTTGATCTTTTGCTTACTTCAAGCTATTTACCAAATATTACCTCTGAGGGTAGCCTAATCTGATCACCTTATTAATATTGCTATCACCCGTCTCTCTCCCTCCCTCCCTGCTTGAGCCCTCTGTGTTCTTATTACCCTGCTTTACATTTTTGAACAGCACCAATCAGCTTTTAACACCACATTTAACTTAATTACATTGTCTGTTTTACCTCCAAGAGGATGTATGCTCCATGACGCAAACACTTTTGTCTGTTTTGTTCACTACTTGATTCAAAACCAATGAGAGTCGTGTGTGTATAGGTACTCAAGAAAATGTTTTCTGAATTAATGAACACATTAATGACGGGATTCAATTTAACCTTCTCATTTTTTTTTCCATGTAAAAGAGATATTTTTGAGAAAGCAAACTGATATGCTTCCAAGAAGAAACCTTAAGAAGAGGAGTGCCTAGGTGGTTCAGTGGGTGAAGCGGTTAAGTGGCTGTGTCTGGCTCAGGTCCTGATCTCAGGTCTCAGGGTCCTGGGGCAGAGCCCTGCAGGGGGCTGGCAGGCTCCCAGCTCAGCTGGGAGTCTGCTTCTCTGCTTCTCCCTCTCCTTCTGCCCCTCCCCATCCTGCTCTCCATCGCACGTGCACTCTTTCTCTCTCAAATAAAATAAATAAAATCTTAAAGAAAAAAAAGGTTAATAAGCTGCTCAAAAACATAGTTACTTAGGTAGAAAACTAAATGCCTGAGCAGTGACTTGGAGGATTCACTCCCTCTCCCCTACCTCCCTTACCTCGCCCTCCCTTCCTCCCTCCATTCCTCCACTCTCCCTCTTCTCTGAATTAAATCAGCCCTTATAAGATCATCTCTTTTTCTACCTACTTTTCTGTCACTAACTCAGTCTCACCCTTCACTAGACCTCACACCTGAACAGTTGTTGCTGTTTGCAATTAATAATCTTTACTGACTTAGCTGTTCGTCCCTTTTTTTTTACTCACTCATGTATTCAGGTCATCTAGCAAACCACAACAATTATAGTCTTTTTGAGGACCTTAATAGCCCCTTGCTAACTGCAACAAAATTATCCTGCCTTCTGGGACTCTATAGTACTTGAAGAAGGGACCAGGTGAGCACAGGGTAAATTAATTAATTAATTCAGTCCCTCATTCTATTTATTCAGCAAACATTTAGTGAGCACCTACTATGTGTAAATACAGTGTTGTGTGTTGTGGACATAACAATGAGCAAAATGACCTTTGTGTCCATGTATACATGGATTTAAAATATGATGAAAAATGTAGTTGTATATATTTTAACTATCAACTAATTCCTCCCCCCGCATTTTACCCTTTAGCTCTTCAGCCTGAATTACAGAACATCCATAGCCCGAAGAAAAGTTGATATAGCAGGAAATAAAAGCCCCTTAAAGATGTGCCTGGTTAGAGGTTTGAGGTACTAAAAGAGAGCCTTAATGCTAGATTGTTGTCACAGGTTTCCTTTCGTTCAGAACTTTTTTGGTATTAAGCAATATAATCCTGATTTTAAAAATATGAAATAGGTACTATTATTATTCAATTTAAAAAATGATAAAACTGAAGTGCAAACTGAGGCAGTCACTTGTTAAGCTTCCCAGAGCTGTTACATGGCAGAACCAAGTGTCCAGTCCAGTCCAACACCTCCCGTTGTCTGTTTTTGTGCCCAAGTGAAAAATGATTTGAGGATTTTTACTAGTCCTTGGCCATTCAACAGTTGCAACCTCTAGTGAAGAAAGCTATTTAAAAAACAGATTTATACTCTTATTTTCTAATGACTTTTGGAGGGAAGAAACAATTATTCCACACTGAGTAGCACCTAAGAAATTCACAAGCACACTTGTTAGATTACAGTAGTACATATGCTATTATTTTCCTGCAAAATTGGACCACTCGATTCAATTGCACAAAATGCCCAAGGTAGCTTATTCATTCCCATGAACCGAGTGCATCATTTTTCTAAAAAATTATATTGACTTCCTGTTGCACACCAAATAGATTTTAATATTTAGCAAGTTAAAGCATTCCTTGGGACATGGAGAGTAAATGCATTTGGTATTTACTCTCTGTGTATGATTCCAGCTTCTTCTTTAGCTGGGTGATTGTTTATTCAAGATATAGTTAAAACCATTTTTTTTTAACTATTACACTGCCAGAATTTGGGCCCCTCTGCTGGATTCATTAAACTAGTTTAAATCTAAACTTAGTTTTTATGTTTTCAGTGCAGGCATTTCTGCTTTACTGTATTTTTGCCTTTCTGGCCATGGGATGTTTGAGAATGAAGGACAAAGTATGTGCAGTTATTTGACACAACACACTTTTGACAAGTAGATGTGTATACCTGCCAGATATCACCCTATTCACTGGTTGATGAAAGCATTCTCAGTAATGCATTTCCTCTTGGGGTTCACTCCCAGGTCTTAGTACTAGACTTCTCTAGACTTCTTTGGGACATGCTCTTGTGAATAATGCCGGGACTGTGGTTCCATTGCCAAGACTGGCACATGTTAATTTCAGCCCTTAGGTATCCTGGGGAATAAATAAACAAAGCTATGCTGTCCTTGGAGAGTATCATTATGAATGATTTCATCCATTTTATTTAAAAAATTCATATAAGAGAGAATCATCAACAAATGTACTGTTGCTTAAATGAACTGCCATGCAGCATGTGACTCAAATACCAATTTTAGATCAGCATTCCCCCTATTCCTCTTCAGAATAACTGCTGAAAATGCAGAAGGAGTATTTTTAAAAGTTCTCAAAAGTTCTAATCAAAAGTTCTCTAAAAGTTCTAATCAAGAAACTTTGTTGATAACTGAGAATAACCATTGAGGGTATGCCAAACCCTAGGGGAAGCAAATATTTGTCTATTATCCATAGGCTGTTGCTGTCATGGAATTAATAAACCAATGAACATCTCTCACAAAACAAAGTACAAAAAGTGATACATCCCACAAAACAACAACAACAACAAAAAAATGATACATCTTGGGGGTAATGTCTTCGTAATTGCAATAATGCAAGGGAATTTTTAACACATGGTTATTTCTCTTGGGAAACAATTTCTTTCAAGGAATAGATGAAACACATTTTATGTTCACTTTGAAGGAGGGTAAAGACATCTGCAGTTCTGAATACCAACAAACACTGGGGATATTTTGAGTCTCTGAAAGAGAACATTTTTAATGATATCTTCTTAAATACAAAATGGACAGTTATAACTAAACTTTTTATTATAAAATAAAAGAATTATTATATAAAGATCTATGTGGAAGTCTGTTCTTTATAACATAAAAAAGGACTCATATGATCTTTTTATACAAGTGGAGAACTTGTAGTTGACACTGAATATTGACATTATTCAAGAATTTCCCCATTTAGTGGTATTTCTAGATCCAGTCTCAAGAAGAGTTTCTAATCTCTATATATGTGAATATTACTTTTCTCTTGTATTTATTTATTTTTTTAACTCTTACTTGTTTGTTAAATCATATCTATTTTTGTTTGTAGCAATTTCCAAAGAGTGTTGACAGGGCAGTTTTATGGAACAAACCTCCCTTACATCCTAGCCTGCCCTTGCTCTACCAACATTTGATTCCAGCCCTATGGAGAAGAGAAAGGAAATGTGTTCTTGCCAACCTTAGTCCCTCCTACCCATATAAAGGGATGCATGAGGATCTAGTCAGGAAAAATAATACTCTGAGATGCCTCTGATGATTCATGGATTTCACGTTGTCTATAATCATGGCAAAATTTATCACAACTACCAATACACATTTATTTCTGTGATTATTCTATTTCTTCCATCCTCACTATGAAGGCTCCATGAACAGAAGAACCATGTCTTTCTTATCCATTATGTTTCTCTGTATCTTCAACTCAGCCAGAGAGGTATGAGTGATTTTGTAATTCAAGAGAGCCCAGGAATCTGCCTCCCTCTCTGCTCCTCTATCAGTGGTCACTGGGGAGTCCTAGGAACTCATGGGTATGGTACCCCTTGTCCTGCACACAATACAGATGGAATCTAGGCCAACTGTTGATATTGTCTCTCTCCTAAAATCATATTGGGTAAGCTAAGTCCTTTGTTCATAGATATATGCTGGTTTGGGGTTGGGAAGCAGAATTTAAATTCCTCTCAACACAATTCAGAGGTAGGAAAGTATCAGAGGCCTCATAATCTACTTTATTCTTCAATTTTCTCCGTTCCCTTTTTTTCTCTTAGTTAATGCAAAGAAGTTGTGGCAAGGCTATGCCAGAGTAATAGCAGTATGCTAATTTATGTAAACACTTTATCATTTATGATTGATTAGCATGCATCACAATAATGATTAGTTATTCTATTAAATTAAGTATAAATTAATTGCTTATAATATTCATTAATCCTTTAATCTTTTTGGTATGTTTAGTCTTCAAAGTTTATTGCTCACAAACAATGTGAGATCATGTATTCATTCATTCAGAAATATTTACTGATTGCTGTTCTGTGCTAAGCACTATGCTTGCTCCTGGAAATAGATCCAAAGTGAAAAAGACGAAGTGTTCCTGTCTTCAAGGAGCTTACCAGTTAAAGAGACCTTACGGTACCACGAGTCTGTATTGTTTTGTGAGTATAAGATCTGGATGAGTAATCAGGAGTCAGCAAGAAAAGGGTTTAGATGGGGAAGAAAAGAGTCTTCTAACCAGAGGGGGGGGAAAGGCTATTAGCCTATAAAAAGTTTTCTAGCAGAGAGAAAACACAAAATTTATAAGTCTAAATTAGAAATTAGGGAGAATATTGTGTAATATCTGTATTACCATTTATTTTTATTGTAGATCTTCTCAAATTACAAAAATGATCAACTCTTATTTTAATCATTTCATTCAGGTTGCTTTTTTGCCCTCTTTAACTTTTGAAAAACTTTGTTTATCCTTTTCTTTTCTTTCATTTTTTTTTTTTTACCCTAGAAGTTTGCAGAAATCAAATCTAAGCTATTCCAAGTATTTCTTTCTAATGTGCTGATATGGTCTCACACAAGTAACTCTAATCCACACATTATTTATTTACCTATTTGTTGCCTTGGATATGCCTCTCTTAGTTTTAATATAATATATAACTATCTAACTGCATACACTTTCACATTCTAATACAATTTATAGTTTGAATTTTAATAAGACATTTCTAGAAAAACAAAGGAGCCACAGTTGGTCAATGATTGTTTGAAGCATGCCAAATATAAGCAGGAATGAGTATTACTTGATAACTCTTCAATGAAATTGTTATCTTTCCCCTGAGTGACTTAAGACCAAGTTTTCTTTAAGGTAAAATATATTTTTTCCTATTAAATCTGCACTTCTAAAAGGAACAAAAAGCAAGATTTGGGAAATCTCAATTGACACATAAATTTCTACCATGGACCCCATTTTAATTTCAGGGAAAAACAAAACACGTGCGAGAGGGCTGGGGCGTTAGGTGAGAAAGCAGCCGTGAAAGACCTCTTTGAAGAAGGAATCCTGAAGTAGTTCAGAAAATACTGCTCACACCAGGAAAACAGTGTTTTTCTCAAAATGTTCAAGGAGGCTTTTTAAATTGTGGGGTTGACTTTGCTTTCCAGTTTGTAAAAGTATGTTTTTCCTAGGTGTTGGTTCTCTGGACATCTCCCCAAGCACCAGAAAGCATGTAAAGTAAGTTCTTTAAATGTGATCTTGCTGGATTAGCAGGCACGCTCTCGCGTACCGTGATTGGAAGGAATTCTTTCTGATCATCCTAGAAAATAACTACTGCTTCCTCCTCTTTACCTGTTAACTACTAAAGGACAACATTTAACTCTAATTTGTCTCAGGATATAATTGGTTCTTTTAATTGGTTTAATTATGAGAATATAAGTATAAAATATATACTTTGCTAGTTTTGCTACAGCTCAAAATCTCTTTATCTGAACATAGTATTTTCTTGGAAAAAAAATACTGTGCAACTTGTCGGATTTGGAATTTGAGCCTTGCCATCCATCTGGATTCTATCTGTATTTGTTATAAAGTATTTGTTGGAAAGAATCTTACTTGTCTAATTGAGAAGAAATGCTAATGCATACCTGGCTTTTATATCCATAAATTTTAAATGCATAAATCCTTATAATTTTATATATGCTGTATTTTATATTAGTACCTTTGCTTTGCACAAGATTAGAAGCTTCTAAGAGTAGGCCCGTGTTTGATATTGCTCACCAGTGTATCCTTGACACCTTGTTAAAACAGGTGAGAGGGTTATTACATTTGTCCACAGAAGACCTGAATTCTGCCAAATTTATAGGTTGTTCCAATGCTTTAGAGATGATTCTCCATTAGTATGTTTCCATCAGACCAGGAAACAATGCATGGACTTCCCTTAAGGCTTTTGCAAGACCTCAGTTCAGCTAAATATTTAAGCACTTACTGAATACATTATATTTGATTATCTGAGATAAATGGATTTTAAAAGACTGGGGGAAAAAGTTCATAAAGTAAAAATGCTCTCATATTAAACCCCCATAGTTCATGGAACTTCTATCAAACAAGAAGTTTCCTTCTCCCTCCCTGCATATTCAGTCAATAGCTTTAATGGACACTATTACCAGCATTATTTGAGTGCATTATTTTTCCTATTATGGCACTCATGCTGAACTTTCATAGCATCTTAGTGTTGGGAAGCAACCACAGTGATTACCTTATTTTGATTACTTTTTTGGGGGGTGTGGCTTAAACAATAGAAATTAATTTTCTCACAGTTCTGTTGGCTGGGAGTCTTAGATCAGGGTGCCAACATGGTTAGGTTCTGGTGAGAACTCTCCTCTTGGCTTGCAAATGGCTTCCCTTTCTCTGTCGCTTCACCGTTGCTTTTCTTCACTGCGCACATGGAGAGCAAGATAAGGAGATCTCTCTCTTCTTTTTATAAGGCCACCAATTCTATATGATTAGGACTATACCCTCATGATTCCATTTAACCATAATTACCTCCTAAAAAGCCTTATCTCCAAATACAGTCACACTGGGGGTTAAGGATTCAACCCATGAATTTTAGGGGAACACATTTCAGTCCATAGCAATTTGGATTTTTTTTTTTAAGATTTTATTTATTTGACAGAGAGAGAGAGAGAGACAGCGAGAGAGGGAACACAAGCAGGAGGAGTGGGAGAGGGAGAAGCAGGCTCTCTGCTGAGCAGGGAGCCCAATGTGGGGCTCCACCCCAGGACCCTGGGATCATGACCTGAGCCAAAGGCAGATGCCCAACGACTGAGCCACCCAGGCGCCCCAAACAATTTGGAGTTTTTTCCGCACTTTTTGTTTTAGCTTTATTAAGGTATAATTGGCGAGTAAAGTTGTAGGATATTTAAAGTGTACATTATGAGATACCACCTCACACCAGTCAGAATGGCTAAAATTAACAAGTCAGGAAACGACAGATGTTGGCAGTGATGCAGAGAAAGAGGAACCCTCCTACACTGTTGGTGGGAATGTAAGCTGGTGCAGCCACTCTGGAAAACAGTATGGAGGTTCCTCAAAAAGTTGAAAGTAGAGCTACCTTATGACCCAGCAATTGCCCTAATGGGTATTTACTCCAAAGATAAAAATGTAGCGATCCAAAGGGGCACGTGCACCCCAATGTTTATAGCAGCAATGTCCACAATAGCCAAACAATGGAAAAAGTGTAGATGTCCATCAACAGATGAATGGATAGAGAAGATGTGGTATATATATACAATGGAATATTTATGCAGCCTTCAAAAAATTGAAATCTTGCCATTTGCAATGACGTGGGTGGAACTAGAGGGTATTATGCTAAGTGAAATAAGTCAATCAGAGAAACACAAGTATCGTATGATCTCACTGATATGAGGAATTTGAGAAACAAGACAGAGGATCAGAGGGGAAGGGAGGGAAAAATGAAACAAGACGAAAAGAGAGGGAGACATACCATAAGAGACTCTTAATCTCAGGAAACAAACTGAGGGTTGGTGGAGTGGTGGGGGGTGGGAGGGATGGGGTGGCTGGGTCATGGACATTGGGGAGGGTAAGTACTATGGTGAGTGCTGTGAATTGTGTAAGACTGATGAATCACAGGCCTGTACCCCTGAAACAAATAATGCATTATATGTTAATTTAAATTAAAATTTAAAAAAATAAAAAAATAAAAAATAAAGTGTATATTATGGTGATTTGATACATGTATACGTTGTGAAAGATTGAATCACTTCTTTTATTAGAAAAACTCTTCCCTTGAAATATTCAAGTTGTTAAAATGTTAAGTGGCACCGGTTTGATCAGATCAAGAATTAATATATAATATAATAAAGTAGCAATTATCCCCCTGAAGACACGTTTTATGATATGACTTGCTCAGGTTGACTTAACTAGTCAACATGAAGTATTTCTATAGCTTGCAATTTGACTTTTTTTTTTTAAGATTTTATTTATTTGACAAAGAGAGACACAGCAAGAGGGAACACGAGCAGGGCGAGTGGGAGAGGGAGAAGCAGGCTTCCTGTGGAGCAGGGAGCCTGATGCGGGGCTCGATCCCAGGACCTTGGGACCATGACCTGAGCTGAAGGCAGACGCTTAAGGACTGAGCCGCCCAGGTGCCCCTTGACTTACTTTTTTAAGGAGGTGCTCCCAGTCTGCTGGATTATTGGGTTTAAGTGATTTGCACAGGTTTCCACTAACAGGAAGAAATGTCTATGTCCCCTGCAGCAGTCACACGTTCAATCAAATGCAGCTCATAAATCACATTTATAACCTTCAGACTTCAATCAATAGGGTGTTTTATAGTCTGTAGAAAAATTATCTAGAGAGAAGTAGGAGAAGTACAAGAAGGATGTAGCTGGGGCCTGCCTAGGTCTATATTCTGCACTCTGTCATCCGGAAGAGATTAACCTGCTGATTTTAACAAAGAGGGATATCTCCCAAGCAGCTGTATGCAGTGCCAGGGCAGAGTTGGTATTAATGAAGCATTCTGGGAAGACATGATCGATAGCACCAAAGCAAAGAAAATGTTTCTGCCCTTTCATCCAAGTTTGGGGTGAATTACAGAAATTACCGGGGAAACAGAGCATAGTGCTTATAGTAACTGATTCTAATTTACCTGTTTCTCTAAAAAGGTAGCGTGTTAATAATAATGTATTTAAAAATCTCATAATAGCACAATGTTCTACTTTAATTTAGTGACACACTTCCTGGATACAATAATGTGCTATTTCTTTTTAATTCACAATGTCATAAAATTTTTTGCTAACGTTGTAGAATCACAGTTTATAAAATAACACAGTTTCATTTAGATTCCCTACCATGTGCACACAAATAGGTTATTTCATAATTTCCTAAAATTATATGAGTAGAAGATGTCCTGCTGGCTGATCCAAAATACTTTGATAGGAGAAGTGAGAAAGATTTCATTTAAATAGTCTAAATCTTCCTGTACTTTCAGTTAATGGTTATGTAAATTTTGTAGCAAGTGATGATTCTAAATAAGAAAATCATAGCGTGAGGAATGATTACTATATATTTATTTAGTTGCTTCTGGCATGTAAAATGGTGCTTATGATATAAAATTAAATTATACAGTGATGTGGAGAATGATGGACTCTGTATCTTGAGTAGTCTAAATGTCAGATAATAAGGATTGTGATGGTGATGATGAATTACTGATATTTAGGTTCATGACAGTTAAGTGATATGAAGAACTTTTCGCAACACAAGTATGACAATGCCAATATTTAGAATAGTGCCTTCATTTGGCTTATTTCTTTTAAATTTAGGACATGGCTAATTTATGAGAAACAGGTATATATTCTGAGCCTCTTGAAGTCCCAAAGTTCCAAAATTAGGCACCACAGTCTCAAGGAAATCCAGGGCAGTTTAGATGAAAAGATGCAGAATCTGGCTTGAATCTGACTGAGGGATAGACAGGTAATACGTAAAGTCCAAAGAGTTATTAGCATAACAAATTATATATATACATATATACACATATGATATGTATATATATAATTTGCATATATATCTATAAATACATACACATACACACACGTGCATAGATATATGTGTATACACATACACACAACTACACACATATATGGTATAAAGGAAAACTGTATAAAGAAAATGAAATAACAAGTGACAGCTTGGGAGAAAATATTTATAAATCTTGTATCTGATAAAGAATTTGTATCCAGAAACTATTAAAAAAATGACACAATAATAAGATAGATAATCCAAATACAAAATGAAGACAAGATTTGAATAAACATCACAACAAAGAAGGTAGAGGTATATGAGTGGTCATTAAGTACATGAAAAGATGCTCAATATCATCCGTCATTAGAAACATGCAAATTAAAACCATAATAAAGTATCGCCTTATACTCATTACAGTAGCTCTAATTTATTTATTTATTTATTCATTTATTTATTTATTTATTTATTTGACAGAGAGAGAGAGCAAGAGAGAGAACACAAGCAGAGGGAGTGGGAGAGGGAGAAGCAGGCTTCCTGCCAAGCAGGGAGCCCGATGCGGGGCTTGATCCCGGGACCCTGGGATCATGACCTGAGCCAAAGGCAGATGCTTAACAACTGAGCCACCAGGTGCCCGCAGTAGCTATAATTTAAAAGGCAGATAATAACAAGTGTGGGTGAGAATGTGGGGAAATAGGGACACTCATATATTGCCTGCAGGAATGTAAAATGGTGCAGCCACTTTGGAAAATAGTTCATCAGATCCTTAGTTAAATATAAATTTACCGCCCTCCAAGGTATATACTATACCTAAGTGAAATGAAAACATGTCCACCTAAAGATCTGCATAAAAATATTCATAACGGCATTGTTCATAATAGCTAAAACCTGGAAACAGCTAAAACCTGTCCACTAATTGGTAAATGGATGAAAGTGTCATAGCCATATAGAAGAATACTGCTCAGTAATAAAAATGGAATACAGTATGGAAACTAGGCGCTAAAAAGTATTATGCTATGTAAAAAATGGCAGATGCAAAATACCACATACTGTATAATTAAATTTTATGAAATGTCCAGGAAATGAAAGTTTATAGACAAAGAAGTAGATTAGTGGTTACCTGGGACCAGGGTGTGAGAATGGAGAATGAATGCAAATGGGCACAGAGGAGCTTTCTGGGGTAAGGGAAGTGTTCTAAAATTAGATTGTGGTGATGGTTGCACAGGTCTGTAAATTTATTTAAAATGGGTGAAATTTATGCTATGTCAATTAAACCAAAATAATGTTCTTAAAAGTAACTTGTACTTTTAGATACTAATTAGCACTAGTTTCAAAGTAGAATAAGACAGAATATAATTCAGAGAATATGAGAAATTTCAACATTTATAGAATTCCTGAAGGAATTTTACAAGATTTTTGAATCCTCATATTGTGTCTAAAATGTTTGTTTAGTTTCAGTTGTTACACTCTTTCCATTTGCTAGCTCCAAGAGAATAGAAATATTAACCTTCTTGTTCATTAGTTTATTCCTGGTACTTAGAAGAGTTTCTGGCTCTGTAATAAATATTCAACATTCATACTGAATAAATATTCAATAAATGAATGGATGGCATGGTCCTCATCTAGATGGTCAACCTTTAAAGGAGAAATTTTCCATCTCCTCAGCTGGGGTTTACAATCAAGCATGTGGACACTGGTAAGAATAGAACTGGAGATTGCAGAGGACTTGTTCCATAAATGGAGACACATAAGGGCAGGGAAAGCTAAGCCTGGGAAGAGGGTTATCAATCAGTTCGAAGGAGAAACAGACAACATATTCAAATTGCACAATTTGAGGAGGATTTTTTACAAAAGGATTATTGGAAACTCATGCTCAGATTGCAAGGGGATCATAGGTTTGGAACAGCAACCTGAGGCTAGAAAATGGGAGGAGCTTCAGGAGAAGGGCCTATAGAATGAGAGGAGAGAAAGGTTCCTGGAACCCAGATGAAGAGAGTTGTATAGAGGAGGCCACCTCAAGAGGAGCAGTGACCTTTGGTCAAGGTCTTAGCCAGCAATGATCTTATATGGAAAAAGCCAAGAAAACAAATACATTGATCTCATTCTCCTCCCTCCTAATGTCCTAGTGGGTTTTTTCACTGTCCAACCCAAAGTCTGGAGTGATGGGAGCCTGCTGAAGTATCCATATAGCTCAGCCTTCTTCTACAGAAATACAGTGAGGAAAGGTGGAAGGTGGATGGTGTGCAAATGGAAGATTTCCAGCACAGGAGTGAGCCTTGCGCCACTGGAATCTGGGTCTGACTGTAAGGAAAAGGGAATTGAAGTACAATGCAGAAGTCTAGGATTAACACTGGCTATCTGGAAATTCCTAGTTTGGATAAATAAGCAGTGGTACCAAGGCAGACTAATGAGGTTTTAATATTATCTGCCTTATATCTGGTGTCCTTCAGACATGGCATGGCTGAGACTTGAGAAGGGTGATTAGTGGGCCACACTGAGGATGGTGGGAGGTAAAATGAAGCAGGGATTGATCTTGTCTGCACTGAACCTCACTAGGTTTGCATCTCTAAATTGTGCCACTCTCAAAAAAGCAAAACCATGTACTGCTTTTTCCTGCAGTTAGAATAAATAGCACTGAGAGAAAACAGCAGATCTTAGAGGCTTAGGGTACTCAGGAAGCAGGGGCTTAAACATAATGAGCCTCCTGAACCATTTGCTTCTCTTTAGATTAATGTATTTGTTTCTTAGCGCTTCTGTTACAAATTATCACAAATGGGGTGGCTTAAAACAACAGAAATTTATTCTCTCACAGTTCCAGAGGCTAGAAGTCTGAAATCAAGGCATCAGCAAGGCCATGCTCCCTCTGAAGACTCTGGGGAAGAATCCTTCCTTGCTTCCTCCCAGCTTCTGGTGGTTGCCTGTGTGTTCACTAGATTTCAGCTGTATCACTATAATTTCTGCCACATCTTCACATGGTTGTCTTTCCTCTGTAAGTATCAGTCTGAATCTAAATCTCTCTTTCCTTATAAGGGTACCAGTAATTGGATTCAGGACCCACCCTAATCCAGTATGGCTCCATATTTGTTTGGTTACATCTGCAAAAACCCTATTTCTAAATAAGGTCACATTCACCAAGGATTAGGACTTCAACACGTTTTTGAGTGGTATACTATCCAACCCACCACAATTAATAACAATCTAAAATAATAAAGATGAACTCATTCTTAGGAAGCATTTCATATACTACTTTCATACTCATTATGCTCCCTTTATCTTGACTTTGTCCCTCCCTCTCTCTCTCTCTCTCTCTTTTTTCTTCAAATCTCTACACTGAGAGGCAGGGCAGGCATGACATACTGAAACACGGGTGAGCACAAAGGCATTGTTCTTTCTGTAGCTCTAGTTGTCAACTGACCCTCTCATACCATGGCCCTGAAGCTACCACTTCTGTTTAACATGTAGCTTATGACTAAATGTATTCCTTTACAGGTTAAAAATGGCAAGATAACCTACTAGCTACTGTATGATACAAAGGAAATTCCTTTTTTAGTTGTAGATTTAAAATTAAACATTATTTGATGATACTATTAGTTTAGTTATTGAATTTGTTAAAATCATCCAGTAATATTTTCAATAATATCAATTTATACTTTGACCACTCCTCTGAATCTATATATCTATATATAGTAAGTAAATAAATACAAAGACTCCTGAAACATTTTTGGTTTAGAACAATGCCTGGGTAGTCAATACATAATGCTATATCTAATAATGTTATCTATGGCCTAGGTTCTTTAGGCTACCAGTTACACTCTCAAAATATTTCTTGAATGAGTATGTAGACACATTTCAATTTATAGTTATATCTGTGCCTCACTGCTAAATAATCAAAACTTTTACTGATTAAAAGCTAGAATGTGCTTACTTTTAACATACCATTGAGAAATAGCTAGGTATAGCAAGGATTTGGAATGGAAAGAAATCCTTTGAAAATATAATTTTGGTTAATGATCACTGGTAAATCAGTCAGGGGTCTTCACTGCAAATAACAATTCCCAACTGAAACTGACCTAAGTGATAACAGGAATTTATTGTCTCAGGGAACTAAAAATCTCCATAGATGGATAAAGATTTAGATGGATTTCATCAGGGTCTTGGATTTTTTTCTCAACTATTTTTCAGCACTTTCCTTCTCTGTGAGTTGGCTTTTCACTAGGGCTGACTTCCCTATTTCAAACAAAACGTACTGACTACTTCTAGACTATGCAATTCTCTTCCAGGTCCAGAAAGCCAGCATCTTTCCTCTGCTCCCAATCAAGGGGTCTGAGGTTGACATTGATTGGGTGAGGGTAGTCACATGGTTGCCATGAGCCGTTCCTTCTGACGGGGAATAAAATGTGCTGATTGCTTCAGGTGACTCAAGACCTACCCTTGAGTCATTGGTGAGGAGGGGATATCTGAATGAAAATTAAAATAAGTCTTAAGGAGAAAGGCAGACAAATAATCAACAGATGTCCATAACAAATGCCCATTATCCTTTTCAATAGTGTCTCTTGACCTCTTTTTGGTGTGAATATCTCCCCCCAAAGTGCATATAACCAAACTTCCATACCATATTTTTTCTTCTCCATCTATTTTTTGCTTTTTTATTATTGTGATAAGAACACTTAACTTTAGATTTACCCTCTTAAAATTCTGAGTGCACAATATAGTATTTTTAAGTATAGGTACAATGTCATACAGCAGAATTCTAGAACTTACTCAATCTTACATAACTGAAACTTTATATCCATTGACCAGTAACTCATTTCCCCCTCTGCTTCCAGCCCCTGGTAACTACCATTCAACTCTTTGTTTTTATGATTTTGACTATTTTGAACACCTCATATAAGTAGAGAATGAATACTGTTGGTAAGAATGTAGATTGGTGCAGCAGCTATGGAAAACTGTTTGGAACCTCCTCAAAAAACTAAAAATAGAACTACCATCTGATTCAGCAATCCCACTTTTGGGTACATATCCAAAAAATTGAAATCAGGATCTCAAAGAGATATCTGCACTTCCATAATCATTTTAGTATTATTCACAATAGCCAAGATATGGAGATAACCTAAAGGTTCATCAATGGACAGATGAATTAAGGAAATGTGATATATACATGCAGTGGAATATTATTCAGCCTTAAAAAAAAGAGAAAATTCTACCATATTCAACAGCATGGATGAACCTGGAGGATATTATAAGTGAGAAAGCCAATCACATAAGGACAGATATTGTATGATTCTACCCATATGAGCTATCAACAATAGTCAAAACCTATTTATTGTTATTTACACTTTCAAGTAAGTTTGTATGTATTTAGATAAAATCCATGGCCAATAAAGACAGGAGTGTCTCACTTCTCCAACCGAAATTTAAAAAGTTCTCTCTCTCATGATAATGTTTAATTTCTTAATGATGCAGATGCATTTCTTCTTTCCATTCTTGCTAAATTCCTAAGCTTGTGTTAGAAGTAAAGTGTAATTTAGAGGACTATATTTATTCCCAATTATGCATTTACTTGTGGAATAAATATTTTTCTTAAATATCAAAGTTGCATTACTTGAGGAATCTTACTTCTAAATTTGCAAAATATACTAATATTATAATCTTACTTTTACTAAAGATCTTTATTAAGCATTTTTCTTCCAAAGCTCTAAAATTAAAATTTTTAAATTACATTGGTAGGAAAATCATCTTATTCATATATAAAGGGTAACCCTAGAGATTTTTTTAAAAAGATTTTATTTATTTATTTTGAGGGGGGGGAGAGAGACAGAGAGAGAGAGAGAGAGAGCACAAACGGCGGGGGAGGGGCAGAAGGAGAGGGAGAAGCAGATTCCCCGCTGAGCAGGAACCTGATGTGGGACTCAATCTCAGGGCCCTGGGATCATGACCTGAGCTGAAGGCAGACACTTAACCAAGTGAGCCACCCAGGCGCCCCAAGGCTTACCCTAGACTTAAGTACTACAACCATGTTCATGATGAGGGCATTCATTCCGTGCAATAATTCTGGTTGGTGGGGAGAATACAAAATATTGAAGACAATGAGATTTATATGTCTGACAGGACATATATTTAACAAATATCGATCATTTATTTGGTATGAAAGATGCCAGTCTTAAATTAATATAAATTTAATATCTCATTAGAATGCAAGCAATAATTTATCTAATATCTGAAGGCCTGCTTTGACCATATTTAGTTTTTTGAAGACAATAAAACCACTTAAGAAAAAAGTAAAACATACAGTGAATAGGTCAATCATATAATCATGAGTCAATAAGAACTCATGTTGAGTTTCAAGAGTTTTTTTTCCTCTGAAACTTATGGACTACAGATGGTTGCCTATGCAAGGTTGCAAGGAGCTCAAAATAACAATATCGCTTATAAGGTTCTAGGGGTGGTTTCCAGATATCTTACACTGAATATTAAGGTTTCTTGTTTTGCTTTTATGTCTAAGAAACAAATTGAGAAAATAGACCATATTTACATCATTTATCTTATTATAAGCTGACTCATTAATAAGTATTTTCTCATTCTTTAGGCTTGACATGTCTGATTCCTTGGATATGCCAGCATAAATGTAACTCACTCAATATTTCTATGCCTCGATTTGGTATTATAAATTTACATTAATTTATTTAGTGAATCAGTATTTATTTTGTAACTACTGTCCTAACCTAGGTTCTTCAGGAAGCATAGCCTGAGACAAAAGCAAGTGTGTTGCTATTTTTTCAGGAAGTGCAATCCTAGGGTGCAATCCCTAGGAGTGAGTGAGGCAGAAAAGGAGAGAAAACCAATACAGAGGTGCAGAACTAATCCAGTCACCACTCAGTGTGAGGACTTATTATGGTTTGTAAGAGTTGTCTGATATACATACCACATGCTCCAGATACTGGGAATATATCAGGGAATAAAACAGACAGAAAATTTTGCTCTCCTGGAGTTTATATTCTGGCATGAGGAGACAGACAATAAAGAAAAACATAAGAGATAACATACTATATATTAGAAGATAAGTACCATGGGAAATTTGAGCAGGTAAGAGGTAGTAAGGAATGTTATGCTGGTTAGATTCAATTTTAAGTTTGATGGTAAAGACTGGCCTCACAGAGAAGGTGACATTAGAGTGAAGGCAGCCAGCATTCAGTCCCGGGATGTCTGAGGAGGAGCAGTGAGGAAGCTAGTGTGGTAGGAGCGGCATGATAAAGGCGGACAGGAGGTGGGGAGGGTGCGGGATGGAGTCAAAGAGGTCAAGCCAGTTCAGGCATGATCTTAAGGCACGCTTCTACTCTGAGAAAAGGAGAACCCTGGTAGGGCTTTGAGCCAAAAAGCATTATATGCATTGTGTATATTAAGTTTTGGTTTTGGCTTCTGTGTTGAGAACAGACAATAAGAAGTAAAAGGTGGAGGGGTAGGAGCAAGACGGCGGAGGAGTAGGAGACCTAGATTTCGTCTGGTCCCAGGAATTCAGCTGGATAGGGATCAAACCATTCTGAACACCTACGAACTCAACAGGAGATCGAAGAGAAGAATAGCAGGGCGCCTGGGTGGCTCAGTCGTTGGGCGTCTGCCTTCGGCTCGGGTCATGATCCCAGGGTCCCGGGATCAAGCCCCGCATCGGGCTCCCTGCTCGGCGGGAAGCCTGCTTCTCCCTCTCCCACTCCCCCTGCTTGTGTTCCTGCTCTCGCTATCTCTCTCCCTCTCTGTCGAATAAATAAATAAAATCTTAAAAAAAAAGAAAAAGAATAGTAGCAACTCTTTGAACAGAAAAGCGACCAGTTTCTGGAAGATCTCTTCTGATTTGTTTAGTGTATATTTTTCTGGGGTTGTTGTTACCCTGTTAGCATTTTGCTCTCTCATTCATCTATTCTCCTCCGGACAAAATGGAAAAACTCACCTCAAAAAAAAAAAAAAGAGTAAGAGGCAGTACCAACTGCCAGGGAACTAATCAATATGGACATTACTAAGATGTTGGAACTAGAGTTCAGAATGACGATTATAAAGATACTAGCTGGGCTTGGAAAAAGCATGGAAGATACTAGAGAATCCCTTTCTGGAGAAATAAAAGAACTAAAATCTAACCAAGTTGAAATCAAAAAGGGGAAATTGGAGGAGGAGACGAACCATGAGAGACTATGGACACTGAGAAACAAACTGAGGGTTCTAGAGGGGAGGGGTTGGGGGGCTGGGTTAGCCTGGTGATGGGTATTAAAGAGGGCACGTTCTGCATGGAGCACTGGGTGTTATATGCAAACAACGAATCATGGAACACTACATCAAAAACTAATGATGTAATGCATGGTGACTAACATAATAAAATAACATTAAAAAAAAAAAAAAGAAGTGAAAGGTGGAAGCAGGAGGACCAGACAGAAGGCTATTGGAGTATTCCAATTACTTTCATAGAGTTTCATGGTTCCTTACAATGAAAAATTTTGATAATATACTCTGATATTTAAACACTATATAACAGAAGAATAAATTTTTAACATATGACATTGTTATAAATGTATGTAAATATGTGAGAATTTTTATTTTGTTTTGAAATTTGGAATCTGATTTATTTAATTTTGGATAAATATGAAAAATATTTCTCTAATCAAAATTTTCAAATACGGATTGTACCCTGGAAAATAAACTCTGAGGATGTGGGTGCTTTAAATATGACGCTAATTTTTCTTTAAAAAATCTCTCAATTAAAGACAATTTGTTTCTGATAACTAATTTGTTGTTCAATTTTGAAGTGTTTTTAAATTGAGTATGAGTCTTACGTTGTGGGTTTACATAGAAAGAAATTTTAGGGTTAAGGACCATTATTGGAAGAGATTCAAGAAGTGGACTTAGGTTTTCAGTTAGTATATTTCCCATTTAGTTTGAAGACAGAAGTGAATTAAAAATGTAAATTCCAGGGTGCCTGAGTGGCTCAGTCAGTTAAGCAATCTGCCTTTGGCTCAGGTCACAGTCCCAAGGTCCTGGGATCAAACCCCATGTCAGGAGCCTGAGGGGGAGCCTGCTTCTCCCTCTCTCTCTGCCACAACCCTAGGTTGTGCTCTCTCTGTCAAACAAATAAAATAAAATCTTTAAAAAAATGCTAATTCCTCATAATCTGATAAAGAAGATGTAATATAGATTTTGAAAATTTTCCTTTATTGTTTATTGTTGTTGCACCAGTAATTTAATGGTATTTTACTGAAAATATATGGTTACAAAAGATGGATATTACTAATAATTTATATTATAAATAATTTGCATCATTATGGTCATTTCACCTCTTTGAAAGGAAAGCAAAAATCTATACTTTGTCAATAATAATTGAGGTTAGTATTTAATAACTGAATAGAGATTACTGACATCCTTGAAACACCAAATTTTTATACTTCTTTTTCTGTGTTTTGTACTTTTGTTTAGTTGCAGAAAAAAGAACTGACAAGTTTTTTGAAATGAGACAATTTTAGAGATCATATTTTTATTTTGTTAGCTGACTTTCCTATATCTTTACTATTTCTCATTTCCTTTTTCTAGTCTTGTTCTTTAAACTATTGTAAAACCAATCAACATTAATGAGATTATATTTTAAATAATTCTTCTAATTAGTTTTCCTTTTCTGAAATGTCATTAATCCCTTGAATTAATTATTTTCATATGAATATGCATGATGTCTTTTTTCTAGGAAGTCCATCTAATTTAGTTTGCTGATTGCACTGCTAATCACCTAGATAATTTTTGGTTATCCTCATCAAATAATGTTTATTGAGGCTTATATTTATGAAATACCACTATGACAGGTGCTGTAAGAGCTTTCTATGGCTTCATCTACATTGATTCACACATTCTAAGTCCATTTAATTTTCTACACTTCATTCTCTCTCATCCATAACTTGATTACTCTGATACTTTAGATGCAGTAAAAGGACCTTTACCGGTCAGAAGTTTCATTTTATAATTTGAGTGGTCATCTTTGTTTTCTCTCTCCAGAAATACCTCTTCTTTTCGGATATGAACTCCCTAACTTTAGGGGACTTCTGGGCCCCCCTTCTACCATATTTCCTCCATTACAACTCTGAGAGCCATGTTGCTGTTTTCAGCCTGTTAACTTTAGCAGCAGATTCACTGGCCAGTGGGGTAAGCATATGACCCAAACCTGACCAATCGCCATTCATCTCTAAGTTTGTTTTTCTTTTCTTGGAATAAAAAATAACGTGAAAGAAGAGCTACAAGTTACTAGTTTTCCAGCTGAATTGGTTATTTCTGAATTAGTTATTTTGATATTGTGAGTGTAGATACCATATATTTTATTAGAAAGACCATCTAATTAATGTACTGGGGGCACTGCTATAGATCCAGATGAAGGAAGTGGACTGGAAGATACAAATAAAATTAGAAATGTTCAATAAAAAGGTATTTTTATGGTGTTTCCGGTTCTGGTTCTAGTTATCTTTAGTCCAAATGAACTAGGCTCTTTCCTTGGTTTAGTTATATAAGACAATAAATTGTTAATCTAAATTACTCCAGACTCTGTCATTATCTACATAATTGGAATTAGTTTAGGGTCTTTAACTACATGAGATCCTTCATGATATAGTAAATCACATTACTGGACTTACAAATATCATGGCAAGAGTTTATGTGTTAATTCTGTAGATGAAAATGAGGTGGGATGATATATTGTTGTATTTTGCCTCAGCACCATCCCTTATACTTTTTAGGAATAGGAGAAATGTGACCTTTGGCAAATGATACACTATTAATTCACTTTCCCCATTTGAAGGAAGGAACTGACATAACAAACAAAGGAATTTTCAGCATTGCCAGGAGGATATTTAAAAAGCACTTACATGCCATGGAAGAAAAGCACCAATAATAAAAAAGTCATATAAATAATATATAATCCCTTATTCCTGACATGAGTAGTTCTTTGCTCATGCTCCTACAATAATATTAAATCATTATTACCAAGAGACCTAAATTTATAAACCAAGTGTGGCCTCCAAGCAAGTTCACAATTGCTTTCCTAGGCAAGAATGTTGGCTTTTTTTCTAACTTTTCTGCTTGCCTTGTAATTTGAAATTATACTTATAGTGTGGCAGGAAGTTTGTGATAGTCAGCTTTTAAAATTACTAGACATCTCCTTGGCATTAAAAAGCAATCCAAACCCTCAGGTACATATTGATTCATTTTAAAACCAACCCAATAATTTCTCTAGTGAGAGAATGGAATGAATATTATTTTACTTAAAAACTAAAGACTGTATGTTCCAATAGTTTGAGATCATACTTGAGAGTGAGTTCCCTTGGGTACAGTTTCTAGTTTTTCAGTTGTTTTGGAGTTGAAAATAAAAGAATAAAAAGTAAAGTACTAGCAGGCTTGTTCAATATGACATCCTTTATTGCTATAAAACTACCTTGAGCTTAATTTCACACTAAAACTGCCAGAGCATAAAACTCAAGAAATTACATTTTTAAAAAGATCTAAAATGCCAACTCTAAGTCACAGTATAAATTGGCAAACTAACTTCTAGAGTTTTAGAAATAACCAAAATATCAACTGTGTGATGAAACTTAAGTATAAAACATGAATTTGTTATTTCCCATGAAATCTTACATTGACATTCATACAACTCCCATATGTTACTTATGTCAAGCAATAATAAAAGGTCTGGCACTTAGTAGGTATTCTAAAAATGTTTTGCTAATGATTAAATGAAAAAAAGGAAAGGCTTTTTTTTTTTTGAGGTTCATAAAATCTTCTTGGTGCCAAACGTTAATTATCATACAATTTCAAGGACAATGTTAGATGCTTCAAGGACACTAATCCTTACTAAGTGAAGTGTCCTCATTCTTTGTCTTCATTTACATTTTCACCTGTGTTTTAGGCAAAAATTAGTATAGGAGACTGTGATGGCACTGGGGACAGATTAGGAGAATAAAGTTTTTATAGGGGCAGGAAGTTTTGTTTACTTAGCCCATTTCCGACAGTGAACTGGCACGTATGGAGAGGGAGCTCAACAGGCGGCTGATAAACATATGAATCAAATGGGAAGTGGGCAGAAGAAAATAATTTTCAAGTTGGGTATAGGTGAATTAATACATTAGGAGGACATTGTAAAATCTGGGGTTTGAGATAAAACAAAACGAATGAGGCAAAATCTTGGATCTATAGAAGCAATAAAGTACTGGAGAGAAATTACATGGTTTTGCATAAATCTAAGCCAGTTCAAGGCTTTGTTATTATAACACTCTTGCCCTATTAAAATAGTCAGTGTCCTATCAGCTTGAAAAATAACTGGATAAGTATTTTTTTTTCTTTTCAAAAACTTCAAATGGGTGCATTAAAGGATTCCCTGCTGCCCCTCTCTCCACGAAGTTATGCCAATATACCTCACATTCTAGATGTTGAAGGCAACTTGTCAAGAATGCTGGAATGGTGGCAGGTGGGAGGGTTGGGGTGGCTGGGTGATAGACATTGGGGAGGGTATGTGCTATGGTGAGCGCTGTGAATTGTGTAAGACTGTTGAATCACATACCTGTACCTCTGAAACAAATAATTGTTTTTTATATATATTTATAAATAATATATATATTATTTATAAATATATATTATTTATAAATATATATATTTATAAATATATTATATGTTAAAAAAAGAAGAAGATAGCAGGAGGGGAAGAATGAAGGGGGGGAATCGGAGGGGGAGACGAACCATGAGAGACTCTGGACTCTGAGAAACAAAATGAGGGTTCTAGAGGGGAGGGGGGATGGGTTAGCCTGGTGATGGGTATTAAAGAGGGCACATACTCATGGAGCACTGGGCGTTATACACAAACAATGAATCATGGAACACTACATCAAAAACTAATGATGTAATGTATGGTGATTAACATAATTAAAAAAGATAAAAAAGAATGCTTACTTTCATTATATGTATAATCCTGTATATTGAAATTATCTGAAAATAAAAATTATTATTTTGTCCTCAAATTTCCTAATACCAAGCATTACATTAAAAATGAAAAATTGAGTCAATAAAGATTGACTTAAATCTCATCTTAATAATAACAGAACTCAACAACTATTTACTAAAAGTGTAACACTGAGATGGGTATTGTAGGCATTAGAAAAGACTCCCACATTGATACTTGCCTTAGTGGGCCATGTAGTCTTTTGAAAGAGACAAGGCATAACATATAAAACAAGTAGAGAGGAAATAAGAAAACACTGCCAAAACACAGAGTAATACATTATAAGATGCTAACTTGACTATAATCAAAGACTGTGCTCTATGGTACAGACAACATCCTTCATTGGATATTAAAGATTTTAGATTAAAACCATGGTCTGGTTGTGTAAATTTTATTATTAAATCATTAGATTGCAATAAAGAATCCCTTTAGGTAAAGATTTTCTCAATGTATTATTTAATAAATAATAAAAGCAGATGATGTACTATTCAATGATTCAGTTTTAAAAAGGTTTTATCTTGGATGTATTCACTAATGTCAATAACAATTTCTTATAAGAGGATAAAGGCCAAAATTTATTCTTTATTTTTGTTTTCTGAAACTACAGCAACCTCAATTATTATGTATAACCACAGAATGAATTTTATTAACTTTGCTGACTTTATTATAATAATTTCTGGTGGAGTAATACACATCAATCACTTCTGAAAACAGGATCCACACTGCATTTCCACAGAGCCCAAGGAGACATATAACATTTCCCTAGATTACTTAATTGTCAAAAAATTACCACCAACAGAATAAATGGCAGTATTTCAGTCCTACTAAAAAAGATGTCTTTTTATCACTAAAATGCCACAGATGGGGTAAAGAAAGCAATTACTTGTCACTTCTACTGCAAAGGTTATAATATTCAACTTACTTTAAGTGACAGATTTTTCTAAGGGTTAGAAAATTAGCTGCTAAATAGGTCCCAGCTTTTGCAAGCAATCCATTTTTATTACCAATATTCTCAATTAGTTAAAAAAGCCAAAGGACTTCTATGATGTTAACTCTGATTTGTTAGAATTTAATTTTTGTCTGCCCATTTTTATTTATGCTTGTACTTACAGGTGCCATTAACTATTCTTCCTCTAATCTGATTGAGAAAGACTTAACATTTCCTTGAGTATTAAATATTCATTCCCACTGATACCTTAATTGAATTTTAATATGGAAAATCATGAAGAAGTATGGTATAAAGTAACAAATCTGATTGTCCTCAAAATGTTTCTAATTCTTTCTGTTATGGTTTAGGTATACAGTGTTTTTCTGATTTTGTTGAAACTATTTTTTTCTTTTTTTAATTTTTATTATGTTATGTTAATCACCATATATTACATCATTAGTTTTTGATGTAGTGTTCCATGATTCATTATTTGCATATAACACCCTGGGGGGGTGGGAGGGATGGGGTGGCTGGCTGATAAACATTGGGGAGGGTATGTGCTATGGTGAGCGCTGTGAATTGTGTAAGACTGTTGAATCACAGACCTGTACCTCTGAAACAAATAATACATTATATGTTAAAAAAAAAAAGAGAGAAGATAGTAGGAAGGGAAAAATAAAGGGGGGGAAATCGGAGAGGGAGACAAACCATGAGAGACTATGGACTCTGAGAAACAAACTGAGGGTTCTAGAGGGGAGGGGGTGGGGGGATGGGTTAGCCTGGTGATGGGTATTAAGGAGGGCAGGGTGCTGGAGTGAAACTATTTTTAAAATCTTTATTTCTGTGTGAAATCACTGTATGGGATGAGCTCTGTAATCACACTATTTGCCTTATGCTCTTACTCATAGCACTCTCTCAGAGGACTAGTTTGTGCCTCATCTTTCCTCAGGATTACATGACCTCCTCTTTCATTGAGCAAAGCACAGCTCTGAAGAGAATTCCCCATAAGCTACTATGGATGGAGAGTCTGTGTCCCTCCCTAAGGTCGACATCCTGAGAGGCCATTAGAGTCCACTGCGCCTCAGTACACACATGGATATTCCTCCTTTATTTTCTGCTCTTTCTTGCACATGAAGTTTTTTCATATCTATTGTGCCACTGCCATCAGCATACAAAAATGCTGTTATTTTGTCTTAAAACAAAGAAATAAAAATCCCCACTTTTTCCTCTGCTACCTCCACCCATCACCAGGGTTCATGTGTGCCTCCCTTAATGCCTCAGAAGCTCCCCCTGATCCTCAGAGCAGAGGCCAGACTCCTCAGTGGACTGCTGCTGACCTCCGGCCACAGTTCTTCCACTCCGTGTTCCTGCTATTCTGAATTCACTTCTGTCCATGCTCTCTGCTCCCAAGATTTCACACCAGCTGAGCCACTGACTGCGACATTCTTCCCTGTGCTGCATTCAACTCTACACATCTTTGTCTTCTTCCCCATGCCTGGTTGCTTCTCATGTGTCCTTTAGGCTTTGGCTTAAACATCACTTTGACAGGGATCTAATCATTTGACTAGGTTGTGGCCTATTCAGTGTGTGTGCACCATCTCCATCACAACTGTCCCAAGTAAACGGAATGTTCTGTAAGGGCCACACATTAATCTGTCTTGGTACCACTATATTCCTGGCATTTAACACAGGGCACAGCACTCAGCAGGCAGTCAGGAAATATTTGCATTAGAATGAATAAATGAAGGAAGGAAGAATCCAGGACACTCAGTACTGCTCAATAAATATTAGCAGACTATCCACCTGAAGAAACAGAGTTTGCAATAGAAATACAGCAATTTGGTTGTGAAGCATGACTTATAGATTCTTAGATTATACGGGCCAGCATAATTTCTAACATTCTCTTTATTTAAATGTAAAATTCAACTATGAGAAACTTCCTTCTTAACCAAATGGAAATAAAATGTTCCCTTTCCACCTCTTTTTACAAAATTATTCCATAGAAGTTGATTGAAATAGTGACAGGTCATCATTATTAATAGCAAAATTTTATAGCTTTCAAAACAAATGTCTGGTTTCCTAAAACTTTCTTTCTTTATGGCAGGTCTACTGAGGATATAATTTTTAATCATAGATTCACCTGTAAGAATTTATCTCTTTAGTTTGTAGGGAAATGGTTATTTTCAAATAGAATGAAATATATGAAAAACAAAGTAAGTATGCTTCCCATTGTGGTTGGCAGAACTGACACTTTAGTTCAGTTTGGTAAGAAGGAAAAACTCTGAACTCTTCCAGAAAGCCACTTAACACTCTGGCTTCTTTGAATTCTATTCTAATATAAAGTCATTATTATGCAAAAAGTAATAATAATAACCTTTGTACTACTGCTCCTGGCATCTTGTACTTTTTTGGTGGTGGTTAGGGGGAGACTGGCATTTGAAACTACTTGAAGAGAAGTAGCCAAATTATCAAAAGACACTGAAAATATCTAGAAAATAGAAAATTTGCCTTTTTGCCCCTTGTTCCGGTTTTTTTACAAATCCAAGGATTGAAGAGAATAATTTCATTTAAAAAATCTACAGGATTTATATCCACCCAGCAAGCCTTCATTCATGTTCAGGCTATTTGTAAATGTATGTAGCTACCATATGTTTTGAAATCATTACTCTCACCAACACTTTAAGACATAGTTTTAATGCTCTGAAAATAATTTAACATCTAACACACAAAGTCAGCTACATGTTGACTGTCATTATTCTTCAACCAGTAAAAAAGTTCTATCAGAGAGAAATTACCTTATCTACTTATTAAGATTACTTCCCATCTTGTTTTATGTAAACATATAGTTCCCCTCTAAGTCACAAGTCATACTGCTGAAAATCTCAGGAGTGAAAAGCCATCGTCTCCCTCTAAACATGCTTTAAAAACAATGCAAAGACTCAGAGGTTCATTTTATGGAAATCTAAAATCAAAAGGAACAGGGTTTAATATCCTATGTTGGAAACATTAAGGGCTAAAGGGCTCTGTTGTGATCAAACACTTTCTTTTTCCATGGAGAAATCTGTGGTGTCCAAGCTTGAACTACTTTATTGTCAATATCACATCGCTATCCTCATAATAATCATTGTTGTCATCTTTGTCTTAACAATTACCTGTCAGAGAGCCACTATATGCCAGATGTGTTATTCACTTAATATACATTTAATCTAATTCTTACTATATCTGGCAAGTCAGAAGTTATAGAATCCTCATTTCAGATGACAGAGTTACGAAACTGGTAAAGCTGGCCCCAGACTCATTTATGGTCTTCTCACAACACAGGCTAAAAATAAAAAGCGCCATTTTGGTTCCAGGTGGAATCCACAGTATCTATCAGAGGCAGCAAATTTACATGCTTCCCAGACCCAGGCTGGTCACTGAAATTAATGAGGAAAGGTAGGGTAGGATTATGATAAAATTTAACATACAAGCCCCTCCTAGAGGTGCAGGGACTATTCAGCTCCCCCCAAGGGCTTCCATTTGTCAATATGCATCTAAGAGGACAGATTTTCCAAACTTTCAAGAGAGGTTGAAAACCTGGATGTTCGTGTGTGTGTGTGTGTGCGTGCGTGTGTGTGTGTGTATGCATGTTTTGCATGCGTGTGTCTTTCACAAAAATGTCTTCTCATTTTTGAAGGCAATCAAATACATGTTTAATAAAATCATGTGGGGGCCAAATATGGTATCTGGGAGTACTTGCAATCTTTGTGTTCATGAGATTTAAAAATTCTGAATAAATCCAAATTTGTTACCAGATCAAATATTTAAAACTTTTGTACCTAAGAGTATAATCCAGCCTCTGTCCCCTTCACCTTTTTGGATAAGCATTGCCATGTATCTTCCTTTTTCTTTGTTTTATACTTTGTGGAACCCTTAAAAGAACATCATCAGAAGAATAAAGAACTGCAGTAGAAAACCACTTAAGGCACTCTGTACACAGGGGCAGATTTGACACCCTTCTCTCCTGGAGTAAAAGCAACCAGAGAAGCAAAAGTGACCAAACAGAAAAGCATCCTTCCCTCTCACTTTATTGAGCTTCCTTCTCTCCGAGGGAGAAAACTGAAAGTGGCGAAAAGGACTCTCTCAGCTCAGCTTTGACAATTTTGAAAATATGAGCACCTGGAAAGTAGGATATGTTTTGAAACTTGAATAGTAAAAGTGAGTAAACTCTCATAAAGATGGATTATAAGTGACTGCTTTCCATCCAAAGTGCTGAATCATGCTGTTGAGTTATCTACCTCCCACCCCTCTTAGGTGGCATGCACACTTCCTATGAGAACACACAGGAATGAGTTACTAAGTAAGGCTGCAAAATGTACTTTTTTTTTCTCTCAGAAATCCAGCAACAATCTTTGTGTGATAATTTGAAGAAATCTGGGCTAGGGATGAACAACTGACTAAATTCTGTCTAGATAATGGAGATATTTTCCCCCATCCCTTTGGAGCTTCCTCTTCCCCACGTTTTACCTTATTGGATCAAAGTATGCATTTGTACTTAGTGGTAATTTTTTTTCTCCTTTACCATCTCTACAATTTTTATTCTTACTTTGTGCCTTATTATTGAGTCATCTGTTGTACCTAGGAATCCCACGGTGAAGAATCACTTCTCTCCATCTCATCCTTTTTAAATCTTCTAAAGATGTCCCAAGCAATGTAAAGAAAATAAAATAACTTAATCCTTAAGCTACTATGCTACAATTAAATTGTGTTATAACTATACTAGGGAAATCTTTGTAGTTACTGGTGAGATTTCATGTCTTTATGTAAAAAACCATTTGAAATACAAACAAATGGTTTGTATTTAACCATTTCGTAAATGATTCAACGATTAAGAGTCAAAGTATTATATCAGTTATCACAGAGGTTTATATTATTGTCCAGATATATAATTTGGGGTAATGAAGAATCTTTTCTACCTACACAACAGACTTTGATTAAAGTTAAAAAATAATTACATAATATATATAATCAAAATTCAGATGTAAGCTATAATTACCTTTTTCATCTAAAAAAGAGAAACCAGAAAGCAACAGACATTCTTGTTTTGTTAATAATTGTATATGTGAACTAATTCTTGGAAAAAATATATGGCTTTCTTCTCTTGATCTATCATGAACTCCTTATAAGACAAGACACTTTTCTTAAATTTTGCTTGATCTATGTGTTCAATATAGAATTTATTTCTTCACAAATGATATAACAAGATTTGGACTTTCTTACATTGATGATGACTGGAATTAGAATATTAATAAATATTTGCCAGAAAATGTGATTACCTGTTGGAAATATTCCCGTAACACACAGAATCATGAGTTGAGACGTTAATATTAAATGCCAAGAGGATTTTGTAAAGGTTACATTATTTTGCAAGGTTGAAATAATTATTTAAATAGCTGAAATTTTTATTTTTTATATTTATGCATTTATTTTTATTTGCACTTTACTTACTTTTCAAACTCCACCCAAATATTTGACCATATAAAGTTACACAGATGGAATTAAATTCACTCTTTTTGCCTTCTCAATACGTCCATGGGGTGCATCCATTTCCTTACACCATTTCCATATCTGGTTTTAGCTTGAGGAAAATTTACAGGTATTTCCAGAAGTATGAACATTCTGAATAACTAAATCTGAGCATCACTTTACTCTGATATAAACTGCATACAATAATTCTTACATCCCATTGAGCTAAAGGTGCAAGATTTAGTGAACAAAAATAAGATTTATGAATTTCAGATATTTTTGTAGCTCAAAATTGTTCCAATCATTTTTAGGCATAAGTGTGTCCCAAATATTGCATGAGGAATATTGTACTACAAAAAAGATTTGCTGTTCATGTGAAATCCAAATTAATTGGCCTTATCTTTTATTTGGCAGCCTCATATTGAGCTGTTTGAGGGATTAAATCAGAGGATTTATCTAAAATGGCTGACAAATGGTAGATACCTAACAATTTTTTCCTGACTAACCCTGTGAACTATTAAAGGAATATGACTTGAATTAGATCAATTCTTTGTATCCTGTATCTGGTGAAAAGCCTGGTATATTATAGGTACATTAGTAAATGTACATAGTACAGAATAAATGAAGTTTGTGTGTGAGTGTGTGTTGTGTGCACATGCGTGCATGTTTAGGAGATGGAGGTGAGCATTAGTTAGTATGGAAGGGGGAGATTAATACATTAGGGAAAGTCATGTTCTTCTACCCTTTTATCAAAATATCTCATCATCATTTGATCACTATTTTGTGGGGTTAGAGACCTACAAAGACCTTCATAGATATTCTTGCCATTCTTCTTCCCTCAAAGAACTTTATGCATAAATAGTACTGGGATGATAATAATCTTTGATATTGTTAAAAGGTTCCATAAACTGAATTTTTACTATATTCCTTAACATTTTCCCACCTTCAGAACTGTAATAATTTGAGTTACATTTAATTTCTGTTTTGAGAGTAGCTGTCATTAATGCCAGTTTTAAAGTTCTTTGTATATGTGTGTGTCAATATATATGCAAATAAATATATTTATAATGAATATAGATACAGAATTTCAGAGCAAATTTTGCCCATGACCTGGTTTTCTATGGTCCACCTGTGAGGTAAGAATGTTTTATATTTTGAGGTGTTTGGGGGAAAAAAAATCAAAACAAGAATTAGAATTTGTGATGCATGAAAAGTATATGAAATTCAAACTAAATAAAGTTTTATTAAAACACAGCAACATTTACATATTGATCTGTTTACATATTGTCTATGGTTCTTTTAGCACTGTGTAGTGGTTAGTTTCATGTGTTTTTGCTAAGCTGTAGTATTCAGTTATTTAATCAAACATTAATCTTGGTATTTTGTAGATGTGGTTAAGATCTACAGTCACTTGACTTTAAGTAAAGGAGATTAACCTCAATAATGTGGGTGGGCCTCATCCCATAAGTTGAAGATCTTTAGAGCAATACTGAGGTTTCCTAGAGAGTAAGAATACTGCAATACCAACTCAATACTGCAATACCAACGTCTGAGGTTCCAGCCTGCCAGCTTGCCTTAAAAATCAGATTCAAGACTGCAGTATTAACTCTTGCCTGAGTTTCCAGCCTGCTGATTAGTTTTATGGAAGTTCAGACTTGCCAACCCCCACAACTGTGAGCCAATTCCTCAAGTAAGTCATATATATATATATATATATTGTTTTTCTGAAAAAGCCTGGATGATACACACTACAACGGCAGAACCGAGTAGTTGTGACACAGACTATATGGCCCACAAAATAAAAATTTACTTTCTGGCCCTTTACAGAAAAGTTTGCGGACCCCTGTGCTAGATACATACTATACTTAAGTCATTTTCCTTCATTCATCCACACAATTTCATCCTCTACTAATATACTGATGCCTATGTACCACAAAATGAGTGGGAAATTAGCAGTAGAATCAGGGAGATATATTCTAACCTGGTGAATCTCACAGGCTCGAGGGGATATAGATCATTACAGTGTCAGTGCTGAGGAGGTGGCAAGCAGCCTGTGCTGGGTGAACACACCGGGGAGGCATCCACTACAAACAAGGCCTGCACAGTAAGGTTGTATGAAAACCATCCACCGGTAAAACACACGGACATGAACTGCGCACGTTACCTTGCCTTATCTATTTTGGATATGCACCAGCTGGGTACTTTTTTTTAAGCTTCAGAAAGTAAATTTACATATTATCTAACAGGTCACAAAGTCAGATGCCTTCAATGGCGGGCAGGTAATTAAATGAGCACAGTATGGGGATGAGGGAGACTTGCGAAGCCTGAGAACGTACAGTCTCCACATAGTGATACTTAAAAATCTAAAAGATTCAAGGACACGGGGCAAGCCTAACAAAACGCATCTTTGGACTTCATGTGCTGCCAGTTTGAAGCCTCTGGGATGGAACCTACCTCTTCTCATTTCATAAATGGGCATCAAACCCAAGATCTTAAGAGACTTCACTAAAACCCCTTGTATTTATTCACAGCAGAGACCAGACTGGAATCCAGGTCCCCTGGCTCCTACTTGCAATTTCCTTGTTTTCTGAAACCCCCAAGGATGTGTTCAGACAGGATTATGAGAGTAGGGAACAGAAGTCAAAAGCAGGCTGGAGAAGAATCTTGCCCTTAAGAAAGAGTTTGTGTCCAAGAAATACATGAATTATACATTTATATATTTACATAGCACCCATGATGCTGCCATGTAGAAGTGTGCCAGGTACCATGTTTGAAGAAAGGGAGGGAAAACAATATTGTTGTTTTATTTTGCATTTCCCTAATTAATAATAAATGTACTTTCATACATTTACTAGCCATTTATTTCTACTCCTGAGAACTGACTGCATGTTTTGTCTACTTTTCCATAGGTTGTCTGGCTTTTTTCTCATTAATATATAAGCATTAAAAATATTCTGCATAGTAACCCATGTATCTTTTTCATGTATCTTTTTCCATTTCTGGTTTGTCTTTCCACTTTCTTCATAGTGTCTTTTAATGAATATAAGTGCTTTATTTTTTTCACATTTATCTTTTATTTTAAAGCATCTTTTATGTCTTGAAGAAATCCTTCCCCACCGCCAGATCATAGAAAAACTTTCTTAAATACTGTTAAAGTTGTTTTTCCCCCACCTCTTTATTTTTTAAAGATTTATTTATTTGAGGGGGAGAAAGAGAGCACGTGTGTGCACGTGAGCGGGTGGGGGGGGGGGGGGGGTGGAGAGGGATAGGGAGAGAGAGAATCTCCAGCAGATGCGGGGCTCGATCTCACCACCCTGAAATCATGACCTGAGCCAAAATCAAGAGTCGGACCCTTAACTGACTGAATCACAGAGACACCCCTTCTCCCACCTCTTATATTTGTCTCTTATTCATTTGGAATTGATTTGGTATATAGCAATGACGGAGAGGTAGAAGTTTACTTTTTTCCATATGAATAACTTACTGTCCTTGCACAAACTGTTGAGCAGTTCATGTTTTCCCCACTGATATTTAGTGACAATTATGCACTAAATCATGTTTCTCTGTAAGTGTGGGTTTATTTGCAGTCCATGTGGTCTGTTCTATCTGTCCCTTTTTTCAATCAGTGTGTCAATGCCATATTGTCTTAATTACTATAGATTTACAATTCTTCATTTCTGGGAAAGGAAACCTCACTGTGTTTTACTTCTTTAAATGTGTTTTGGTATTTTCAAAGAAATTCTCTCTTTTGTATAAATTTTTAAATCAAGATGTCAAGTTTTACAAAATAAAATTGAAATAAGTTTATTGGAATTAAATTGAAGGAACACATCGATTGGGGCAGAGCTGACATGTTTACAAAACAGAATTCCAATTCATGAATATGGATATATCTCCGTTTATTTAATTATGTCCCTTATATAAACTAGTTATTGTTATTTCATAATAAACCTTGGTACTGGTAGAGTCCTCCCACCCAGCACACATACTTTATTTTATTTTTTTTTAAAGATTTTATTTATTTATTTGAGAGAGAGAGAATGAGAGATAGAGAGCACGAGAGGGAAGAGGGTCAGAGGGAGAAGCAGACTCCCTGCTGAGCAGGGAGCCCGATGTGGGACTCGATCCCGGGACTCCAGGACCATGACCTGAGCCGAAGGCAATCGCTTAACCGACTGAGCCACCCAGGCGCCACATACTTTATTTTTTATCTTCAAAAGGTCTTGTCAATTTTTATCTTTATTATTACCTTTTAATTTATCTAAGTTTGCTCTGCTATATATTTTTCTTAAGTAAAATGCTTGGCTCATTAATTTTAAGGCCTTCATCCTTACTAATACAAGCATTTTAAGGCTGTAAGTTTTCTTATAGTTACTGCTTTACTTGCATCAAACAAGTTTCTGTATGTAGAAATTTTCTTGACTTACAAATACTTTTTAACCTCTATTGTGTTTTCTTCTTTGATTTGTTACTAGAACTGTAATAATTGTTCCAAAATACTTTATGACAGTTACTTTTTGGTTACTGATTTTTAATGTAATTACATTTTACTTAGTGAATATGAACTGTGTCATATCAGGTTTGTTTTTTGTCCAATATAAGGTTTTTTTTTTTAATATTCCTTGTGATTAGATGTTATGTGTATTCTACAGTGGTTTAGGTCAGTGTTTATGTATTTCCAGTGTATGTGAACTGTTAATTTAATATTCTAGTTTTCTGCATCTTGTTTTTTATTTGCTTACTCTATGAAATAGAGGGAAAGGTAAGTTAAACTGTCATAGTATAATTGTATTTATCTGATAATAGAGACTAGAGTCTCTGTCAGAGTTTGAAAATCATACCCTGAATTACTTTCTATTTGTGATTTTCAGCTTGCATGACTAATTCATCAAGAACAACACAAAGACCTTAAAACATTTTAGCTCTCATCATTTTTAAAAAATATTCTATTTTGATATATTTCAATTCTACCTTTTCATTTTCTTTAACCCCACAAGAATTTTTTAAGTCTATAAAGTCAATATTTGCTTAGATTGACTCACATATTTACTGTTTTCTTTAAGCACCATTCTTTCTTGCACATAAGATTATCCACTTGAAATCTCTTTTTTTTCCTGTCTAGTGTCTAACTATAAATTTTCCTTTAGTAAAGATCTGTTGGTGGCAAATCATTTTATTTTTTTCTGTTTCAAATTATTTTATTCTCAAATTTAGCACTCATTTAAAAAAATAATGCAATACATTGACCTCAACTGCTTGTTTTGAGAATTAAAATATCTTCTAATTTTTGTTCACTGTAAAGTAATTTTGATTTCATCCTCTTTTGTTGAACTTAAGATTGGGTATTTGTCTGTGGTGTTCTGTGATTTCACTATGGTAAGCCTACACAGGGCCATAACGTGTCTGTATTTGTGTGTGTGTGTATGTCTGTATAAATACATTACTTAAAACACCTCTGGTTATTTTTCAATTTTAATTGTTAACTTAAATAATCTCTTGGTTCTTACTCATTTTTTCAGTCCATTTTTTCCTTATTTTTAAACATAAAAACCCACACTTATTTTACTTTATGTAATTCCAATATCTTAAGTCATAAAGATATGATTATATCCTTTGTGATTTCTACTTGCCTTCACTAGTGGTGTTGTTTCTTTGCAAGTTTTAAGGATTTGTTGTTGTTGCTATTCTTTTTGAGAAGCATTTTCAAAGGTAATATACATTTATTTTCACTAGGGACTCAGGGTATTACCAACCTGCAGAGATTTAATAAAAATCCTTGGCTTGAGATTTTTTCAGACCATCTAGATAGTGTGAATTGAGGCTAAAAACCTATAAAGACTAGCAGATGGTTATGAATTTTGATGAAATATTTTGTTTTCTCATCCATCCTGTGCTGAATTTTGAGAGAGGCAATTTTCTTGTCATCTTGTGTGAGAGTGTGTGTGCATGTGCATGTGCATGTGTGTATGCAAGGACTTCTAGTTCATTCAGGGTGTAGCTTTGGGATTCCAGGTTTATCTGTAGATGAGGAAATCTATTTGACTCTCCACTGGAAATATATCCTGAGCTTTCTCTTCTGTCTCCATGCTTACTTCCTGCCTATCTGAGAAACTCAGGTTCACTGGTTGAGCAAATTTTAGCAAGATGAAAGGCATTTTAGTGCTCTGCTTATCTCTTTTGATTCTCAAATTCACTTAGCTTTAATTTCTATGTATTTCTTTCTTATTCATCAAAATATTAAGAAATGTTTTCTATTGTTTTATCCATTGTCATAGTTTTCTGTAAGTCACTTTAAAGTATCTAGCTTATCATATTGTTAGAAATCAATTTCCTTGAATTTCTGAAGATTTATGTGTATATAGCTAGCTGTTATTTATTTTTTAGTGCCTAGAGGTTTATGATGGTCACATTAAAAAAATACATCACATCTCTTATCATGACACAGAAACACTATTTAACCTAATTAGAGGTTTTAACTTTAAATCCCATCTTGTCTAGTATTGATTTTATCCTTCTAGCTTTCAATTTTCCATGTCAGCCAGGTATTTCTTTGCCCCTACCTTTATTTTTAACTTTTATTCTTATAAATATTTTAAAAAGTCTTATGGCTGGCTGGGCATTGACTCCTAATGAGAGAAGTCAGTTCAACACACTTATCCTAATGACTTAAATTTTAAAATTTTATTTCTTCTTTTGTGTTCCATCATTTATTTTATACTATTTCTTTTACTTCTTTTCTCACTATTTTTGCTGATAGCAAATAAGTTGCTACTCAATTATATCTTTCTCATGCTAATTTGTAAATTGTATTTTATTTTCCATTTCATTTTTTTTCATTTTCCCTGAGCTTTTAATCAGGCATGTATTTCTATATTGCTATCTGAAAACTCTTCCTAACAAAAAAATGCATCTTCTCCCATAAAAATATTGCTTTCAAACCCTGACAATCACAAATCTATAAGATGAGACTTTTAAAATACTTTTACTCCTCTCCTTACTTCCTTTTCTCCCATTCCTGGGTTTTATTAAAATTTTATATCTAGTTCCCTACTCTAACTCTGTGGCCATATACCAGCAGGCAGATTATCACCGCCTGAAGACCAACCCACTTCCTATCCTTGGTGTCACTACCTTTTCTGAGTCTTGAGAACTGCTTATAAGTTGAGCATCCTCGTTGCCTCTGAAGTCAGGGAAACAGGTACACTAACCCAGTGCCAACACAGTCCCTCCGCATGGGAGTGAACAGTTTCTTGTTGGTTCATACATTTCTGTGCTCAGAGCTTTTGACTCAGGGCTCTCAATGCTGGTATCCAGCCTCCTCCATCCTGATTCTTTCTCTTATTTAAGATTGATTGATTGATTTATTTATTTATTTATTTATTTATTTATTTGACAGAGAGAGAGAGAGCACAAGCAGGGGGAGTGGCAGGCAGAGGGAGAAGGAGAAGCAGGCTCCCTGCAGAGCAGGGGGAGCCCAAAGTGGGACTTGATCCCAGGACCCCGGGATCATGACCTAAGCCGAAGGCAGTCGCTTAACCAACTGAGCCACCCAGGCACCCCCTGATTCTCATTGTTAGAACCTTCACAGTACTCAAGGTATCGCTTGGAGCCCACTTTCTATCAGCTGCAGAAAAGGCAGATTAAAAGGTGAAGAGACAGGGCGCCTGGGTGTCACTGGGGTAAGCATCTGCCTTCGGCTCAGGTCATGATCCCAGAGTCCTGGGATCGAGTCCCATGTAAGGCTCCCTGCTCAGCCGGGAGCCTGCTTCTCCCTCTGACCCTCCCTCCTCTCACGGTCTCTCTCTGTAATAAATAAATAAAAAATAAATAAAGGTGGAGAGGTAACAGGTCTCCTTCAGTCCACTATCTTCTAAGAAATCTATCTTGTACCTTCTACTTCAAGAGAGACATTTAAAACAAAAAGCTGTGGTAATATCACAGTAATTATTTTATTAAATTAAAAAAAGGGTTAAACTAATTAGATACATATGGCTATCAGTAAGAAACCAAACATGGCAAAAAAGAATGGAAAATACTGCTTTAGCACTACAGGCTTATTTCTTTCTGAAATATAGTTGTGATCAATTTGAACAGCTGGACTTTATTTTTTTTAAAGATTTTATTTATTTGAGGGAGAGAGCATAAGAGAGAGGATGAGTGTGGGGGGTGGCGGAGGGGCAGAGGGAGAGGGAGAAGCAGACTCTCTGCTGAGCAGGGAGCCCGATGTGGATCTTGATCCCTGGGATCATGACCTGAGCTGAAGGCAGATGCTTAACCAACAGCCACCCAGGTGCCCCCGAACAGCTGGACTTTAAAATTCTGGGTCAGAATTTACAGTAAAATTCTCTAACTCCCACCTACTCAGCAGAACTGCTGTTATCACCTACAACATTTATTATGTGCTCCAAAATCTGAATGTAATGAAAGTTCAACTACGTTAAGAAGAAGGCACCAGCTTACCTACTTTATAAACCATTCAAGACTTCCCCCAAAACCATTCTAATAGGAAAAAAAAAATCACAATAAATTGAGATTTGTTTGTTTAAAATCATTACATCTGATGTAAATTAAATTTATTCCATGTCTAAGTTCTACTTTTTATATCACTTTGTGATCCCTTGATTTTTATGTATATTTTACAGAGCATAAAAGAAAATTCACTCTTGAATGACTATAGAGGTTATAATTGTAATATTTTATACTCTAGCATGTTTATGTCCATAGATTTTATATCATGTTTGTGTCCCCACTTTGCTTAGTGGAGGGTTATATTCAAGATCTCCAAGTCTCAATTTTCAAATTGTTACTGTAAGGAAAAAAATCAATAAAATTTTAATACATCAAAATTTCCTTACAATTTAAGAAAAGAAGAGCTAACTCTGTTTTCTATTTTTACTAACTCACTTCTACCTTGATATTACCAATTTATTCAAATAAACACAAAAGGTGTAATGCAGGGATACTGAGAATACCAGAAAGAATGAAATAGAGGAAAAAAGAAGAAATATATAAAGTAGTAATGGTGAGAAAGTTCTAAAAGTGATGACAGATTTTGAACCATATATCCAAGAATCTCAAAGAACACCAAGCAGGGTAAATATAAAAATTCATACCTAAGTATATCATATTCAAAATGCAGAAAACCAAAGACAAAGAAAATCTTGAAAGAAGTTGGGAGGAACAGGAGGAAGCAAAGCCTTACCTACAGAGAAACAAGGATAAGAATTATATTGGACATCTCTTTAGAAACCATACAAACAAAAAGAGAGTGGAGTGAACTACTTAAAGTGCTGGGGGGAAAAAAACTGACACATTCAACTAGGGTTCTGTATCCAGCTAAATTACCTCCTTCAAAAGTAAATGGGAAAAAAAGATTTTTTCGGTCAAAAAAGAAATTGAGGAAATGTGTCATTAGTAGTCCTGCATTGAAAGAAGTTTTTCAGAGAAGGAAAATATAGGTCAGAAACATATTTACATAAAGAAAGTAGAGAAGGTATAAATAAAGGCAAAATAAAGTGTTTTACTTTTTGGGTTTTTTTTAACTTTTTATTCTTCTTCGATCTAACAGATAACTGTTTGCTCAATACAATAATAGCAAAACAATGTATTCTATGATTATACCTTGTGGCTAAGTGAAATAAATGATAGCAATGTTCTAAGAGGTGAGAGAGAGAAACTGGGCATGCTCTAAGATACCTGCACTACCTGTGAATTAGTTCAGTATTATTTGAAAGTGGAGGGGAAATTCCCCAGCTAGATAAAAATCATCTACAAAAATCTATAGTTAATATCATACTTAATTATGAGAAATTAGATGCTTTCTTCCTAAGATTAGAAGCAAGCCAAGGATATCCCATCTCACCACTCCCATTCAACATCATACTGGAAATCCTACCTTGAGCAATAAGACAAGACAAGAAAATGGAAAGTATCCAGATTGTGGTGGAAAAAATTAAAGTGTTGTTGTTTGCAAATGACATTGCAGGTATTTCTCTGGAAAACCCCAAAGAATGACCAACAACAACAAAAACTCCTGGAACAAAAAGTCATTATAGATTAGTATAGATTAGTATACAAAAGTCAAGTACTTTCCTAGATATACCAGTAATTAACAACTGGAATTTGAAATTAAAAAATCATTTATATTAGCACCAAAAAAGGAGGGGAAAATACTTATGTATAAATCTAACAAAATATGTACTAGATCCATAAGAGGAAAACTGTAAAAACCTGATGGAAGAAAGCAAAGATTTAAGTAAATGGGGAGATATTCCATATTTCTAGATTGGTAGATTTAATTAAGGTGCAAGTTCTTCTCAACTTAAATTATAGATCCAATACAATTCCAATCAAAACACTAGTGAGTTATTTTGTGGATATCAACAAACTGACTCTAAAGTTAATCTGGAAAGGCAAAAGACCTAGAATAGCCAATATAATACTAAAGAAGAACAAAGCTGGAGGACTGAACATTAAGACTTACTATAAATAAGTAATTAATGCAGTGTGCTCTTAGTAAAAGAATAGACAAATTGATCAATGGAACATAATAGAGTTAGAAATAGACCTGCACAAATTTAGTCACTTGATTTTTGACAAAAATAAGAAGACAACTGATAGAGAAAGATATTTTTCTCAACCTCAACCAATACTTCTGGAACAATTTTTTATGTACATGCAGCAAACTGAATCTTGATATAAACTACCATGGACTGAATTGTTTCCTCCCCAAATCCATATGTTGAAGCCCTACCACCAATGTGATTGTATTAGGAGATAGAGCCTGCCTTTAGTAAGCCATTATGGTTAAATAAGGTCATAAGAGTGGAGACTTAATCTGATAGGACTGTGGCCTTATAAGAAGAAATCACTCTCTGCCATGTGAGGACATAGCGAGAAGACACCTATCTACAACCCAGGAAGAGAGTCTCATCAGTAACTGATTCCTGCCAGACCTTTGATCTTGGATTTTTCAACCTTCAAAATTAAGAAAATAAATTCCTGCTGTTTTGGGCATCCAGTCCATGGTGTTTTGTTATGGCAAGCCCTAGTGGACAGACCTATGCCTTACATGAAAATTAAGGAGTGCCTGGGTGGCTCAGTCGTTAAGCGTCTGCCTTCAGCTCAGGTCTTGATCCCTGGGATCGAGCCCCGCATTGGGCTCCCTGTTCCATGGGAAGCCTGTTTCTCCCTCTCCCTTCCCCCTGCTTGTGTTCCCTCTCTCGCTGTGTCTCTGTCAAATAAATAAATAAAATAAAAAAAAATTACCTCAAAATGGCTCATAGACCTAAATGTAAAACACAAAACTTTAAAACTTCTAGAAGATAACATAGGAAATTGACCTGAACCTGGGTTTGGTGATGAGTTTTAAGATATAACACCAAAACTACAATCCATGAAATAAAAGATAGGTAAATTTGACCTCATTAAAATTAAAAGCTTCTGCTCTGTAAAAGATATATTTTTTAAAAGATTTTATTTATTTATTTGTCAGAGAGTGAGAGAGAGAACTAGCAGGGGAAGAGGCAGGCAGAGGGAGAAGCAGCCTCCCCGGTGAGCAGGGAGCCCGATGTGGGACTCCATCCCAGGACCCTGGGACCATAACCTGAGCCGAAGGTAGACACTTAACTGAGCCACCCAGGCGTCCCATCTGTATAAGATACTCTTAAGAAAATGAAAGGACAAGCTGCATATTAGGGGGAAATACTTGGAAAACACGTATTTGATAAAGGACTTGTAGCCAAAATAAAGTATTCTCAAAAGTCAACAATAAGAGAACAAACAACCCAATTACAAAATGGGCAAAATATCTGAACAGACCTCACCAAAGAGTACATACAATGATAAATAAGCATTTGAAAAGATGCTCACATATATGTCAAAAGAACAATGAAATACCACACGTGCCTATTAGAATGGCTAAAATAAAAAAAAACTCATAATTTCAAATGTTGGTATGGATGTGGAACTTTCATTCATTGCTGGTGGGAATAAAAAGCGGCACTGACACTTTGGAAGATAGTTTGATAGTTTCTTATAAAGTTAAACATAGTCTTATCATATTATTCAGCAATTGTGCTCCCAGGTATCTCCCCACAGGAGTTAAAAACTTGATTCCACAGAAACCTGTACATGAATGTTTATTGCAGGTGTTTCCTTAACTGACCAAACTAGAAACAATCAGGATGCCTTTCAATAGGTGAATGGGTAAACAAACTGTACTTACACACAATGGAAAATTGTTCACTCAGGAGAAAATAAGCTATCAGGCAAAAAAAGACAAGGAAGAACCTTAAATGCATATTAGTAACTGACAGAATTCTGTCTGAAAAGGCTATAGGCTTCCAACCATATGACAGTATAGAAAAGAAAAAACTATAAAGACAGTAAGACAAACAAAAAACAGGAGATGCTCTGCTCTGTAAAAGATATATCCTGGAGATGGTTCATGGAGATGGAAGAAGATATGAAGAGTTAGAGCACAGGAGATTTTTAGGGTGGTAAAATTATTCCACATGATCACTAATGGTGAATACATGACATAATACATTTGCCAAAACCCAAAGAACTGTACAACCTAGAATGAATGTTAATGAAAACTATCTACCTTTGGTTAACAACAATATGTCAATATTGGTTCATCAATTGTAATAAATGTACCATGCTAGTACAAGATGTTAATAAGAGAGGAAACTCTTATGGGAGTTAGGAGGCATATGGAAACTGTACAAACTGCTTGATAAAAGTTTAAAAAATTGGAAAAAAGTAGAAAAAAATGCAAGTATTATATACTAGCTTATGATAACTAAAGGAAAGGAACACCAAAATGGAAGAATAGGGCAGTGTGCCATTCTGTCTCATCTCTCTCTGAGATATGTTAAAGATGGGCATCACATTTAGAATCCATTATGGCTCAGAATTTCTGGTGGTACCTGGGTGTGGAATATGAGGGAGGCAGAAAAAGTGGCAGGTTGTGATAATGGTGGAAAGACCCTGGTGGCTGGGAAATTTAAACTTCAGGGAGCCTCATTGTAAGAGCTTCTTTCATGATTGTGTTCCTAAATCAGAATTTGTAATTTTGTATCAGAAATTTATATTTTCTTAAGGAGCCCCCTGCCTCCAAATTATATAAACTTTAGTCCCAGCAAAACCTAGAGAGGACACATAAAGGAGTATGTATCCAAATCTTATTTGCTCAACATAAGGAGAATTAGGTGGCCCAGTGAGCAATTAGTTTATATTTTGTTCATACAGTTTTTTTTCTTGGCCTGCTAATGTATTTTATAATGTCTTGCTGAACTGAATTGCCCAGATTGATGTATCTTTGGAATTCACCAAACTGAAACTCCCTCGGATCTGAAAGATGAAAGCCAATGATTCAGATTGAAATTAGATTATTAGCGTCTTGAATAATAATTAACAAAGTTTTAGGACAGCTTTTGCTACATGAAGGAGTGTTGATATATTAATAAGGAATTTTACAGTACTATATATTCAAGTCAGCACAAAATATCATCTAAAATAAAAGATAGGCAGTTGTCTCATATCATCTTTTGTTTGCTCGTTTCCTTTTATTCCAGGTTAGAGTAATTAGAAATACTTCCTATAGCATTAGAGAGAAACAGAAGGTCTATAAATACCAGTTAGATATTTTTATGAGAGTTTCTGCTTCTCTAAATGAATCATATGTGGGGCAAAATGGTGAACTATTATTCAATACATTGGGGCTAATGGGGCTTTAAATAAAATGGTAACAGAGCCTTAGAAACTAAATGTTTCTAAATTCAAAGAAATGGTTTGTCTTTACCAAGGAAAATAATATTTCCCTGCACAGGAGTAGAATTATCAGTATGCACCTTTGCTTCCTGAGAGTGCCATATAACAATGTCTTAACCATTAAAATTAATGACCTGGAATATAAGAGGCCTAAATAGCCCTATTAAGTGGGAAAAAAATTCTATCAATTCTCGAAAAGAGTGAAATAGATGTTGCACTTATCTAAAGGATACACTTAATGGAACAAAAAAAAATTGCCAAGTTGCAGAGAATCCAAAATGTTTTTTAACTACTTTTAATTCAAAAACATCTGAATCTCAAAAATGGTTTTACAACAACTTTAAAGTAACAGACATATATTTTTAAGGATCTAATTTTGCTGGTGAATATTAACAGTGTTCAGTTATACCAGTGATTCTCAACTGGGAGTGCTTTTGCTCTCCAGGGTACATTTGGCAGTGTCGGGAGCCATTTTTGGTTGTCACAACTGAGAGGTGGTACTGCTGATCTCCAATGAGTACAGGCTGCTACACATCTTACACTGTGTAGGACAGTCCCCACGAGGAATGTCACTGGTGCCAAGGTTGAGAAGCACTGAGACTGCTACAAATAAGTATCAAATTTATATAATCAGGGTCTGTGGTGTATCAAGAATTACCAATGATTTTGCATTCCCTACTTATTCATTTCATTCTGATATAATCTCAAGAGTCCTTACAGACTACTGTCATTGTGAGGGCTGGGTCCCCTCCATGTGCTTTCCTTTTTTGTTTTCCTTCCAGAGGGTGAACTGCTCAGTCAGTCTTAGAAGAGGCAGCCAAACTGAAGTTGGCCCTCAAAATCCCATCCCTGGACTGTTCTCCAAAAAGCGTCTCTTAAAAGTATACTGTTGGAAGATGAAGGAAGATATGTTCTCTCTCCTTAACCTCTACCTACTACCACCAAATCAAAGAGTATAGTGCTGCATGAAAGTTCTTGTTTATTCATCTGGGGAAAAAAATGAAGTAAGAATTAGATAGCTGGTTCCTATTTCAATGAGAATAACTAAAACTAGTTTCAGAAACTAAGTATATGCAGTTTAGCAATATTCTTTATTCAGATATGAAAATGCATTAGGCCTGTAAGCAGCAGCAGATGTAACAGAAATGAGTGTTGACAGAGCTTATTAGTGGGCTGAACTGTGGTCCACCAAAAGATTTTTCCACCAAGTATCTGAAAATATGGTCTTATTTTGAAAAAGAACCTTTGCAGATATAATTAAGGTAGGATCTCGAGAAGAGAACATGCTGGATGAGAGTTGGCCTTAAATCCAATAGTAAGTGTCCTTTTTCGAGAAAAGAAGGGAGAGGACACATGGAAGGTCAGGGATGTGAAAATGGAAGCAAAGATTGGAGTCATTTAGCTACAAGTCATAAAGTGCCTACAGCCAGCAGAAGATGGAAAAGACAAAAAAGGATTCTCCCAAACAGTCTTCAGAGGGAGTGTGGCCCTGCCAAAATCTTTTAGATTTCTGCCTTCTAAAACTGTGAGAGAATATGCTTCTGTTGATTTTAAGCCACGAGTTGTGGTAATTTGTTACAGCACCTAGGATACCAGGATACTAAGATAGAGTCAAAGATCTGAAAGATATGAGGCAGCACCAGGAGAGTTTGCTCTAACTCTAGGCAGCTCTGAAAGTTGGAAAAATAATACATGTGATAATTCCAAGTCATTTGAAGGAATACTGATAAAGGTAGAAATGGTGCCAGAATGTGCAGGATGTGTTTTGAGAAGAGCAGCAATCCATGACTCAATGCTGGTTCATGCGCTAGAGAACCAACAGATACCTAGTGCCTGAAGGGGCTTGATTTCAACATGAAATAAACTAAGGAGGTCAAAATGATGGACAGGGTCAACAGTAGTAATGCTCTTTGTCAGGTGGCGGGCATCACGGTGAAAAATGAGAATCAGTGCCCTTGGGGCAGGACCGCAGTCACGAGCTAGAGTGAGGAGAAGACTTAGGAGTGTGTAGGGACATTTGGGTGTTTAACGAACCTGCTGGCCAGGGAAAGATTCCAGTTCCTGAAGAATTATTCAAAGCTCCTAAAACCCAGAGTCCATTTGACTCATTGGAAGACAATGTAGCTCATGCACAAAATGATTCTCCGGGGTTATGCTGAAACTGCTGACTTTGATGAGGTTTTTCTGCAAGTGTTAAGGTTGAAAGCGTTGTAATTACAGTTAATAGGAGATGGAAAAGGTGAGGGAGAGGCAGTACAAACAAACAAGAATGTATGTTACAAACTACTGAATAATAAGATGAAACAATTAAAAAACTATAGCAATAACTACTATAAAAATTTTGCCTTGCTCTGTATCTAGAGCAATATCTGACACATTAGTAATCACTGCACTCCATAAATTGATTACTGAATGGATGATTAAATATATAAATGAATGAACAAGTGCTTTGGGGGAAAGAGAAAAGTTTATACTTAGTTCCTTATCCAACAAATTCCAAACAGGCTATGATGCCAATGTTCATACTATCAATTTTTATTATAATACATCAGTATCCAATGTAAATTATATGAATTCTGAAACTATTATCTTTCTAAATTAAAAATTAAATCACACTTGGCTATACATGAAAGCAAATCATTTGAGGCTAAAAGAACAGTCATTGAATATATTGAATTTAAGTACATTTAAATAGTCTATTATATATAATCAAAAGAGATAAAGAGCAGTTTTTCCCTCATGGAACCATATGTATTAGTGTGCTCACTATTCTTAAGATTTTGTGTTATTGTATTAAAGGTTGTTGCTTCAAATCAATGTTCCTTGGGTATTCGATTTTATTTTAAAAACAAAAGCACTTAGAATCACTTTGGAAGAAGATCTGGGAGGTTTTTTTTTTTTTATAAAGTTAAGCTTAAACCTACCTATACCATGACTTAGCAGTTCAACTCTAGGGTATAATCCAAGAGAAATAAAAATACATGTTTCCAAAAAGACATTTACAAAAAAGTTGCAGTAGTTTTCTTCATGACAGCAAAATAATGGAAACAGCCCAGGTGCGCATCGAAGGGTGAGGGATATAATGAAATATTACTCAGGAATAAAAACTAATGAACTACCACTACACTAGAATACACAGGTGAATCTCATACACATGCTCAGAGGAAAGCATTTTATGAAATAGTATATACAGAGAGTATGTTTTCATTTCTATGAAGTTCAAGAACAGGTAAAACTAATCTATGGTGGGAAAAAAGAAAAAAACAGCAGTTGCTCCTAGAAGGTTGTGGGACAGGATTCCTTGTGAACAAGCGCAGGATAAGTTTTGGGGATAATATATTCTATGTCTGTTAAAGAGTGTGCATTTTCAAAATTTATCTAATGGTACATCTAAAAGTTGAGTATTTTATTCTCTGTGATTTTTTCCTGCCAAGAAAGGAAAGATCTGCAAGCAAATACTGAACTCTAATGATATGCATGCTATGGTCCTTAGGGGGATAGTATACTGATACCTTCAACTTTGAAATGTATAAAAAAATAGACTGATGGACTGATAGAAGAATGGATAACTGTGTAATAAAACATGTATGGTAAAATACTAATGACAGAACCTAAATGGTGGTAGTATAGTCATTAAAATATTTCAGCTCTTCTGTAGTGTGAAAATTTTCATAAAAAAAGTAAGGAAAAATTAAAAGCACTTTTCATAGTTCATGTTTCCATCTTCTAATTAACATTCACAGTGGGAATGCTTAAAAATCATGTAAAAATATTTTATTTCCATAGAAACAAGAGGATTTCCATAATTCTATTTCACTATAAACATATTCAATTTAGTTTGTTAAGATTGGTCATATCTTTGCTATTCCTTTGTGTTTTCCAGTTTTTAATTATAATCAGGTAATATACTTTGATCTTTATAATCATGGTTAATTTTATTTTTTATTTATTTTAAAGATTTTATTTATTTATTTGAGAGAGAGAGAGAGAAACAGCATGAGAGGGGAGAAGGTCAGAGGGAGAAGCAGGCTCCCTGCTGAGCCGGGAGCCTGATGTGGGACTCGATCCCAGGACTCTGGGATCATGACCCGAGCCGAAGGCAGTCACTTAACCAACTGAGCCACCCAGGCGCCCTAATCATGGTTAATTTTATAAATACACACTACATTACAAAATTTCTTGATATAAATAGTTGATTCATTAGCCAGATGATGATGACCTGATGGATTTCAACTTGAGCATTTTCTTGAGGCTAATGAAAGCAATTTATGTGGAACCAGAGTGAAATGGTAAATTTGCAGGTAGTCAAAGTTCTATCTCATAATTCCACTACCGGAACGTATGATGATCAAAATTAAAACATTTATTCTCTTTCTTGTAAGGATGGTAATGGAGTGCAGAAATATAGTCCCAAGATCCTTTCACAACATTTTCTGAAGTAACCGCAGAGCCCAATCCCTGAATCATACAGGTGCATATTCCCTGATACTCCCTAGCATCATTTGAAGGTACCACATGATGTTGAAATACTGAAGATCAACTTGTCCATAATCTCAGGTCATCATTAACATTTTATGGTAGCTTAACAAGGCTTGCAAAGTGGATTAGCTTACAAAGTTTTTTGTTTTTTTAAATTCACTGTTAGTCAACAAGAACCTGCTGACTACATAGTATTTCATTGATAGTAGGAAACTTTTCTGTCTGATTTCTTCCACTATTGGTTATGACATTATGCAGCCTTTTAAAACCATTTATGTATTTTGGATTATCTTAAAGTCATTTATGAAATATTGAATATGTATTTTATTATATTATTACACAGCTAAAATATCACATTATCCTTCAGAGGCAGTTAAGAATCAAACTCTCTCTAGAATCTCTTCTCTTATTCATTAAAATATCACTTTCCCTGGCTATTCTCTGAGACCAAAAAAAAAAAAGGAGCAAAAGAGATGGCATATTATATAGTAAATTTAAATAACGATTCAAATAAAAGTTTTAATTTCAGGTAAGTAACTTAGGGTAAATTTTAAGACCAAATTACAAAAAAAGTGTAAAATATAGGTACAAAATAAAAGAAATATAAAATCAGTGATTATCATGAGCGATAATATTTTGGATTATATTTGTATTTATATTTAGTTTCTCTCAATGAGGTATTTTAATGTGATTTAATAAACTTTGAATGTAATGATATTGTTAATTTAATTGAGATGTTCTACTGTGACCATCATTATGAGAAAAACGTGAATGAAAGTAGGAGTAAATGTGAAAAAATTACATCACAATTGGAGTCTTGATCTTCTCAGGCGCATACTGCCCTGTAATTGCTCATATTAAGCATTCAATAAATGTTTGAATAGATGAAAGAATGACTACATTGATTAATACACACTAACATCCTCTTGCAAGGAAATGGCTAGTCCATTTCATTTTCTTCTATCTTACTGCTCCTTCTATATCTATTTCCCAATGACATTATAGCATTAAGGGAATATTTTTACTATCTAAAAATAATGAGCTAGTAAATCATGCAAACACCAAGAAAATTAAATTCTGCTTAACAACTGTCAAATCAATTTTCACTTTAAAAGTTACGTTGGCTAATTGGACATAATAATAATAATAATAAAAGAAGTACTAATCATAAAAGTGAAAAAAATTTTTAAAAAGCCACTCTCTAATTCCTTAAAAATTTTAAATTATAAATGAGATCAACAGATTTGGCAGTTGAAGAGTAATTCCATCATTCTATAAATACATACTTTTTTCTAGTAATACACATGCTATATAAATAACATAAGGTTATATTTTAAATAGAGGCTAAAAAATGTGGTATCATAGTGGTAATTTCTCAAAATTCTCTTTCCCTCTCTTTCAACCTCCTAACTGATTCCCTCCTCTCCTACAGATTCTGAGACTTGATTAAACTGAAATATCTGTCATAGTTGCATCTAACCATAAACTCAGTTCCTCATATCATAATTGTATATACAATTCTCAATTCCTCACATAATGCATATTCACATGTTTACAATCAATGACTATGCTTAAATGTCATTCATGCTTTACCTCCGTTTTATTTGCTGTTACCAGACTTTCTACGCTATCTCAATTCTGTTCTTTCTTCATTGCTTCAGGATATCACTTTTCCAACACTACTTTTTTAACAATATTTTCCTTTTTTTTTAGAGAGAGATAAGGAGAGGAGGGGGATGGGCAGAGGCGGCATCTTAAGCAGGCTCCATACCCGCACTGAGCCTGAGGCTGGGCTCCCCATCTCACAACCCTGATATGATGTGAGCCGAAATCAAGAATCCTGATGTACACCCAGGCGTCCCATCACTATTTTTCTCATTAGTCCCTTCCCTTCTGCCTTTAGGAGTGCAACTCTTGTTCTTAAATTAAAAAAATCTTTTTTAGATTCTCCTGCCTTCAGCTATTGTGCTACTTCTTTCCTTTCTGCTTAACCATTGTCTCAGCTTCTTTTCAATTCACCTCCTGAAATTCTGGTTGTAGCTCTGTTTTTAATGCTAAATCCAATGTTCTCTTCTAAACCCTTATTTTTCTTGATCTTTGTGTGTTACACAACTGAAATGTCATGAGTCTTGAATCACTCTCCTTTGACTTCCTTATTCTAGGTTATTGCATGCCTGTTTAATAAATTTGCAATCTGCTGTCTCTTTGATCACCCTTTCCCTAATCTAAATCTAAATTTTGGTATTTCCCTTGTGTAGATTGCAGTTTATTCTCTATGTATCTTAAATTTCAGCTGATAAGCACTACTATCATTTATTTATATTTACTCTTTATTTTTTTTATACTGGCAAATTTATTTTTAAAAAGTAGCCTTATATTACTATGGCAAATGGACATAATAGCATTTTCATAACTGAATGAAAACTATATTAGTTTGCTAGAGCTGCCATGACAAATACCCCTGACTGAGTGTCTTAAATAACAGCAATTTATTTTCTCAAAGTTTTAGAGGTTAGAAGCCCAATATCAAGCTGTCAGTAGGTTTAGTTTCTTCTGAGGCCTCTCTCATTAACTTGCAAATGGACACCTCACTGTGTCCTCAGGGGGTCTCTGTGTGTGTGCATCCCTGGTGTGTTCTTTTGTGTCTAAATTTTCCCTTTTTATAAGGACACCAGTCAGACTGAATTAGGGCCCACCCTAATGACCTTATTTTAACCTAATCACCTCATTTTCAAGTTAATTTTTTCAGTTTTATTGAAGTATGATTGACAAAATTTGTACATATTTAAGGTATTCAATGTGATGTTTTGATACACATTTACACTGTGAAATAATTACCACAATCAAACTAATTAACATATCTATCACTTCACACAGCTACTTTTTTTTTTTTTAAAGATTTTATTTATTTATTTGAGAGAGAGAGAATGAGAGAGAGAGAGAGAGCACGTGAGAGGGGGGAGGGTCAGAGGGAGAAGCAGACTCCCTGCTGAGCAAGGAGCCCGATGCGGGACTCGATCCCGGGACTCCAGGATCATGACCTGAGCCGAAGGCAGTCGCTTAACCAACTGAGCCACCCAGGCGCCCCACAGCTACTTTTTTTTGTGCGTGGTGCAAACACTTGAGATTCTACTCTTAGTCAATTTCAAGTATATAATGCATTATTATTAACTAAAGTCACCATACTATACAAAGAAGACATACAAATGTCTGATAGGTACATGAAAAAGTCCTCAACATCACTAATTATCAGGGAAATACAAATCAAAACAATGAGATATCACCTGGAACCTGTTAGGATGGCTATAATTATCAAAAAGTGAAAAGGATAATAAGTGTTGGTGAGGGGATGGAGAAAAGGGAACCCTTGTGTACTATCGGTTGGCACTTAAATTAGTACAGCCACTATGGCAAACAGCATGGTGGTTCCTTAAGAAATTAAAAGTAGAACTACCATATGACCCAGCAATTCCACTTCTGGGTAGAAACCCAAAGGAAATAAAATTGTCATCTCAAATATCCTCCCTTCCATTTTCATTGCAGCATCATTCACAGTAGTCAAGATATGTAAATTACTTAAGTGCCTGTTATCAGATAAAGAAAATGTGATATATATACATACATTTAACTAAATATTATTCAGCATGAGAAAGAAGGAAATCTTGCTGTTTCTAACGGCATGGATAGACCTTGAGAGCATTATGCTAAATGAAATAATGAGATAGAGAAGGACAAGTACTGCATGATATCACTTTCACGTGGAATCTCTCATATATATATATATATATATAATGGAATATTATTGAACCTCAAAAAAGGAAATATTGCCATGTGTGACAACATGGATGAACCTGCGGACATTACTCTTAATTACCTCTTTAAAGGCCAGATCTCCCACTATGGTCATATTCTGAAGTATTGAGTATCAGAGATTCAAATTGTGAATTTTGAGGAAAGATAATTCAGTTCATAACAGTAACTATAAAAATAATAATAATGATTGAAATCTCGATTGATATTTTATCTTCCTTCAAGGTTCTAAATCTGAGATCTGCACTTATTATTTTTGAAAAAACAATTGGCAAATGTAGACATGTTAAAGATATAGCAGCAGTAAGTTGAGACTTTAGGTAACCTGAAGGATCAAAAGACAATGGATAGGAAAATAACATTCTCACTGGGTAATGTCACATCATGTCAGTTCAAGCAGCACCTAAAATCATTTCCCATATCACCAATGGGAAAGACTATGCTTACTCTTAGATTCTGATGTCTGAATCATTCAATTTCACGGATTCTGTTCTTCTCCCTAGTGAATGATGCCCACCCTCTCTTCCTTAGCTAGAGTCTTGTTAAACTAAATTAATTTATATATGCACATATATATTTATAGCCTTTTGTGACTTATACTATATATCACATAAAATTGGCACATGCAATACTATTTAATTTTCTCAAAAATAACATGGCCCAAAAGAAATAAAAAAATTATTAAGAGTTAAACTGCTGCTGTGTGATTTCAAATAATCTCATCTAAAGAGAAAATCTGGAAAATACATAATTACACAAGCAGGACTAGCCACTAACTGAAAGTCTCAGATTTTAAGGTAGATGGTAAGATATATAATCAAAAATGAATAGAAAAAAATACACAGAAAAATAATTTCTAGAATTGGTAAAATTTCAAAATAAATGTGACAAAAATGCTAATATTTTAAATGGGAAGAATTTAAATCTGTTTACATATGTATTAAAAAATACACATTCAGGGGCACCTGGATGGCTCAGCTGGTTAAGCATCTGACTCTTGATTTCAGCTCAGGTCATGATCTCAGGGTCGTGAGATCGAGCCCCACATCTGGTTCTGCGCTCCGCATGAAGTCTGCTTGAGATTCTCTCTTTCCCTCTTTCTCTGCTCTCTCTCTCTCAAATAAATAAGACTTTAAAAAATAAAAAATAAATAAAAAATACACATGTATATACACACACATGTACACACATATTTAAAGTTACCTACCTATCTGTCTTTGATTGTATAGATAACTACTCAAAGTAGTACTAAGAGATAACTAGGGAAACATGATGCTTGTTTTGATTCTAATTCTTCAGGGGGAACATATTTAAAACTGGAGAGAGTAGAAAGTGTGCTATAAATAGAAAATTTAAGTTAAATTTGACCGAGAATATAGTAAGAGTTACTTTTCAGTTTAGAGGAGTTCACACTTGTAGGTTTAGACAAGGAAGTAAACAACATCAAAATCAACACTAACAACAATAATAAATCTTACAAAGGTTATTAAGTATTTTTTGATGCCTCTGTTCACTTATCAAGCGTAGTCAGTGAACTTGGTGTGCCTAAGTAGCTCTCCTCAGCCTAAATCACATTTCCTGCGAAGATGCAGAAGGAAGGGAAAAGATTTACCTGAAGTAGAATAGGTATACAAAATCAAAAGTGTAGAGGGTAACTGCTGCTGAGAGTACTTAAAGGAAGTTTGAAAAGTTGTGCAGTCAGCCTAAGACCAGTATCTGAGTTTGAATATACATCTAAGAATGCATAGGCTAAGAGATCAGAATGAAGACAAACTAGTACTGGCCAAATGGGGATGGTGAAAAGAAAGGGATCCTGAATAGACAATATATATTTTTTAAATTTTTACATTCAGAAACTCATATATTGGTCCACAGGGAACACCTAATACACATTTAAAAAAATGAATACTTATGTCATGTTTGGGAAAGTTCTTAATGACTTATCTGAAGATAACCACTGAATTAAAATCCAGTACTTTTTCAATTACCTTAGGTTCAGGGATTTTTCAAGTCTCTTCAAAGCTAGTTAAGGTCCAGTTTTGTGTGTGTGAAAAAGTAAGGGGCGGGGGAGAAGACTGGATAAGCAAACCTTGCACCAAAAGGGAGCATGTATGAATTTCAGAAACACTGTATGGATAAGATTGATTTTCATATTTGGACAAACATCAGAAAGCATTTTCAGCTAGTGGTTTGTGAGAATGTAGAAACTCAGAGCTAGAATTTTTCTTAACAGCAACTCATGTTGATCCAAACTTGTTAGGCAGATCAAGGAAAGATTCTACATATGCCAATTCTTGATTGAGCAAAGCATTTGAGGCTCAAGTGTAAAATTACATGACCTGAACCAGGACTTGGCAAAGGGTGTCTCTGGGCCAAATTCAGTCCACAGCTTACTTTTGTATAACTTGTGAGCTATGAATGATTTGTTATATCTTTAAAGAGTTTAAAAAAATATATGAAAGCGACTGTATGTGGCCCACTAAGTCTAAAATATTTACTATCTGGCCCTTTACAGAAAAAGTTTGCTGACCCCTGACCTGAATCATTTTTAAAGTTCCTTCCAGCTGTTATAAGCTAAGTTTTTAAGGCATACTCTCCTTGAAATGATTTCAGTGTTGCCAGATTTATCAAATAAAATGCAGGACATCCATTCAAATTTGAATTTCACATAAATAACCAATTACTTTTTTTAGGACAGTATGTCCCATGAAATATTTGGGACATACTTATACTAAAATGTTATTCATTATTTTTCTGAAATTTAAACTTCACTGTATTTTATCTGGAAACCCTATGATTGCAGATATATGTGAATGCTCTGGTAAAATTTTGTGCTTGCAGCAGGTTGAGCAATTTGTCCAAAGGGTGCTGACATACAAATCACCTAAACATAGGTCTAGAGGGTGTGTTTATTGAAAGGTCAGAGGCCTTTGTCTTTGGACCCATGTAATATATGCTTATATAAATGCACTGGATAAAGATCAGCTTATACTTATATAAACCACAGGACGGGGACAAAAATCTCTAGAGACAGCAAAGATCACTTTAAACCTAAGATCAGTGTAATAATTCATAGTGACAGACAAGAAATGATCATAGAGAGAAGGACTTAACAATTAATATGGTATATCTGGGCCTGGAGGACATTCTTTTCCTCCCTAAAATGAGGATGACTTTATGTTATTTACTCCATCACAACTATGCAGACAAGGATTATTTTTGTGAAATGTGCTGTGCAGAATGTGTTTGCATTGGAGGGGAGTACCCTCTGAAATTTGAAAATGTCATATAATTTTAGGAGGGTAAATAAGAGCAAAACTAACTAGACTCTAAAGATGGATGGAAATATGCTTACTAGAAGGGACTGAAAATATGTAATTTCAAACAATGTGAATAGTGATGTGGAACAGGATGGATCAGAATAGAAAATGGATCAGCCTGATATGTGTAAGACCAGATAAGTATATTTGTAAATTAATATAAGTGAATATATTTTTTGAATGTGATGAAAACCTATATATGAATAGAGTAAACAGAGTCTATCCAAGAGGGTCACAATTAGGGTCAAAGTTTCTGACTTTGAGTGAAAAAGCAAAAGCATAACACTCTAATCCAGAGATTTATGGAGCATTGATGTGGGCTGTTTATGCCTTAAAATATATAAATAGTGAAACATTAGAGGGCATAGGGCATTTCAAATGATCTAAATGTAAATTAACCTGATATATGTGGATTACATATTTTTTTAATAATACAAATGGGTTTGAAATGAAGGGAACATTGCTTTATGATAGGGAACAATTCTACATAGATATGCTTTGGGCTTTCGAACATATGTTCAAACATCTGAACAATGGTATGGCTGATTTCACAAACTCTAATTGTGTCCAGAGTTATCCATTCATCATTTTTGGCAATTTTCAATGTTGGCTATTTTCAAGTGATTGCACAGTAATCTTTTTGGATATTCATACATAATGCCTTTTTATCACCTCTACAAAAAGTGAATTATAAGTCAATTTAACATGAAAATGTGTATAGTTCTCAAGTTTCTATTTAGTAAGGAAATACAAAAATATATAAACTCATTGTGTAAGAAAGCAAACTCACACTGAAAAAACACTGCTAGATTTTTTGCCTTCTTTTCCTTTTGTTTTCATTCTTTCCATTTCCCCAAAACATTAACTGTGTACAGGTTCTTTCCAGAACACAGTTTTGATACTACATATACTCTTTCGAGTAAGGGAACTAATTTTAATGGCTCTTTTGCATTTTATGCCAAGAAAACAACAGATGTACTGCACAAAGGAATCCACAGCAGATAGGGCTTTTAGATTCCCTCTTAAACAAGGTGTCAGAAATTTGTGAAAAAGTAAAAAGGATTGTTACTAAAAACCTCAGACAACAGAAAACTTTAGTAGTTATTTCGTGGTGTCATTAAAGTGTATCTAGCTATAGTCACCATTTTCCATCTTTCTTTTACTTTAGTACGAAGAAATATAACTACATGGCTCTGCATGGAAGCACACAAGCCACAAGACATACTTCCAGATATTCTGGCTTATGCATACACTAAATACATGCCAGCATTTACATAAATGAAAAATGTGTTAAGTAAATATGATAAAATATCATAGAAAATCATATGCACGTCATGAAAAGATGTGATTAGATTTGATACTCAGACATTCTAAACATAACTGTCAAACAGAATTGCAGAATGAGGTATATGTGGTGTGAGTATATCTATGGGATTCACATTCATGTAAAGGAATTCAGTATTTGAATAATGAAAGAGTATTAGCAATAAAGTTAACTAGTTAAGACCTTAACTCTGGAGTAACGTGCCATTTGATATGCATGTGATACATGTGTGTAATTATGCCAATAAAATAGAGATAAAAAGTAAAATTTCTCAAAAATTTTTAGAAAATTTACATAATGATTTCAGAGTTCCATTTTCTTCAAAAGATTGCAAGTCATTTCATTTTCTTTCTTCTGAATTCAACTACAGAAAGCTCTAGAGGATAATCTTCAGTGGTTTATGATATTCAATTAGACTGAGCTCAAAATTTAGTTCAGCTGCTTAAATTTTTAAAAACAAAAAATATTTATGAAATACTTATGAAAATCAAGGTCATTTTCTTTCTTTCTTTTTTTTAAATTAGTTAAGATACAGTGTGATATTAGTTCCAGTTAGTTAAGGTACAGTGTAATGTTAGTTTCAGGTATGGAATTTAGTGATGAATCACTAAATTATATCCAACTCCCACTGCTCATCACAGGTGCCCTCCTTAATACCCATCACTCTAAGGGTTATTTTCAATTTTTTCAGGATAGGAATTCTATCTATGTTCAAAGGTTTAAAGATATACCAAAAATATTTTGTCTAGCTCTTGTGTTGCTATGTTTAAAAGCCTATGATAGCCGTAAGGAAGAATCCTAGGAAATACTTGTTAGTTTTATTTCAAGCATATTTATAAATACTGTAGTCTAAATATTTTAGACTTTATCTACAAAAGGAGAGAAGAATAAATGTAAGTGTTATGAGGAGTTCTTCAACAAACCAAAGTTAGGAGGTCTGCCTGAATATTCGGGGCACAGATTGAAATGAATATAAAAATCTGAAAAGTATTCAGATTCAGAACTAGTTGGGTTGGTAAAAAGTCAGGGATTGAGTCTTTAATTTATTATAGAGGGAAGCAATTTTTAATTTTTTTCCTTTTTTCCCTAAATACCGTGATATTTACCTAATATGCCTAAATAGCTTAATGGGTTTTTTTTTTAAATAGTTCTCTTTAAATTTAACAACAAAATCTGATTTCCTTCTATATTTCATGTACCATGCTAAATGCCTGAGTAAGAAAGATAAAAACAAAAATGGTCACTTTCCTCAATATTTTACCCTCTAAGATGACAGAAAATATACCATGAAACTACAAGACGGTAAATACAATAAAGAAAGGCACACAGTTCTATGGGAAAGTAGAATGAGAAGTCAAAAACTGATTGGGATGTGATGATAAAAACATGACTTCCCAGAAAAAAAAAACAATTTTTTTTTTTTTTTTTTTTAGGAAGTCTTTAAGTCTTTAAAGGAAGTCTTTAAGGGAGAAAAGTAGTTAACCAGGTTAGCAATTTGTATTCCACATAGAAGGAACATCAGAGGGAATGGGATGTGACATGAGAGAGGACATGGAATGTTGAAGAACTACAAGGACCTTAGTATAATTCGATTATAGTATTGGATGGCGGGAAGGTGGAGGAAAATAAAACCAGATAAATAAGCAGGTATCAAACCATGAGGGGCAATGTGTGTCAGGTAAAGAGATGTATCTGGAAGAAGAATCAAGCACTGATCTTTTGGAAAAGAAGTCTGAAATAGAGCCAGATAAGTGAAATCCCTGGGTGTTGATGAGAAAAATCTAAGGAAATCATAAGCAAAACAAAACAAAAAAAACACATTCTCTCACTCTGTGAAAGAAACAAAGTCTCTTAATTAGAAATAAAAACATAAGCGAGAATATAGACTTCAAGATATACTCGCCGGCACCAGAAAACTTCCTTGCTCCCAAAGCCCATTGTTTTTGGGAAATCATTCTGTTTGTGAGTGATGTCAAAGAAAACACATAAAAGAAAACAACTTTAGAATTCCTAGACTGGAAAAGGCTAGGATATTTCATTATTGAATCTAAGAGGGCATAAAGAGAGATAATCGGTGTGGCAGATGCTGTGGAACCCTTGCTGTCAAATCTTGCTGCCTTCCTTTTCCCACTTGTGTTGATCTCAAATGTGCTTCCTTAATAAAATCCTCCTTTATAATCTCTGGCAAGGATTCTGCTGCTTGGGGGAACTCATCCTCTAACAATTGGGGAGCAAAGTAAGAAAACAGCCTGACTAGCAAGCTTTTCTGGCAAAGTGAAGAGGCACCCTGCTGCTGAAGCAGTTTCATAGGCTTCCCCTAAATCCAAAGTCCACAGCAATGGCTAAGCAGAACCCAAGAGGTTTCATAGGAGAGACTCATCTAGGTGTCAATAAATTTTAGAGCTAAAACAGGCTCTCAAATTCATTCTAACTCTGCCACTTTGAAGACAGAGAAACTGCTGGTCAAAAGAGTCATGATTTCAGGGGCACCTGGGTGGCTCAGTTGGTTAGGCGACTGCCTTTGGCTCAGGTGACGATCCTGGAGTCCCTGGATCGAGTCCCGCATCGGGCTCCCTGCTCAGCAGGGAATCTGCTTCTCTCTCTGTCCCTCCCCCCTCTCATGTGCTCTCTCTCTCTCTCTCTCTCTCATTCTCTCTCAAATAAATAAATAAAATCTTTTAAAAAAAAAGAGTTATGATTTCCCTAATGCTACGTAACTAATTAAGGGCTGGGCTGTGACTCAATTACACATCTTTAACTCCCTAATTAAGGGCTGGGCTGTGACTCAATTACACATCTTTAACTCCCAAGCTACTGCCTTTTTCAGTAAACCTATGCTTCTCAAATGGATGTATTCCTAGGAATCTGCATCAGCATGTCTGTCAGATTTGCTTGCAACCACAGGAGAAACATGAAAGTTCCTGGAGAATGATTTCATTTACTCTTTATATCACAATGCATATGTTGCAGAGTGTAAAGAGCATGTGACTTTTAAGATAAAAGAGACAAAAGACTCTCAAGATCTTTGGAATTGAGCTTTGTCTTTAGAATCCTTTTGGGTAGAGTTAAATCTCTTCTGCCACTAGGGATAAACCAGTATAAAAGTTTGAAAAGAACTAACTGCAGGAAGAAATACCATCATTCCTCGATATTGGATTCTTTTCCATCTCTGTGATAATATAACAGCATTTATATGAGGACTTTTATTTCTTATTAAAGTCTCCAAACTGCAGACAATGGGTAATAATTACCTTCCCTTTTAAAGAGCAGTATTAAACATATCTAGGTAGTACATGCTAGGAGGAGGCCAAGTGGTCCAGCTATCATCACCCCTAAAATCTATGAGAGAAAGCTAGAGATTTATTAGAGAGATTCTTCAGAAAGACTTAAGAGTAGAAAGCAAGGTGACACATATTGTCCCCACTACAAACCAAGTGAAGTCTCAAAGTTTCACTTGAGAATTGTGGATCGCCAAATGCACACTAGCAGAGCTGAAGCAATTTGTAGAACCCCTTTTGTTGCTATCTGTGCAGAGTTCTTAGGAGAATGTGATATGTGTTCCTAGAGTTTGGAGGCAGGGGATGGAGACCGAAGCTTGCCTTTTGCTGGGAGAAGCTAAAAGGCAGTCAGCAGGCTGGAACAATCTGCAAAGTTGGTGAGGAGAAAGATGATTCACTCTGGGTTTACGCGCACTTACACTAGTTGGCAGAACAGTATAGATGCCTGAGATTTTCTGGGATCTAAGTGATGATAAGGAAGGTGGTAGATAGGTAGGCTCAAGTCATCTAGAGATAACCTTTTCCAAAAAGATATCTACTGCATTGGGTAAGCCAGCCTGAAAGGACAGAAATATATTTCCCAGGTAACTGCTAAAGGGAATTTGCGAGAGATCATATAAGAGTGCCCAAGCAGCAGCAGAGAAATGTGCAGTAGGGAATCACCAACAAGCCATGGATGTACCTGCGATGTCAGAATGCGCTTGCTGCCAGCACAGAATTATAATTAGCATCTACTAAGGATTAAGACTTTTGGTGCTTTTTCTGATTCTTTCTACCCCTGATTTGACCCACAAGACTCTAGTTTTAGAAAGGAGGGTATCAAAGGGAGGGAGAGAAGGGTGTAGACAGCTTCAAATTGGGTTTGGAAATGAAAGGGGTTAGTTAGGTAAAATAGATTAGACTTTTTAACACCTGCAAGTGACTGGAAAGCTTTGGGATATATCCAGATTGTCACAAAATAAGGGAAAGAGAAATCTGGTAGAAAATATCTTAAAAGTTGGTGCTGGAAGAAATGAAGTTATTTCTCGGTATAAACCTACAAGTCAGATCATTTAATAAACTAAATTCATTATGTCAATGTAGATGGCATCGTCTCGATGCACATACCCTGTTTTTTTTTTTTAAGGGAGATTTAAAAATAGAAATGTACGGTGGTTAAAAAATAATTTTTGGTATCAAATATAGCTTGATTTGAGCTCTGGCTTTGCCATCACTGCATAATCTAGGCAAATTACTTTCTTTGTACCTCAGTTTCTTCATCTGTAAGATGGGGATATTAATAGATGTAGTTTACACATTTTGTGGTCTATTCCCAGCCCACCAAAATTCCTCCTTCTTGGGTAGCATTTTTTTTTAAGATTTTATTTATTTATTTGACAGAGGGAGAGACAGCAAGAGAGGGAACAGAAGCAGGGGGAGTGGGAGAGGGAGAGGCAGGGTCTCCACTGAGCAGAGAGCCCCATACAGGGTTCGATCCCAGGATGCTGGGATCATAACCTGTGCTGAAGGCAGATACTTTGACTGAGCCACCCAGGCGCCCCTTGGGCAGCTGTTTTATGATCTCCTTCAGCAGCCAGGCTGACACAACATACTTTTGGCCAGAGTGACTGGATTAGGGGTGATCAGTTTGGTCATGTGTCTTTTACCTAGGTTCCACCCAAGAAAGACTCAGTCTCTCCATGGGGGAAGGATCTACAATGTTGATTCAAAAGCCACTGTCAGCTAAAAGATGGTGAGAAGAATGAAACATGACTCCATCAGAGGAACTATGCACAGTGCTCTGGTTCTTAGTTCTAGTTCCTTTCTGGGAACAGCTCTGCATTCCCATTCTGGGGCTCTATGAAATGCCACCTTTATATTTCATAATGAAATTTTTCTATCTTTGCTTATGTTTACTTAGATCAAATAAGAAGGTTAGTTTTAAGACCTTAGATTCAAATCTCAATTCCAAAACTTACTGGCTGAGTAACCAGAGACAAATTAATTAAATACTCTGTGTCTATTTTCTCTGAATTATGGGGATAGAATAGTATTTACTTCAAAATAAAGTGGCATGATATATTCAATGTGCTAAATGGGAAAAATATGCAGTTAAGTACTATATTCAGGAAGGCTATTATTCAAAACAAGAGAAAGAAAGAGTTTCCAAGACAAGCAAAAACTAAAGGAGTTTTGAACACTAAACTAGCTCTGCAAGAAATATTAAAGGGTACCCTCTGAGTGGGAAAGAGAGACCAAAAAAGCAACAAAGACAAGAAAGGAACAAACAATCTACAGGAACAGCGACTTTACAGGTAATACAATGGCACTAAATTCATAGCTATCAATAATTACTCTGAATGTAAATGGACTTAGTGCTCTGAAAAGAAGACACAGGTTATCAGGATGGATAAAAAAACAAGACTTATCAATATGCTGCTTACAAGAGACTCATTTTAGACCCAAAGACATCTTCAGATTGAAAGTGAAGGGGTGGAGAACCATCTATCATATTAATGGAGGTCAAAAGAAAGCTGGAGTAGCTATACTTATTAGACAAACTAGATTTTAAGCCAAAGACTGTAATAAGAGATAAAGAAGGGCACTATATCATAATAAAGTGGTTCATCCAACAAGAAGATCTAACAATTGTAAATATTTATGACCCCAACTTGGAAGCACCCAAATATATAACAAACTAAAAGAAACTCATGGATAATAATACAGTAATAGTAGGGGACTTTAAGACCCCACTTACAGCAATGGATAGATCATCTAAGCAGAACATCAACAAGGAAACAATGGTTTGGAATGGCATACTGGACCAGAGGGACTTAACAGATACATTCAGAGCATTTCATCCTAAAGCAGCAGAATACACATTCTTTCCTAGTACACACGGAACACCCTCCAGAATAGATCACATACTGGGTCACAAAATAAGCCTCAACCAGTACAAAAAGACTGAGATCATATTATGCATACTTTGAGACCACAACACTATGAAACTTGAAGTCAACCACAAGAAAAAATCTGGAAAGACCACAAATACATGGAGATTAAAGAACATCCTACTAAAGAATGAATGGGTTAACCAGGAATGTAAAGAAGAAATTAAAAAAAAAATACATGGAAGCAAATTAAAATGAAAACACGACAGTCCAAAACCTTTGGGACACAGCGAAAGTGGTCCTAAGAGGGAAGTATATAGCAATACAGGCCTTCCTGAAGAAGCAAGAAAAGTCTCAAATACACAAACTAACCTTCCACCTAAAGGAGTTGGGATAAGAACAGCGGACTAAAACCAGCAGAAGGGAAATAATTAAATGATAAATGATATAGAAATAAAAAAAAAAAAAACAGTAACCGTAGAATAGATCAACAAAACTAGGAACTGGTTCTTTGAAAGAATTAACAAAACTGATAACCCCTTAGCCAGCCTTATCAAAAAGAAAAGAGAAAGGGCCCAAATAAATAAAATCACAAATGAAAGAGGAGCAATCACAACCACACTCCAGAAACACAAACAATTATAGGAGAATATTATGAACAATTATATGTCAACAAATTGAGCAATCTGGAAGAAATGGATAAATTTCTAGTAACATATAAACTACCAAAACTGAAACAGGAAGAAATAGAAGACCTGAACAGACCCATAACCAGAAAAGAAACTGAATCAGTAATCAAAAATCTCCAAAAAGAAGAGTCTAGGGCCAGATGGCTTCCCAGGGGACTTCTATCAAACATTTATTATTATTTATTTATTTACTTATTTGAGAGAGAGATAGTGAGAGAAAGAGAGCACGAGAAGGGGAAGAGGGAGAAGCAGGCTCCCCGCAGAGCAGGGAGCCCGATGTGGGGCTCTATCCCAGGACCCTGGGATCATGACCTGAGCCGAAGGCAGACGCTTAACTGACTGAGCCACCCAGGTGTCCCTCTATCAAACATTTAAAGAAGAATTAATACCTATACTTCTGAAGCTGTTCCCAAAATATAAATGGAAGTAAAACTTCCAAACTCTTTCTTGGGCGCCAGCCTTACCTTGATCCCAAAACCAGACAAATATCCCACTAAAAAGGATAAATAGAGACCAATATCCCTGGTGAACAAGGATGCAAAAATTTTCAACAACGTACTAGCTAATTGAGTCCAACAACATTAAAAGGCTTATTCACCATGATCAAGTGGGATTTACTCCTGGGCTGCAGGGATGGTTCAATATCTACAAATCAATCAACATGATACACCAGATTAATAAAAGAAAGGATAAGAACCATATGATCCTCTCAATAGATGCAGAAAAAAACATTTGACAAAATACAGCATCCTTTCTTCATAAAAACCCTCAAATAGTAAGGATTGAAGGAACATACCTCAACATCATGTACGAAAGACCCACAGCTAATATCATCCTCAATGGGGAAAAACTTTTTCCCCAAAGGTCAGGAAGAGAGCTTTTCCCCAAAGGTCAGGAACATGACAGGGATGTCCACTTGCACCACTTTTGTTCAACATAGTACTGGAGGTCCTAGCCTCAGCAATAAGACAACAAAAAGAAATAAAAGGCATCCAAGTCAGCAAGGAGAAGTTAAACTTTCACTCTTCGCAGACAACATGATACTCTATGTAGAAAACCTGAAAGACTCCACCAAAAACTGCTAGAACTGATACATGAATTGAGCAAAGTCTCAGGATATAAAATCTATGCACAGAAATCTGTTGCATTTCTGTACACCAATAATGAAGCAGCAGGAAGAGAAATCCATGAACTGATCTCATTTATAATTGCACCAAAACCTGTAAGATACCTAGGAATAAACCTAACCAAAGAAGTAAAAGATCTGTATGCTGAAAACTATAGAACACTTATGAAAGAAACTGAAGAAGACCCCCCAAAATGGAAAAACATTCCCCGCTCTACTACTCAGCCAAAAAAAAAAAAAAAAAAAAGAAATCTTGCCATTTTCAATGATATATATGCCATTTGCAACTAAAGGGTATTATGCTAAGCGAAATAAGTCAATCAGAAAAACAGTGATTATGATCTCCTTCATGTGGAATTTAAGAAACAAAACAGAGGATCACAGGGGAAAGGAGGGAAAAATAAAGCAAGATGAAATCAGAGAGGGAGACAAACCGTAAGAGACTCTTAGTCATAGGAAACAAACTGAGGATTGCTGGAGGGGATGGGAGTGGGGGAATCGGGTAACTGGGTGATGGATATTAAGGAGGGCATGTGATGTAATGAGCACTGGGTGTTATATAAGACTGACGAATCACTGAACTCTACTTCTTAAACTAATAATACACTATATGTTAATTAATTGAATTTAAAAATAATTCCATGCTCATGGATCACAAAAACAAATATTGTTAAAATGTCTATACTAGCCAAAGTAATCTACACTTTAAATGCAATTCCAATAAAAATAACACCATTTCTCTACAGAACTAGAACAAATAATCCTAAAATTTGTACGGAACCAGAAAAGACCCCAAATAGCCAAAGTAATGTTGAGAAAGAAAAGCAAAGTGGGAGGCATCACAATCCCAGACTTCAAGCTGTATTACAAAGCTGTAATCATCAAGACAGTTTAGTACTAGCACCAAAACAGACACATAGATCAAGAGAATAGAATAGAAAATCCAGAAATTGACCCACGACTATATGGTCAAGTAATCTTTGACAAAGGAGGAAAGAATATTCAATGGAAAAAAGACAGTCTCTTCAACAAATGGTGTTGGGAAAACTGAATAGCCCCATGCAGAAGAATGAAACTGGACCACTTTCTTACACCATGCACAAAAATATATTCAAAATAGATGAAAGACCTAAATGTGAGACAGGAAACCATCAGAAACCTAGAGGAGAAAACAGGCAACAACCTTTCTGACCTTGGCCAAAGCAACTTCTTATTAGACATATCTTCAGAGGCAAGGGAAACAAAAGCAAAAATGAACTATTGGGACCTCCTCAAGATAAAAAGCTTCTGCATGGCCAAAAAAACAATCAACAAAACTAAAAGGCAACCCTTGGAATGGGAGAAGATATTTGCAAATGACATATTGGATAAAGGGCTACTATCCGGAATCTATAAAGAACTCATTAAAATTTACAATGGAAAAATAAATAATCCAGTTAAGAAATAGGCAGAAGACATGAAAAGACATTTCTCCAAGGAAGACATACAAATGGCTAACAGACACATGAAAAGATGTTCAGCATCACTCATCTTCAGGGAAATACAAATCAAAACCACAATGAAATACCACCTTACACCTGTCAGAGTGGCTAAAATTAACAACTGAGAAAACAACAGATGTTGGCAAATATACAGAGAAAGAGAACACTTCTGCACTGTTGGTAGGAAAGCAGACTGGTGCAGCCACACTCTGGAAAAAAGTATGGAGGTTCCTCAAAACATTAAAAACAGGGGCGCCTGGGAAGTTCCATCGGTTAAGCGTCCGAGTCTTGATTTGGGCTCAGGTCATGATCTCAGGGTCATGAGACTGAGCCCAGGGAGTCTGCTTTTCTCCCTCTGCCTCTGTCTCTGCCCCTGCTCTCTGTCTAAAAATAAATAAATAAATCTTTTTAAAAAGTAAAAAAATAGACCTACCTTATCACCCAGCAATTGCACTAGCTATTTATCCAAAGGATACAAAAATGCTGATTTGAAGGGGCACATACACCCCAGTGTTCATTGCAGCACTATCAACAATAGCCAAATTATGCCAAGAGTCCAGATGCCCATCGACTGATGAATGAATAAAGAAGATGTGGTACATATATACAATGGACTATTACTCAGCCATCAAAAAGAATGAAATCTTTCCATTTGCAACAGTGTGGATGAAACTAGAGTGTATTATGCTAAGCAAAACAAGTCAGTCACAGAAAGACAAATATATGATTTCACTCCTATGTGGAATTAGGAAACAAAACACATGAACATAGGGGAAGCGAAGGAAAAATAAAAGATAAAAACAGAGAGGGAGGCAAACCATAAGAGACTCTTGACTATAGAGAACTAACTGAGGATTGGTGGGGGGATGGGCTAAATAGGTGATGGACACTAAGGAGGGCACTTGTTGGGATAAGCACTGGGTGCTATATTTTAAGTGATGAATTACTATTTTATTCCTGAAACCAATACTACACTATACGTTAACTAACTTGAGTTAAAAAAAAAAAAATAATGCCTAACACATACTAAGCATCTGGTAAATGTTAGCTATTATTTATTGAGTGGATTTCTGTAACTGAGAGATGAAAATAACTTTGACTAATATTACCTGACTTACAGGGTTGGCACAAGGACTGAAAAAGAAAATGTATGAAAATAGCTCAGCATGGTATGTAACAAGTGTGAAATGGTAATTATTAGCTGTTACTGTCTGTTGCTTTCTTAGTTACTACACCTGATGTTAATCTACAGAAACACTATTATACAAAGCATCCATTCTTCATTTTAATCCACAAGTAGTGAATTGCACTGTAGGCAAAGGGTGACATACATATGTGTGAGGATTGGTTTCAATTTCCATATCTCTATCTATCCATATTTATTCATATCCATATCTATGATCCTAAGACAGAAAATAAAGACATCTACAGAAACACCTTAACAAAATAGATTAAATCAATTGAAATTGATTTAGTATTTCAAGGACAGACAGTTTAAAGACTAAATTCTTTTGCTCAGGTGGTTCTCAATTTCATTAATAAAATTGTATCTATGAGTGAGGATATCATGTTGCCTCTTAAATACAAGGTCTATTAATTTTTTCCTGCCAAAGGCACATCAGATGTAAAAGAAAATAGTTGCCTGAATATCACTTTCCCAGAGGCCACAGAATTTATTCTTTTTTTTTTTTTTTTAAAGATTTTATTTATTTGAGAGAGAGAGAATGAGAGATAGCACGAGAGGGAAGAGGGTCAGAGGGAGAAGCAGACTCCCCGCCGAGCAGGGAGCCCGATGTGGGACTCGATCCCGGGACTCCAGGATCATGACCTGAGCCGAAGGCAGTCGCTTAACCGGCTGAGCCACCCAGGCGCCCAGAATTTATTCTTAATTAGCTCTGGCCATTATAGTCCTTTGTTTTGCCATTGTATAAATAATATTTGAAGGCAGGTTAACATTAGCCTTTGTTTTTACTGTTGTCTATTCTCCTACCATCTAAGTTTACATTTTTCAATTCTTTGGAGGAAATATCTTCTAGGTAACTAAAAAACAGAATTTTCTTTCAAATCTTTATAAATCTTACAATTTCACTGTAAATAGTATAATACAAAAGTATTAGTGTACCTTTTTTTACGATTATACAAAATGTTACAATAAGAAGGGATTTCAAATAACTCTATTAATTTAATTATTAGAAAATATATTCTTATCTGGAAAAGCTCAATGTTTTCTTTGAAAAGGTATGGACTGCAACAACTGAGAAAAAAAGTCATTATATTTATCATCTGATCATAAAACTTCACTAAATTTCTTGAGAGCAGAAGCAATGGGTCCACTACAAATTTGAATATACAGATGAATGAAATGAGTGGAACTGTTTTTCTCTTCATTAATTTGTTTTAGCCTCATCTTTAGTCTAAGAAAAATATTGGTACTTAACAGTTTTCCCTCAAAAAAGAACTGGTAAAAAGTCGTTCTTACATATTCATTTTCATGGTAACATAATATTCTCTTTGAACATTCTCCTGCTATTCAAAAACCTGACACTTTCTCAGTTTTTAGTTTTGGAATTAATGACATTTCTTCAAAAATAGATTTCTAAATATGTCTTCTTCTGCTCCTACTGAACACTACCCTGTTTTTCTTCTTTATTATAAGCACTCTATCTCAGAATCTGTATACCAGTTTGGATTATATATTTGAGTGTTTACTTTTTTACTGGCTTATACTTCTTGTAAATGACAAAAGGCAGGGACTATTACCATCTTATTCACCAATGTATGACCAGTATTGGAGGCTGTGCTTGGCACATAGTTAAGTATGCAAAGAATTTGTGGTAGAAATATAAGTGAATGTCTTCATCTAACTTAATTTATAACTGAATTAATATAAGAATGAGAGAAAATTTCCATAGAATATCAACAACCCATTTTTTTGTGTGAAAGGCCTTGTTTAATACACAAATGTAATATGCATGTCTGGCATACAGCCAAAGGCAGGACTGGTTATGTAAATCTGGCAACCATCAATGTATAGACGACATTTAAGGCTTCAGGATTCTGCTGTATCATCTCATCTAATAGTAGATAGATAATGCAAGCACGGACAAGTAAAAGAAGAGAGATCCAAATGAGTTTTCTAGTGTTTAATACATGACTGTTTAGTGCTTGCTATTTTAACAAATAAATGGTATAATTCAGTCTTTTGACTGAGACGTTTAAACCTCAGTTGCTTTCATCTTCTCACATTGTATTCTAATCAAACCTTTCAGTAGAAAAGTCTCTTCATGTTCTCCCCATCTCAGTACTCAATACTTGGCAACATCATCACAATTGTTACACCATTTTCCTTTCATCTTGTGAAGCTGTGTGGTCCAGTATGGTATCCACCAGGCAAGTGGCTATTGAGATGAGGCTTGAAATGTGCCTAGTTCAAATTAATGTGCTGTAAGTGTAAATTACACATCAGATGTGGAAGACTTAATATGAAAAAGAGAATTTCAAATATTCCATTAATATTTTTACATTGTTTGATAACATTTTGGATATACTAGGCTAAATAAAATATATTAATTTTTCTTTTTTATTTTTTAATGTAGCAAGAAGAAAATTTAAAAATTGCATTATGTGCCTTGCATTCTATTATTATTGGACAGTGCATCTATATAACCACTGAACATTAAGTATTTCATGATCACTATGTACCAACTTTTTTCTAATTATTACTTCTTTTTAAATATTTTCACCTTAAAGTGATTTCATAAGTAGCAGTCTAAAGAATTCTAATTAACTTTTCTTCTATTTTTATAAGCAAATTTACCTTAAGACAAACATACTTTAAACCTGTCTGTCAATTAAAAGGACAATTAGTAAATTCATCAAATGTCATGTTTACATGTCTACAGTCAAATTTGTCTATATCCATCTAATGTACAAAGAGAGAGAGATAAGTTGGTACCACTGAAGTCATCATTCTCTTAATTTATAGAAGTTTATGTAATTGTTTATCTCAAATATATACAATAGACTCCCTTCTTTTTCTTTCTTTCTTTCTTTCTTTCTTTCTTTCTTTCTTTCTTTCTTTCTTTCTTTCTTTCTTTCTTTCTTTTTCTTTCTTTCTTTCTTTCTTTCTTTCTTTCTTTCTTTCTTTCTTTCTTTCTTTCTTTCTTCCTTCCTTCCTTCCTTCCTTCCTTCCTTCCTTCCTTCCTTCCTTCCTTCCTTCCTTCCTTTCTTCCTTTCTTTCTTTCTTTCGCAATTCAACTTGCAATCTACCATTGAACAACTCTGGTGAACACATGCTGTGGCAGATAAAATATTGGATTTGGAATGTGGACATTGTGTTCTAGTTCTAGATTTGTCCTTAACTAGTAGTTTCCATGAGTTACTTCTCTTGGACTTTGTTTCTATAGTTGTGAAATTCTACTTTCAACTATGTTAATTTTAAGGTGTTTTCCAATTGTAAATTGTTTTGATAGTTCAAAAAAGACCCTAAACATATGTTTTAATAATTCTTCTTATTTTGAATTTTTCTGTGTGTGTGTGTGTTGTGCAATAAATCTGTTAGAAATAAATATAATTTGCACATAATGAAGTCATGGAACTTGAGGAATTCAGGACTGAAATGAGAAAGGTAAGATACTTCCTAGTTCCCAGTGTGCACATACATATATAAGTGTTTAGCTACCTGGTCACTAACCTTTTGTAGAATAAGCCCACATCATTTGCTTTATTATCCATAATGTTTGTGCCCTGATAAAGTTTTATTGCATATGATTCAGCTTTTCAGTGTCTAGGTGGGACAGAAGATGGCAAAAGAAAGAAGAGAAAAAGGGACTTTTGGTGTGTCCTGTCTTTTACAATCACATTTTATACTACAGTTTTTCTTTTACATAAAATAATACACTAAAAAAATAGTCCTTAGGATTGTAATTTTTGATAAAAAATCTAAACTACTTCTGTATAGTAGTTTACTATATAAAGATCTATTACACTTTCAAATTATAAACATCTGTTATATTTCCAAATTATTAGGAAACACTAGGATTAAAAGAGTTTTCATCCAATTTTTCTAGCCTGCTAAAATTATGTCCCCATTTTTCTGCCTTTTGTTCCCTCCTCACCATATCTTTTCTAAATTCTACTCCCATATTCATCATCCTGAGGCAATTTCTGATCACTATGTCTTTTTCCCAATGAAAGTCACTGCTAATGAATTTATATATATATATTTTAGGGGGGAGCAGAGAGAGAGGGAGAGAGAGAATCTTAAGCAGACTCCATGCCCAGTGTGGAGACATGGGGCTCAGTCTCACAACCTTGAGATCATGACCTCAGCTGAAATCAAGAGTTGGATGCTTAACCGACTGAGGCACCTAGGCACCCCAACTAATAAATTAAGAAATTAATATTTTTAATCCGTCATCTGGGGTTCTCTGTAGTATGGGTCTCACCTGAATTTCCAGCTTTATTTCTCAGCTGATCTCACATGCACCCTGCGCTTTCACACGAAACTAGACAACTCTTTTCTTCATGAATCTGCTCATTCTAATTCCTCCAGCTCATCCTTCTAAGTACCATTTCAGATACCACTTTGTTCATGGAATATTTTTCCTGATTACCTAAATTGGATGTTAGAAAGGAACAATCCATGAAAATATTTTGATAAGAAGTTTATATTGTGTTTGCAGGAAGAATGGCAACAAAAATTTTGCTAAATTATTCTACAATATAAATAAATAAAAACACCAGGAATGCAAGGAGAAAACAGAAATTAGAGAAGTGATGAGAATAGAGAGGAGAAATACCTGAAGAATTTTTAAGGAAAAGATTAATGTTTTATATTAAGGTGTGTGTATACATGTGTTCTATAAAAGCCTTGTATGAATGACTCTATTTTTGTGTGGAAATGAAGAAGAGGCCCATTGTTTGGGATCTTAGTAGATTTTATGATCTAGTTCTTATGTTAGAAGCCTAAGGTAAAAAATGACTCCTCTTACCTACCTCCTTTCTGTCCTTCTCAGGCAGTGGGTTAGCATATGGCTGAGGTTTTTCCAATCAGAAAATTTCAAAATATTTCTTGGGACTCTGAAACTTAAGCAAATGACTCAGAACACGGTGATAGTATAAAAGCCCTGCTTCAGTGGTGGTGGTGGTGCTCCAGCCTATTCTTGGATGAGCCTCAGTATGCTTCCTGTTTCCTGGTCTTCCAGAGTATCCTTCTGAGTGTATTTTCCAAGTTGGTTCCACTTGCTTCACTCAAGTCTGTGAGCATCAGATGTCCATCTAATAAGCTTCCTTTTTCTATTATATGATCACATAAATTCCCTGAGGAATGACTACAGGTCCTATGGTAGGTGGAATAATGGCTCCCTAAAGAGGTCCACATCCTAATCCCTAGGATCTATGTACATTTTACTTTATAAAGCAAAAGGGCATTAAGGTTGCAGTTGCAATTAAAATTGCTAATCAGCTGATGTTAAACTACAGGGATTATCCTGGATTATGTGAATGATCTCTGTGTAATAAGGGTCACTAAATGTAGAAAAGTGAAGTGGACACATGATGGAGTCACATGGTATGAAAATGTCTAGACCCACCACTGTTTGCTTTGAAGATGAATGAAGGAGGCCATGAAGCCCCTCTAGAAGCTGGAAAAGGAAACAGATTCTCCCTTAGAACCTCCAGAAAGGAACACAGCCCTGCCAACACTTTGATTTTACCCACTAGGAATTATGTCAGACTTCTGGTATACGGAACTTTAAGATAATAAACTTGTACTATTGAAGTCACTAAGTGGTGTGATAATCAATTATGGAAGAAATAGAAAACTAATATAGGTCCTAAGTAATACATTGTTGGGGAGGAGGTGATGTTGAGCTGAGACTATGTAGCTTTAAAGAAGGAGGTGGGAAATACCAGCTGACCTTTGTTATGCTTGTCTTCCTTTGCTTTGCAGCCCTTTCTCCACACCCCATGAGAACAACTACCTGAAAACTTAATGACAAAAATGGGTTCTTCATTTCATACCACCTCCAAAGACTAACTCCATGTGTTATACATGTTAGGTGTTAATGTTTATTTAATTAAATGTGTTGAATTACAGTGGAATAAAAGAACGTTAATTAAGGCAATAAAGGAGACAAAATAAATGCCATCCTTTTTTGATAGACAGAGGGGTATATGTATTCCCTCCTCATTCTATATAGAAATTTCTGGATTATTACCAGCATAAGTAGAGAGATTGATGGACAACAACTTTTTACATAGTTACAAGCACCAGGATGAGGAGTGAGCCGTCTTCTTCCACCGACTGAACACAGAGCTCCTTGCTGAAAAGTGTGCAGCAACTGATAGTGGAAAAGAGCAGAGAAGACTGGAGCCCTTCAGCCCAATCCTGCTTTCAAAACTGAAACCCTCCGTCTCTGATGATCCGTTATCTTGTCTCCTTTCAGCCCCCGGCCTTGACTTCAATCTCCATTCATTTTCAACTTAACATCTCACTATTTCAGCAGTTGAACCGTTTACTAAGAAATATGCAGCACTGCTCTAGGATTTAAAAAACTAAATTTTCAGTCCTGAACATTTTCAGTGTTATGTTTGAAAAGGCCAATACCCATTTCTTGGCCCTTTGCTGATGATATAGACCATCAGTTCTTTGTAAAGGAGATAAATCATTGTTATAAGATGCTGATTAATGCTCTGTTTTTCTGCCTTCTTGGCTCTGGGATGTCTGACATTCAGTCACCTGATCTAAAGTTAATAAATCAATTCAAACTTCTCTAGTTTGCCTTTAAAATATATTCTTGTTATGGTAAAAGCAAAGGCAGGTGTTAAGGCAGTCTTTTTTTTTTCTTTTATAACAAGACAAAACACCTACTAAAACCTCTCATTTTTATTTCTAGGTTTGCAATTTATTCAGTACAGTTGACCTTTAAACATATATGCGATATACACAGACAGGATATCAAATAAAACAAAAGATTTCTTGGTTTTAATGTATGGTATTTAAATACTCCTTTATTGTACTATTTATAAAACTGTTTTATAGAACAGTAAAAAGTATTGGGCTGTTTAAAAATGTTAATCCTATAATTAATAGTCAGAGGCATATGCTTTCCCCCAGCACAAGGCACTGATATTCTAAATCTGTCACTCTGAACTTTACAGTAGGAGACAGCCATCTGCCTGCATGCAGCCATCTAAAACAAAGCAAGAATATATGCTCTTATGTTTCCCCTGGTGAGATGCAGGATCATTATGATAAAAGTAGGCAACAAGGTTTAACTAATATGAATTAAGATAGCATGCACTGAGAAAAAAAGAACACATATTAAATCAAACTGATTCTATAAAAGTCAATGTTATTAGGTGATTGGATAGGGATGATTTGATAAAATAGAGCATATTATGTAATGCCAAGTAGAAAGGAAATATGTATGTGGGTGACCCGTTACTGAGTCTCATAGCCCTAAAAACCTTCTCTGTGTTACTGAATCTGGTAAGGTTTAGATTCAGTAAGGTCTCAATTTTAATTAAGGTCTATGCCTAATTTACACCTCCATTTCGCTATGAAAAATCAAAGTTGTTATGATAAAACACGTCAGTATTCTCTCACAAGTTAAGGATATTAACTGGAAGTAAAAAAGCAAGGTTGTGAAGAAAAATCAACTTCCAACATATCTTTACATATAGATGCCTGTGCAATTATATATTTTTTTCAGAGAATTGTAGTCCTTCATCATTGATATCTAGATTTTTCTGGAATTCAAATCTTCTTCATCTATTTTCTATATTTCAGTTTTACTGAAATCATTATGGAAATAGATATGATTCTTTTCAGGTCACCTAATGTACTTTTCAGTTTAATGTTAGGTTGATCACAATAATAATACTCTCCAGTAAAAATTTAGATCAACATTAACATCTTTGGTTTTCTGACTTTCAAAATTTTTTTAAAGAAAATTCTTTTTTCTTCCTGAAATAAAAATACTTCTTACACAGATTAAAGAGTGAGAAAATTCAGAAATTCCATGCCACGCCATCATGTTAAATATGATCTTCTAACTAGTGTAGCAATAGAGCATGATGGTTAAATGTGAAGTCTGGAGTCAGCCAAGATTACTTCTACTCCAACTCTACCACATACAAGTTGTGTGACCTTCAGCAAGTAATTTAATAGAGTCTAGGCCCTAGATTTCTTATTTGTAAATGGGGGTAATTTGCAGTGCCCACTTCAGCTGGGTGATTCTGAAGGTTAAGGGAAATAAGATGCATGAAGCACTCAGTGCAGTGTCTGGTAAATCGGAACTCTTCACAGTGGTATTATGTAAATTTCATTCCTGAAGCTGAATTTCATATATTTTAGATGTTGAATGTACTCAATAAAGGACTCATTTAAGAAATTATTCTCATAGCAATTACCTTTAAATTCTGGGCATTTTAATACTGAGAATAGATAGATAGATGATAGATAGATAAAGATGGATTAATTAATTGATTTGGAGACTGTTTATCCAAATCAAGATTTTTACCAGGTAGGTGAAGCACTGAAACTGGCACACAATACTGTTTATTGAAATCTACACTTAGAAATTGTGGCAACTGGCCAATCTAGATAATGCTATAAAAAGTCTCATCATGGTAACAGATTCCTGAGTCATGGGTCTTAGGCGCCAGTTATCATCTGTCAATCTGGATTGTAAAATGCTTACCAGTATGAATTATATTTAGAGCATTAGATTGAAAACACAAACCTGCGCCTGGCTTTCCTTATGACTGAAAGAAGAAAGGTACTTAATTCAAAGGGATAAATGATTAAAAATAAATATAATTTTTACAGTTGGAGCGTAATATACCACATTCTAAAAATTATACTGAAATATTTCCCAAAAAGGAGGCAAGAACAAAATCACAGATAATATATATATACAGATAATATTATAATAACAGATAATCTATTGAATGAATTTTGTTTAGAGTATCACAAACCTCAGATATTACCGACTTAAAGTTTCTTAAAAAAAACCTCTAATTGGTAATAATTAGTCACAGCTTCTCATTATTTTGCACTTAGAAATAAATATTCTATAGTGGATTATCTAATTTTTGTAATGCATGTCATCCAATTATTTGTCTTTAAAATACTGTAAATTCAACAGGAAAAACATTAAAATGCAGGAGGTAGAAAGTGATTAATAATGCTGAAAAAAATATCCTCAACAACAAATACAAAACAGATATTCCCAATTCTTTTCCTGAGGTCAGCCTCTTACATTCTGCCACCGAAAACACCAAATACAACTAAACTTCAGTCAAGCCTTGGGTTTAACTCCAAATAAACCTGGATTTCTCTCTTTCTGGAGGAAAGTAAGGTCTGTGCATCAGTGTTAAAGCTACTCAGTAAGGAGTTAAAGGAGGGAGAACTGGGGATTCAGTGGGAGAGGTAAGGATTATGGCTGGAGGGTCATTTGTAGTCTAACATGTGTGACTGACCAGGAGCTATAACCAATAACTAAAGACTCCTCATTTTATAACATCAATTTCACTATCATTAGTAAATTTGGATTTAAAAAAACATTAAAAATCAAAGTATAGTTCAAGAAAGGTAAGAAGGGTATTTTTCTAAAACTCTACCTAGTATGAAATTAAAAAAAGAAAAAGCCCTTTCAGAGCTTTAAATGGCTAAGGGTGGATCTAAAACAGGTTTACAATCCAAATTATGCCCCTAGAACTCTACTTATAGAATGTAATATAAATGATTTCACACTGTAGCGGAAGTCAAGTCTCATATTTTGCAGACTTAGGAAACATTCACTAAAAAATCAAGCAATAGTGATGTGTCCTCAAAAGCATTTTACAGTTAAAAAATAGACTTTAAGGACACATAATATTTATATAATGAGCATTAAAATAGACCAAGTTTACATTTCCATGCCTTTTATTATATTTACTTGCTTACTTGGCTGAATATTAACACATAGCACTCATACAAGGTCATTTGGCAAGAAGAGTTGAATGATGTATTATGTGTTTCTATGAGTTTGCTTCCAGAGGTCCTACATTTTGGTATTTAAAAAAAGGAAATATTTAACACAATCATGGATAAATAATGAAATTCTTTGCCATCTGAATCATTATCCAACAGTAATCCACATCTTCACTTAGCCAGTTTAGAACCAGTGATTAATTTTATATAGAAAACAATGTCACTTTTCAGCTCTTAGTGTAGGGACATGCATCATGACCTAATGCCTTTGTAATCTGTCGAGGGCATTTCTGGCTCTAATCGCCCAACACTGCTTTAATTAACTGAGAGACTCGTAGGAGGCCATTAGATGTTGACACTAGGGAAATTTTCTTTTGATTCATAAATAGCTCCGTTAATACTAAAACAATATTCCTAAACATCAAAAAATAATGTACTCTTCTTACCAAAATAATTTAAATATGGGTATCTGTTTATAAAATATAAAAAAATGATTTGATTAACAACTAAGCAATAAAAATAGTATAAAGTAGAATTTAATTGTTTCTATGGTGACAACGGATGGACTATACCATAATTTTAGAAGAAACCATATAAATGACACTACATTTCAACTTTAACTCTTATTTTGTGTGACAACTAAAAATATAATCTGAATAACAATTCTAATGGAGAAAAAAAATCTTAGGTTTGCTTCTACAACACTGAACCAAAAGAGTTCTATCAGAATTCATTTTTAAATAAAATTATACAGATGTTTCTTGTTTGTGCTAGTATCTATGTGTACAATAAGGTTGCAATTCCCTTGCACCCTCTGGAGAAATTTTTAAAAATAAATGAATATTGATTACCTTGTTCACAGAAACGGCCAGTAAAATGTAGTGGACAGTCACAGTGGAATGAGAACATACCACTGGAGAGGAACCCAGGATGGCAAGTGCCTCCATTGTGACACACATCCTCCTGGCACATGGGTGGCGCTACAAGAGGGGAGCTGAGGGAAGTCCATAGGGAGCCAATCCCTTCTGTTACACCAGAAGGAACAACAGAGGACACTGTAGACAGATTAGAATCCTGGGATCTAGGTTATAAAAAGATCAGAAAACACAATGTAAGTAAAAGTACATGAACTTAAACAGAAATAACAGAAACTTTGATTTAAAATAAGATGAAATAGAAACAATAGCATGCACGGTTTAACTGAGGATAAATAGTCATGTTTGTTTTCCAGCTGTGGGATTTATAAATGTTGAAAATGCCTAAGTGACAGAATGTGACCCTAGGTGGATCACAGAGCTGTAGTCAACCTATGTAGTTTTGAGAAGCTTAGTTAATTTCTTCTAAGTAGTAAAAAAACCTGGATGTATCAACCTCAGAAAACCTAATAGTCAGTTCTCTTATGTAAAATAATTTGATTTTGGCTAAACATAGTTCTACTTTGGCTATTTTAACCCTCATGAACTGAAGATCAAGAAATTAGGCCATGTTACATTTTAATGGTAAAACTGCTTGAACTTGAATTATTTCTAGGTTGATTACTAGAAATATGTATTCTTCAAAATGACTTGCATTCATTTCTAAAAGTTACCCAAGAGGTACCTTATGAATGCCTGCAAGTAATTCTCTAATTACTTTCACAAATTTTACTACCAGCTTAATTTTTTCTTCTCTAATAATGATACAACAACAACAAAAAATCCCTTTGAATTAAGATGAAGTTCCTTACTTTTACATTCAAAGCCTCTTGATAATTATTTTCTTCTGTTTTCCAGCCTATTTTATTGTGATCCCTAATAAGTACCTTTTTTTTTAAAGATTTTATTTATTTATTTGAGAGAGAGAGAGAGAGAGAGAGAGAGATAGCGAAAGAGAAGGCACAAGCTTCAGGGAGTGGGAGAAGCAGGCTTCTTGCGGAGCAGGGAGCCGGATGCGGGGCTCGATCCCAGGACCCTGCCGATTAAACCTCGGCAAAAGAAGTCAGTTCGACGATAACCTCTGACTGATATTTAGAGACTTGGTTATTTTTGCATCTCCTGTATATACCCATGTCAACTTATTGGAATAAAAAGAAGCTGAAGAAAGGGAGACAATTTATGAAAACATTTTACCAAAGTAATATTAACGTGCAGGTCAGTTCTTTTGTTTTACAATCCTTTTGCAACCTCAATTCTTATTTATGGTGTTTATCACAGGTTGTAGCCATACAGTTATATTTATGATTAAGCTGACTGTCTTCTCTCTCCTTGAATACAATCTCCACGACGAATGGATGGATGGATCATCTCTGCTCTTTACTTCATTTTATCCCTGACAAAGATGCTTATCCCCCAGTAGGCTCTCTAAGAAACATTTTTTAAATTAATTTGAATAATACTAACAAGAATAATAGCAAGTGAAAATAATTTTATCTTTGGGGTCAATTTCAGAACTCCATCACACAGCTCTTTAGTTTTATAAATAATATAAATTCTAACACTTTTGATACAATCTTATAATCAATTTTCTTGGATTTCATTCTATTAGATTAACATAGTTCTTCCCATGTGAACTCATAATATAAGTTTGTCCCTTTAAAGTAACTTCCATCAAGCACTGCTAATTTGAAGTTCATGGGCTTTTTACTTGGTATTCTATATTCTAATTTAATTTTTAGTTTTATTGTTTCTTAATGATTTCACCATTTTGTCTGTCTCTTACTATGGACTTCATGAACTGCAGTCAATCATCTCTTTCAGGAATAAATCAGACTGAATTAAATGTCACTACTTCTTTCTCCCATAATAGCTGCTAAGGGAGCCTATGTCTCACCTGAAAAAATCAATATGTTGCACATTTCAGCTGCTGATTATACAAAAATGATTACTATTAATTGATCCATCAATTAAAACATCAGAGTCATAAATCAAATTTTGAAAATAGCACCAATATGATATATTCTGTTAAGATCAAATTTTGTATCTGATATATTACTAATTAAGAGTCCTTGACTTTCAGTATTTTTCTTTTCTTAAATTATAAGTTATGTCATTACTTACCTATTTTAATGACTTTTTTTAAAGGTTATTTACTTTTTTGAGAGAGAGAGGGAGAGTGAGCACACAAGCAGCAGGGAGGGGCAGAAGGAGAAGCAGAATCCCCGCTGAGCAGGGAGCCCGATGCAGGACTCCATCCCAGGACCCCAGGACCATGACCTGAGCCAAAGGCAGATGCTTAACCAACTGCCCATTATTTACCTATTTTAGAATTAAAATAAATGTTATTCAATTTTTTATATATTTAAAAAGAAACAAAAATTTCTTTGGATAACATTTTAACTTATTTTTACATAAAAGGTTAAAAATATCAAGTAAACGTGGACATTTATTAAACCCAATTAGATGATGGTCATACTGATATAATTAGCAATGTAAAAAAAGGAGCATTAAAGTTGTAATTATTTTCATTCTAAAAATTATGAATACATGAGAGCTTAGAAATAAATCAAGGATCAGTGTTTTCCAAAATTGTTTTTTAAATTAACAATACTGTAAGACTTCATTGCCTTTCTTATTTAAATACTAGTTTACTATCTAAAATAGTAAATATGAAGAATCTGCTTGACTGTCTCTCGGGTATCTTTGTGATGAACCAGTCACTGCTGTAACAAGTAGTCAACTCTAATGACCTTTTTCTGAATGAATTAATGATGGGATGATATGCTAATTTTACTCAAAATCAAGCGTGACCCTTAGAGAAAGGCACCTTGATGTGACAGAGATTGCAAATCATGTTGTGGGAGCTCTAGGTGGAACAAGAAAGGAGGACACTCTACCTGGTGTCTCATTCCTGCCATTCATTTCCATGGCAGTCAACAAGTAGTTCACATTGCTGTAGCCTGAGGGATTTTGCTTGTCAGCTGACTTTATCACTGCCCAGCAGACATTTGTGTGGCTTCCACTTCTTAGAAGGAATGGACTCATTCACAAATGTGAACTCTGGAAGCCCTGCTTTGTAAGCAGAAAAACATAACTTTTAAATTATGATGAAGTATTAAAAGAAAGAAACTCAGCTGGAGGAATCTTGAGTTTGTACATACTCCATTTTACTTATCTTTTATCTACTTATCTTTTCACCTACTAGAATACACTAATCCACTCTTCACTTTTTCACCTAAAAATAACTCTTAGCAGGCTGCCCTATCAGTAGGTACAGTTCTTCATTTTCCTTTTAAAAGTTGCAAAGTGTTGTATTGTTTGGTTATACATCATTGATCCTATCAGTTTGGAATTAATATATATACGCTGTTTCAAGTTTTTCCCTATTATCTGAGTCATACATTCCTTTTGATAGCTATATTGAGTTATACCCATTTAACGTGCAAGATCCAATAAATTTTAGTAGATTCAGAGTGGTGCAACCATCACCATAATCTAATTTTATATTTTGTCTTTTGTAAAAGAAACTCTGTATCTACTAACAGTCACTCCCCACCACCTACCCTCAGCCTACATTCTGTATGTATACATTTGCCTGTTTTGGACATTTTATATAAATGGAATCATAGTATGTCATCTTTTGTGACTAGCTTTTCCACTTACCATAATGTTTTCAGGGTACACTCTTGCTTTTGTATATAACAAAACTTTATTGCTTTTTATCACTGATATGGATATACCACATCCTGTTTATTTGTTACTTGATAGACATTTGGGCAGTTTTTAATTTTGGTCTATTTGAATAATGCAGCTATGAACATTCACGTTCAAGCTTTTGCCTGGATGTATGTTTTCAATTTTCTTGGATATATACCTTGGAGTAGAATTGCTGAGTCATATATTTTATGTTTAACATTCTAATCAACAGCTAAACTATTTTCCAAAGAGGCTGTACCATTTTACAATCCTGCTAGTAAAATATTAGAGTTCCAATTTCTCCACATCCTTGTTGCATCATACATTCCTACAAGTGTTCTGTATATTTAAATTTTCTGTGGATTTTGACAAATTTCCCTTAAAATAGTTGCTATAGTTCATGTAGTAGCAACTTACAACACATTTATGCCACTAGTTTTATTATTGAATTTTAAATCTTTAACAGTTACATAAAACTATCAACTTACTGTTATTTCAATTTACTTCTTTTTTTAATTTTATTTATTTGTCAGAGACAGAAAGAGAGAAAGAGCATGAGCAGGGGGAGTGGCAGAGAGAGAGGGAGAAGCAGGCTCCCTGCTGAGCAAGGAGCCTGATGATGTGGGACTTGATCCCAGCAGCGTGGGATCATGACCTGAGCTGAAGGCAGACACTTAACTGACTGAGCCACCCAAGAGTTCCTCAATTTACATTTCTTTATTCATAAGTATAGTAAGCAGAATGATGGTCCCCTTAAATATATCCACATTCTATTCATTGAAACCTATGAATGTGTATGTTATAAGGTTGAAGATGGAATTAGATTGCTAATTGGCTGTTTTATTTTTATTTTTAAAGATTTATTTATTTATTTATTTATTTATTTATTTATTTATTTGAGAGAGAGAGAGAAAGAGAGGCAGGGAGGGGCAGAGGGAGGGAGGCAGAGTCCCAAGCAGCTTCTGCGCTAAGTGTGGCCCACACAGGGCATGATATCTCATGACCCTGAAATCACGACTGGAGCTGAAACAAAGAGTCAGTGCTTAACCAACTGCACCACATAGGTGCCTCTAATTGGCTGGTTTTAACTGAGATATTATCCTAGATTATCCTAGATACATCTATGTGGGCCCAATGTAATCACAAGTTGTCTTTAAAAGTATATTAAGTTGGTGGCAGAAGAAGAGTCAGTGTCAAAAGGATGCGATGTGAAAAAGACTCAACTGACCATTGTTGGTTTTAAAGATGAAAGAAGGTCACTAGCCAAGGGGTAGAGAGCCTCTAAATGCTGAATTCTTTTCTCGAGACTCCAGAAAAAATGCTGTCCAACCAACACCTTGATTTTAGCCTAGTGACACTCATATCAAAATTTCCGACCTCCACAACTGTAAGAAAATGTATTGTTTTAAGCCAGTTTGTCATGATTTGTTACAAACTATTTTCACAGTGTTATTTTCCATTTGTCTTTGCAAGTGTGAACTATCTGTTCATGTCCTTTGACATTTTATTAGTTGTATAGATGTTTTTCTGGATATTTAAGTTCTTTGTATATTGAAGAAATTGGCTTTTTGTCATATATGTAGCAAGTATTTTTCACAATTTTTTTGAAGATTTTATTTATTTATTTGACAGAGAGAGACACAGCGAGAGAGGGAACACAAGCAGGGGGAGTGGGAGAGGGAGAAGCAGGCTTCCTGCCAAGCAGGGAGCCCGATGTGGGGCTCGATCCCAGGACTCTGGGATCCTGACCTGAGCCAAAGGCAGAGCTTAACGACTGAGCCACCCAGGCGCTCCTCACAATTTTATGTTTTGAATTTATTTTAGCATATTATGCCACCAAGAAAGTTGTATTTAACATAAAAATGATTAATCCTTTCTTTTATAGTTATTAGGGTTGTGTGATTATTTACATGCTTAAAATATATTCCTCATTTGTGGATTTTATTAAAACTTTACATGTTCAAAAGACTGCCTACTATGTAAAGACACAAAATTGTACTCTTTCTGTGGAGTTTCTTAGTGGTCAGGCCTTCAATTCCCATGCAGGATAACTGACAACACCTAGTCATGTTTTAGTGCTGGTGGCTAACAGGAATAAACCCAGAGAAGAATTTAATTTCTCCTTTAACTCTCAAAATCATGAGAACATCATGATATCAAACAGAGCTTTAAATATATTGAAAAATGGTTTCAGATCTTAATTTAAGAGGCATCTGAGTGGCTCAGTTGGCTAAACATCTGACTCTTGATTTTGGCTCAGGTCATGATCTCAGGATTGTGAGATCAAGTCCCATGTTGGGCTCTGCAACTGGGCGTAGAGCCTGCTTAAGATTCCCTCTCTTCCCCACCCTCTCTCTCCCTCTTCAAAAAAACCCCCAAAAAACCTTTATTTAAATTATCAACATTGTCTACTAGCTCTAAAATCCATATCGTCGGGGCACCTGGCTGGCTCAGTCATTAAGCGTCTGCCTTTGGCTCAGGTCATGACCCCAGGGTCCTGGGATCGAGCCCCGCATCTGGCTCCCTGCTCGGCGGGAAGCCTGCTTCTCCCTCTCCCACTCCCCCTGCTTGTGTTCCCTCTCTCACTCTCTGTCAAATAAAAGAATAAAATCTTAAAAAAAAATAAAATTCATGTTGTCTTTAGTTTGATCTAATAATTTCAAAAATAATTAATCATGGTGAATTCTTCCTGAGAGCAAAACACAGACAAATGTTTGCTATTTAAAATGTATTTAACATAATTATATCAAAAGAGGAAATATATAAAATTACTATTAGTACATGTAAAATTCTCTTTTACCATTCGGATAAAAATTAAATTTCAAAACAACAAATTATACATGGAAGAATCAATCTGAAAACATTAATCTCAAGTTTTACTCTTCTTTTTTTAGTATAACATTATTCAATAAAATAAGAATACTATCCTAATAACAAATGCAATAATATTTAACATTTTAAAACACAAGTAAATTAATTCACTATTAACATAATACGGGGATTTTAAAAGATCATGTTTTCACATTGTCCCAATTTTTCTCACTAAAGGAATACATTTCTCATTCTCACAATTTTTTATTTTTTAACTATTACATATTCATAGATAAGGTTCTTTTAGATCACAGCATTCTCACATAATGGATGTTCACAGCATTGCTGTGTGTTAGAAAAGATTTCTACTCCAGGGCAATCCAAGCCACTGTTTCTCAATATATAGGGTGGGTAACTTTGAAGAGCTGTACTCTGATTGATAGATTGTGATTCTCCTTTCCCATTTCAGCCCTACTGGGGGTTGTTCCTGATCACAGAGAACATGCAAGCTGTCCTGATCTTGACTCTGAGCCCAATGCTGGATGGGAATTAAATTAATGCTTTATGCCAATATGCCAAATCAGGAACTATCAGAAACCCTGGATTTCTTTCCTTTTCTTCCTTTCCATATCTGAAACTCTAAACCTCCACCACCCTTTTTAAAAACTAGTAAAATATCTTTTCTGCCTTCTGTCAGTTCTACTATGTTCATATTTTCTTTTCAGTATCTCTGACTTTAGTTCCTGTTTTTCTTTAATCCATCCTTCCCACCTTTCTTGTTCGTATATTACTCCCATGCCAAAAATTATTCCAATGGAAAATATACCTCCTTCTGTGATTTGGTTCTATCTTATTTTTCCATTTTATCTGCCTCCAGTGCCTTAATATATGTCCAATATATGTTCTAACCACATCTTAGTGTAATTTTTTCAATATTTCATGCTTCATGCCTTTCATAACTAGGTTTCCCTAAAGTGTACTTTTACCTTAAAATATTCCTTTCTTCTGTAAGAACAAAAGAACTTCCTTTAAGTTCCAAGGTTACTGTCTCTAAATTTATTTTGGGCTTCCCCTAGATGTCATTAATGGTATCAATATTATACATATATCTAACTAAAGAAATAATACAAATAACTCTAATGCTATAGAAGTACACGAAGTGAGAGCACTTATTCATATCCTCCTCCAACCCAATACCACTCCATTCACAAGAGGCAATCACTCTATGTTCCATTTTGTACAAATATATACATAGATTATATGGGACATATAATTTAATTTTCTTTTTTCTTAATAGTTTTTGAACAAGTGAAATTGAATTAGAAAGGATAATGCTAGCTCCTGTAGTAGATACACTTTGAAATCTCAGGAGCTTAGCAACATAGAAGCTTCTTGTTCATATAAAGTTCAATTAGCATAGGTGGAAGGAAAAATTGTTTCCTGTAGTCATTCATTGACATCCAGAGTCTCAGGAGACATAGTCTTCACCATTCTCACCATGTGGTTTCTGAGGTTGCCTTGTATGTCACTTGCAAATATCTAAATAACTAACCAGGTAAGAGAAGGGGGAAAGATGGAGCATGGAAAATCTTATTCCATTCCATTCCACTGGCCAAAACTAAGTCATATGGCCAAAAAGGGTGGGAAGTAATCTAGCTATATGCCAGGGAAGGTAGGAAAATTAGTTTGGTGAATCCAGCCAGGCTCTGCCATAGAAATCATGCTATAAATATTCTTATTTAATAAAACTAAAACAAAAAAGAATTTGTATGCTTTTCCCCTCATAAAATATCTTGGAGATATTTTATTGTCATTACATACAAATAGCAGGAGGGGAAGGATGAAGGGGGCGGAAATCGGAGGGAGAGATGAACCATGAGAGACAATGGACTCTGAGAAACAAACTGAGGGTTCTAGAGGGGAGGTGGGTTGGGGGATGGGTTAGCCTGGTGATGGGTATTAAAGAGGGCAGGTATTGAATGGAGCACTGGGTGTTATATGCAAATAATGAATCATGGAACACTACATCAAAAACTAATGATGTAATGTATGGTGATTAACATAACATAATAATAATAATAAAAACAAACAAAAAATAAGGCTCAGAAATTTTAATGAGAAGTTCTTAGTGTAAATGTATCACAAAGTATTTAATCATTGACCTATTGGTATAAATTTATTCATATATTTTTAATATAATTTTTCAAATTATACATATGACAGCAAATTCATTGTATAAATATCTTGTGCACATCTATGAATATATCCGAAGAATAAATACCTAGAAGTAAAACTTGTTGGGTGAAGTAAGTATGCCAAATTTGTATTTTAATATACAGTTCATAAAAGCCTGTACAAAAGTAAGCTCCCAAGATTGTTTTTGGTTACTAATTTCCCTAATCCCTCACCAAAATTAGATATCATATTCATTTAGTTGGTTATGTATCTTATGAATAAGCATTATAAAAATTATAACCTCACTGTTGTTTCTGATTCGAATTGTGATTTTTAAATATATCATTTGTCATTTACATTTTATCTATTTTAAATCTCTAGAATATATACTTTTCTCACCTTTTCAATTGGGTTATTTGTTTTTACTTCAATTTATAGGAGATAATTATATATGACAGATATTGCTCTATTTTATGTCTTTTCAAATAAGATTTCCTGGTCTTTCCAAGCATTTTGTATGTTTTCCATTTTCCTTCTTCTGTTATTCCTATTGAAAATTAATTTGCTACATGCAATTATCCTTCTAATGTAGGAAACTTGTCTTTCTTCTCTGGATACCTTTAAAAGTTCATCATCAGGGATTTTTCTCATTATTTTGGCATTTTAATTATTTAAAACTTTTTCTCTATGTTAGCCTATATTTTATGTCTGTCCTGTAGTTGGAATGTTTTTTTCAGCTGCTATATTACCCAAAATGGAAGTCATCATTTTTTTCTTTAATCTTCCTGGAACTTCTCAAAATGCATGCCTATTAAAAGAACACTTTTTTCAACACTAATATATATAAATGTAGCATGTGAATGTGGTGTGTGTGTGTGTATCTTTATGTTTTTGTAGTTTTCCATATATTCTAGATGGGAGTAGACTTAGATATGGGTGTACAGCTTGCAATTTTTAGAAAATGCTTAATATTATTTTGTGTATTTGTACCATTGAACACTTAATTGTTATTCTATGATTATCTCTCTTTTTAGGACATAAAAACTTAAAGCAACTTTATTTATTTACTTAGGTAATCAGTACTTCAATAATTCTGAGATATAGAAATTACTAAAGATGTATTTTTCAGCTTAATGAATTTTCTAATCCATAGATATATTCCGATGTGTGGCATAAAAAGAAACAAATCATTTTAAAATATAAAATCTAACGGATCCTTACAGAAATTGAACTCTATACTATGGATTCTTGGAGAAATCTACAAATTCACAATCTAATCCTTACACTATTTAGATTTTTGAGAGCAATCAAATTTAAAATGACATACTTATAAAAACAGTATTTTTGAAATTTTTGGCTACATTCACATTTAGAAATCATTGAAGTTTGAGTATCTTTCCACTGTGGAGAATAAGAAATATACAAATATGGAGCATTTTTAGTAAGGGTTTTATATCAAATGAAAACATTTATTATAATAATTACATGTCATTTCTGAAGAAATACTACTCTGGAATACTTCCAAATTAGCATAAATCTTACAAGAATGAAGAATATTCTAAAATATCAGCCATGATTAAAAATGTATGATTACTTATTACCTGGAAAGTGCATCCAAATTACAGACAGACAAGTTAACTATCAAGGTGTCATGATTAAAATCACATACTTAACTCCAGCCATAAGAACTTGTGCATTGGCAAAAACAAATGCAAATCTTGAGAGAGGAACTTTCTCATGTTCATATGAGCCCCAGAGTATTTCATAGAAATAACTCCTTTAAGGAATCTAGATCTAGACATTACCAGCCAGGATTTGAAAAACAAAGATGGTTCAAGAGAGAAGACATATCAATTAATCAGAATTCATTGCATATCACTCATTCATTTATTTATTCAACCTAAAAGGACTTATGGAGGGGCACCTGGGTGGCTCAGCTGGTTAAGCATCTGACTCTTGATTTGGGTTCAGGTCTTGATCTCAGGGTCATGAGTTCAAGCCCTACATCAGGCTCTGTGCAGGTCTGTGGAGTCTGCTTAAGATTCTCTCTCTCCTCTCCCTCTGCCCCTCCTCCCCTGCTCGTGCTCTGTCTCTCAAAAAAGTAAAAATTAAAATAAAAAATAAAAAAAATAAAAGGATTTATAGAGTTCTCTCTATGCACCAGAAACTCACTAATCAAGACAATATGCTGAGCAGTAGCACCTAGGCTCTCCTATTTATAGGCTTTCCATCTTGTGGGGTTGAGAAAAAAAAAATAGGCAATTGCAAGACTGCATAGTGCATTGAGTGCTAACTGTAAACCTAGCACTGCTCTAAATGTTTCAAATGTGCTAACATAATTTAATTTATATATTAATAATACAAAAACATGACTATTTTTATTTTCCTAAATTTACAGATGAGAAAACACAGGTATAAACTTAATTGTCATAAGGCAAATATATGGTGGAAATGGATTTGAACCCATATAGTTTGAACCTTGAACTAAAACTTTTCAAAATTCTTACATTCCTGGCAGAGGACTAGAAGGGATATACTGATGACAGTTGTGGACAGATGCTATGGTACAAGAGTAGAGCAAAAACTATCAGAAAATCTTCTTCAAGAGGTTTATGGCTGAGTCTTAAAATACCAGAAGAAGCTGGCTAGAGAAGGGTGGGCAAAGAAGTGTGTGGTGTGGGGAAGGACACTCAGAACCCTGTCAAAGGATGTTGCATGTCCAAAGACTCAAAAGAAAGAGACAACATGTGAGGGGAATTGGAAATGGTTTGGCATGGAGAAGGTTACAGAGTGTGTGTGTGTGTGTGTGTGTGTGTGTGTGTGTGTGTGTGTGCGTGCGCCTCCAGGTGAGTCAGGAGACAGGCAGGGGCTGCATCATGTGGAGATTTGTTGACTACATTTAAAGGCAATGTGAAGCCATGAAGGTTTTAAGCAGGAAACCAATAATCTGTATCTGTTTTGAACTACCATTCTGATTTTAGTATGAAGAATAATTTGTGAAAGAGAAGTAGCTGGAAGTAAATCAAATATTATAGGAATAAAAATAATCAGATTGAAACTTGAACTAAGAGAATGTTATTGGGGGTGTAGAGAAGTGAAAGCATTTGAGAGGAAATTTGGTGTTGAGAGTTTTGTTAAATATTTCTATTATATTGCTGCCTTGGCAAACATTTTGTGGTGAAGCAGTCCATGAGGTCCTTGAACTGACATTAACCCCTCCCATGAGTGCTTGCCCTGGATAATAGCTGGTAGAGTCACAAGTAAATGTAAGTTTTTAATACGATTTCCCAACTGCCTTTGTGCTAAGTAGTCTCTCCCATCTCCCAATGACTTCCCCTATGTGCCACTTGGATAATATCCCTATGGCACTTACCAAAATCCTGTTCCATTTGGTTTGAACTGACAAACCTGGCTTTGGCCCAGGAACCCCAAAGAACTCCCCCTACAGACCCTAATAATGGCATTTGCTCTAGGTCCTCTCTCTTCCCAAACCCTACCTTGACCTCTTGTGTGGCTCAAGGTGTGCTGTGTACTTCCTCCAGGACCTGTGAATAATAAACTCCTCTAATTCAGTTCCATTGTGGTCTTCTGTTGAACCACAGCTCACCATCTAGTGGGGCTCTACTTAACAAATGTTAATTTAACAAAGTCACATTGGATTTCCAAAAGGACTTTGTGATTAATTTCATATATGAGGTGTGCTTTAGTCAGGGGCTGTCAGAAAACAGATGCAAACTCAGAAAGAGTAAAAGTGAGTTTAATGACGAGACTATTTTCAAGTTAGAAAAGCTTGAGAGAATCAACAAGTGATGGAAATGTGTCCCAAGAATAGAATCTGTTACTCACTGAACCTGAACGGGCAAGCCAATAAAGTACTTTCTGCATTGTGGACAAAGACGTGGGTATAGAAGAAGGACCACCTGATAAGAGCCGTGGTCCTGGGGAAAGGAATGCAGCTGCGGCAAATTTATATCTAACTGACAGAGAATAGAGGTTAAATAACGTGGTCTCTTCCTCTTTCTATTCCTTCAATGTCTTGCCTTCTCTTTGGCCAAACACAGCTGAAAGTCGGAGGCCAAAGGGATGTGGGTAGTTGCAGCTCATAGATGTCAGCCTCCCAGGGTACCAAGAAGGGTGGAAAAAGATGGACAGTAGATCTGGAAGTGAAGCAGAAAATAGTTCAGGGAGTAAGATAAAAAAGCATAGGTGCATCTCAGATTTTGGAGCCACGTAGGAGGTCAAGGCAGGGTTTAGGCAAAGAGAGAGAGAGAAAAAGTGAGACAGACAGACAGGACCTAGAGCAAATGCCTTCACTCTCACTGTGTGAAAAATACCATTTGGTGATATGGAAGATATAAATTTCATGCTGGGGACAAATTATCTCAATCTTGACCTAATGGGAAGATATCTTACTTAAATTTCTAGTAGTACCTATCTCCTTTTTCCAGAACTGATTTTTTTTTTTTTTTTTACTTAACAATTCTTTGGCAATTTGGGAGAAGAAACGAGCACATGAACCTGTAGCACCACTCTGCATGAGAAGTCGGTAAAATCCATCTTTTACAAATAAATAGTAATCCACTTTATTACATTCTTGCTTGGTTGGGTCATGAAATCACAACCCTTGATATCTTCATTCACCAGGGGACAGCTAGCAGAATTGCAGGCAATGCAATCAAGGGGATCTAATCATTTCTCCAAAGAGAAAACCATATGGTTATTATAAATGGCTATTACATAAGGGGAATGTTTTAAGAGGTTTATTTTAACATACTAGGCCTAATACAAAAGAGCCACAAATAGCTAAAGCAATGATAGAAAAAATGTTCATTTCAAAATTAAAATGGCTAAAGAACAATATTAGACACAATAATTTGACTTTCAAAACATGAGAGCTTACATTAAAAGGTAGTCATTGGTTTTTCACTAATGTGAAGAACCTGATAAATTAGTTGGGAATCTCAAAGTAGGCACACAAAAAAATTAAACTCAAATCCAAATGTAAATCATTACTTAAAATTCTATTGTACTACAGAGAACAAGCTCAGGCACTCAGGACCTTATATCATTTTCCATCTAAGTTCTAAGGAAGATGAAAATATAGTTCTATCTTTCATTAATTTTAGAAATGTTTGCTGTTCTATTTTTTTCTTTACATAAACCTTGGAATAGAAAAGAATGTCATTTGTGTAGACCAATCTTTTTAAAAATACCCTAGATGACCTAAGAAAATAACTAAGTAGATCAAAAGGTATTGAAGCATTGGATACTCACAGACATTACAGCAGTATTGTCTATCTCATCTTGTTCTTAAACACTCAATATTATATTACTGAAGCAATGGATTCAACTTTGTCTGATATGAACATCTATTAATGGCTTGTCTGTGAGAAGGTAGGCAATTGGCTTTAACCAGCAATATCAAGACAGTAGAGACAGTCTATGCACCATCACTTTTTATGCATTCAAATGTGATGCCTTAAAACATTTATAATCTTTCAGTTTATCTCAAGAAAGGTAGATATGTTTAATAACCTTTTCAGTGCCTCAACTCCAGGATCTCTATGAATTTTAACATCATATTTCAGAGAACTACCAGGACTATTCAAGGTAAGACTAAATGGGGCTTAGAGAATTATTGTATAGCAGTGGTTAATAACCAATAATAAACCAGGGTTGCGTCTGACATCTAGACAGACAATCTCATTTAACTGAGTGTGCTGAAGTATCTCAGGAATGCTAAGGGGGATTCACTCTGAAGGAGAACAATGTGGCACCAACGTTGAGGCACAATACAAGAAAAATTATAAAGAACTAATTTATCATAGTTGTTACTACTCTTCTAGTCAAAAAGCTTTGTTGAAGTGGGTCAGACTGAAAGCCAAATAAAGTCAGGACAAGTTTGAAATGGAAAAAGGTGCTATGACAATAAACAGAAGGAAGAAATTAAGACCATATCAAGAACTTAAGAAGATGTCACAGAGAAGTCAATTGATCTAAATCCTGAAGTATAGAGAAGAGATTCCCAAATAGCAAAGGTTATCCTAGGCTGAAGAAATAGTAGGTAGAAAAGTGTGAAATATTTCCATTATTGATATAGTTGGAAAATTTTATAATTACAGAGAATGGATGTGGAAGTCAATATAAACTGTGATGGGATTATAGTTAGAATATTCTTAAATGCAAGCTTTTGTACAGATTATTTTACAGATTGATAAATCCCAATTTCTCTGCAGAGCTTCAGATCAGAGCCATATGTGCAAGTCTGTAACTCCTTGTGGATGTCCCACAGGCACCTGGGCTCTTACCTTCTCTGTCCCCCAAACCTCATTCTCTTTCCTGGCTCTCCCATATGGTCCAAAGTCAAATCAGAAACTTAAGCATAATCCGTCTTACTCCCTTTTCCTCAGGCCACACATGTACACCATTACCAGGATCTATTCAGTTCATCAGTATGTACCTCTAAACTAAGTCCCCTTTTTACTATAATACTTCCTGTCTAGGTGATTGCAAAAAGAATCCATTTGACTTCCTTGCCTTCCGTCTTGATCCTGTCAATTTATTCACCACAATGCAATGAAGGTAATCATGTTAAAATGTGAACCTGATCACATTACTCCCCTTAGTACATTCAGAGACTCCCTGTTGCTCTCCGTACCAAATTTAATGTGATTACCACAGCTTTCAAAGCCACTGGCAAACTGGTTCTGCCTCCTGAGGAATCTCTCAGCTTTCAAACAATTTGTTCTCTTGTGCTTTGTTCTACTTTCCCTGGGTGAGGCCAATTTATACTTCAATTCTTACTTAGAATACGGTTCTTTTGGAAAGCTTTGCCTGACACTCAAGTCCACTTTAGACACATATCCCATAAAGTTAGCCCCCTGTACATCTATCAGAAGTCTAATCTCCTTATACAGTAATAGCTTATTTATTTGTATACTCTCCCTAGAATCTAAATTGTAAGCTCAGGGATTTTTATAAATTTCTTCCCTCTTCAATGTATTCCAGTCTCTTGAATAGTGATGACATTCAGTGTTTTTAAAATAGGTGAATAAATGTGTAGAGTCTTGATCAGAAAGACTATTACATATCATGTTGGGAAGCCTGGACTTTATTCTATAAGTCAATGCTTTTAACTATATGTCAGGAAGTTACTGACATCCATAAGGTAAACATGGAGGTTTCCATGAGCATCAATATTCCTCAAAGTTAATTATGTATCATTTAAATTGTTTAATTAATAATATTTGCATGGCTTAAGATAAACATAACATTTTAGGAAATTTTCTCTGCACTCTTCTACGGGAGTAAGGCAGATATCTGTGAGTATTTGTTAACTCTTCTTAGCCTTTAATTGCACACAGCGGAAACCCTTAAGAAACATAGTTTTCGGCGGGTTTAATGCTAAGTGAAAGGATACGCTTAGATATAAATATTAAGTGTTTGAAAGTCACATTTTCTATTGTAAGTAATAAATAGGCATTATATTTTATACATTGGCTTTCTTATGAGAACAGCTAACAAAGTCTTGCCTTATTTATCTTAACGATAGTAGGGTCTTAGGTCACTGCTGATGCCACAACCATCACCACAAATAATTTCACAGGCTTAAGTATTTCCTCAGGATTTCTGACCACCACGATGAGCAACAATGTTTCATTTTTCATGCCATTAAAGAAGGCATCATTCAGGTCTGCACTGAATGATCCCTCACATGACGCCATGCATCCCAGAGGGACCACTGCACCAGAGCCCAGAACCAGCTGGGCTCTGGCTTCCTCCAAGTCTAAATGAAGTTGGCATGAAGGCTACTTTTGAATTCAGGGGAGTAATCCCAAGGGGATGAACTTTACCCGACAGTAGTGAGAGGCAGAGAAGGGGGCCAGTGTGAGCACATTCATCTTTCTCCCCCAAAGACGGTTGTTATGATGTCCTGCATAAGCCACTCATAAGATATCCCACATGGCTGAGCCGTGACTGTTAGGGTATTGTGGTCCGGTTCGTACTTATCCTCGTTCCTCTCTGCTTCCTTTCTCCTTTCCTCTCATTCTGGGGACTAACTGATATAAACTTTTAATTCAGATTCTCTTCTCTAGGCAATCTGGCACAAGAAAGCCAGATTTTAGAAATTAGTGACTTACCATAGTTCTGCTCCCAGGAGGCCTTGATTTTCTGTCTAATCCCTTTTTGTATCATTGTGTCTGTTTTCTCATTATTTAGGAAGTATTATGCTATACCATTATTTAAAAAGATTTATGATATTTTACAGGATTAGAGGATATGTTATTTTGGAAAACAATGTGTGTGTGTGTGTGTGTGTGTGTGTGTGTTTGATGTCTGTGTAGCATATACTATGTTCAGTCTATATCACTATACCAGATACTTCAGTTTGCTCTTCTAGAGTCACTCTCCAGCTTGTTCCACCAGGGTCTATGTACAGAAAACTGACCCATCTGACTACATCAAGGGGGTTTCTATGCTCTCTGGCTTTTGGTTTCCTTGGCCCAATGAGGAACCCTAGCTGGTGTTGGGAGGGAAGAAGAAAACGGAGGTTAGGTTAAGATTGATCCCTGGCTGAGGTCATGTCAAGCTGGCTGAATCCCTTGATGGAAGCCACTGCTCTTCCATATCTTCCCCTTCCCTTGTTTCTTTGGGCCTAGGGGTGGTAACAGCTTGTCAGCTGCTTGCTGGGGTTTCTATACTATCCCTGTGGTTCGACCACACTCCGTTCACCCCTTTATTGTTGCCACCTAGTAAATAAATCCTGCTTGAATTGTTGTAATCTGTTGTGTTGTTGTAACTGTTTGGACCCTGACTGAAACACCTGTCAATACACTGCCTTTGAGGAAATAACCTTGCAGAACTGATTGAAGATATGAAAATGCATGAAATTACATATAGGGAGTAAAAGGAAACAGAGCTAAGGACAAAGTTTTGGCGACTATCAGACTTAAGAGAAAGTTATATAAATGATGACTTGACCAAGACAGAAAAGAAAGAATATAAAAGTAAGAGTAAAACTTGGAGAGGATTGCATGGAAAATCAAGCATAAAGTGTTTGGAAGATAAAGGAATGTGAAATGCAATGGAGAGACAGAGGAACTGAGGTTTGAAACACATTCACTTATTTTTAGCATTTAAGTCATCACTGTTGACCATGATAACAGCAACTTCAGTAGAGGTGGCTGAAGCAAAAACCAGCCAGTCATGGACTATGTTGTGAGTAGGAGGTGTAGAAGTTAAGAGAAAAAGTGAGACCTACTCTTAAAAAACCCTAAAACCTAGGGGAAAAAAGAATTTCTGAAATGATCAGATGTTCAAATTCTCACTAGAAACTTCCTCAACTGAAATGATGGTTATTCAGTCTATTATTATCATCTTTTTAAAAAGATTTTATTTATTTATTTGACAGAGAGAGACACAGCGAGAGAGGGAACACAAACAGGGGGAGTGGGAGAGGGAGAGGGAGAAGCAGGCTTCCCGCCGAGCAGCGAGCCTGATGCGGGCCTCGATCCCAGGACCCTGGGATCTTGACCTGAGCCGAAGGCAGACGCTTAACGACTGAGCCACCCAGGCGCCCCTACCACCTTTCTTTTCTCCCTCTGTCTAGTTTTCTCTTTGTAATTTATTTTTAATTAATATTTCTACTTAAAACAGGTAAGAAAAATTCATTGTACATATGAGTTACTGGTAGCAAAATGTTTAGTGATGAGAATTAATGTTCTACCATATTCCTTTTATCTGTGCCTTTAAAAATTTTTTTATAACATTTTGATTTGTTTCTAATTGAATTAAATAAACATAACCATTTATGTAGTAAAAATGAGTTACTGCTGTTTTAATTCAACTGTTTCACCTCAAAGAATATTGTTCAATCTACTGTAAGAGTTAATTCAATTAAACCATTTTAATAGCCAAGTGTGTGGGTAAAAAGTTTACACGTTTGTGTACATGAATATGTGTATGTGTAAAATGCCCTAATGTATAGAAAATAGCAAGTAGGTCACTTTGTTGTATGTTTGTCCATTATACAAATTATCATGAAAAAGTTTATAGTTTCTGACTTCATTTCTTCCTCAAAGTATCTAGAGTACCACCATGCTATGGTCTGAATGTTTGTGTTCCCCCAAAATTCACATGTTGAAATGCTAACCCCCAAGGAAATGGTATTAGGAGCAAAGGCCCTGGAGACATGATTAGGGCATAAGGGTGGAGCCCTCGTGAATTGAATTAGTACCCTTACCAAAGAGACCCAACGGAGCTCCCTAGCCCCTTCCATCATGTGATGACACAGTTAAAAGACAGCCATCCTGAACCAAGAAGTTCTTACTAACCAAACACCAAATCTGCCAATTCCATGATCTTGAACTTCCTAACCAACAGAACTGTGAGAAATACATGTCTGTCGTTCATAAACTACATGGTCTGTGGTAGTCTTTTAGAGCAGCCTGAATGGACGGTGACAGGATTTTTACAGAAGAGATCAGCATTTGAATCAGTAGACTCAGTAAAGAAGATCTACCCCCACCAATATAGCTGACATTGTCCAATCCTTTGAGGGCTCTAATAGAACAAAAAGAAGGGGTAGTTTTCCTTTTTCTTGAGCTGGCACATCCATCTTCTCTTCCTCTCAGATACTGGAGCTTCAGGTTCTCAGGTCTTCGGATTGCTGGACTTAACACAGCAGCCTGCCATCTCTCAGGCCTTGGGACTTGAACTGAATGATACTATTGGCTTTCCTGGTTCTCCAGCTTGCAGACAACAGGATTGTGCATATCTTATCATCCATAATGGCTTGAACCAGTTTCCATAATATTTCTCCTTTTAGATATCATATATATGTACATTTACATGGAATGTCTAAGTATATCTACATATATGATATCTGTGTGTGTGTGTGTGTGTGTATCTCCTGTTGCTTCTGTTTCTCTGGAGAACTCTAATACATACGATGTAGCAAGAAAAGCTCACTGGCCTCCTAGATAAACAGAAATGTATATTTTATATATTCTTCTGTGTAACTATAAAGGGTACTGGTTCAATAGTAGATATTCTTTCAATTTTTATCATATCAAAATTTGAGAATCACTTACTATAAATAGCATAGTCCAAACATACTTCCCTAGGTATGAACATAATCTTTATACTCTTAATCTAAAGGTTTACATACATCTAGAATTTGAAATTATACTTATTGATATGTTAAATCCACTCAGTTTTTGCAAAAGATTTGGTTTTACAATTTTCCACTACATATTTCATTTGTCCTTCATAAATTTGGGATATATGTGATTTAAATCTTTCTGGCCATCAAACACAAACAATTGAAAAGTGCAAATCAACTCATGTTTAAATGTGTTTGCTTTCAGGACCTCCTTTCTCATAAGACTGATTTTAGGCATAGGGCTAAGCATGTCCAATTCATTGGACACTTTGGTTCAACCCAGTAGGGGCTCACAATGAATGGCTGTGTGAAAACCACTTACGCTGAGGAGCTAGAGCTTGATATTTCATTTAAGGGGCACCTGTGGATTTGGCTCCAATTTCCTTCCAGCCCCACCAGTTCTCTTTTCATTACTAAGGTGCAAAGGGAAAAAAAAGACAAAGAAGCAGAAGCAAAGGGAAGTCTGTTTAACCATACTGAGTGGTTGCTGAGGTCCATCTGTCCGGTGGCCAAGTTATTAAGGAGTCTGTATGATGCCCATCTACAGAGAAGCACACACAGACATCAACAGCAAAAGTAGTAGTTAGATTTGCCATTTTGAACTACCAAGCGTGAAGGACTAAAAGGGAGCTAGGGGACATAACCCCCATTTATGAGCTTAACAATAAATGTTGCCTTTGATGCATATGCCCAATAGGGCCAAAGAGATCAAGATAATGAGAGCTATGTAAATAGCTGCATCACGATGGGTAAGAAATAAATCTCTCTCAGCTGAAAGTTTCTGATTCTATTTCTCCCTCAATGGCTCTCCAGAACTTCAGTGTCATATCTTGTTGCTTTCAGGTCACGTCCTTTCTGATATCTTGACAACACTCAAAATCTACTCTCTTTCAATGAAATCCACTTTTTTATAATTTTTAAAAAATATTTATTTATTTGACAGAGAGAGAGAGCGAGAGAGGGAACACAAGCAGGGGGAGTGGGAGAGGGAGAAGCAGACTCCCCACTGAGCAGGGAGCCCAATGTGGGACTCGATCCCAGGACCCTGGGATCATGACCTGAGCCAAGGGCAGACGCTTAACGACTGAGCCACACAGGCACCCCAGTAAATTTAATTTTTAAAACAGGTGAAGAACTACCTCTGCTTCAAATACTCAGTGAATATTCTTAATTTCCTAGAGAATCAAGTGTCATGAAGTTCAAATAGCCAGATGTTGCTTTTAAAAGCACAAAATCCATGGATTTTTTGCCCACTGATTGCTTTGGCTTTATATTCTGACTTGCATTTTCTCATTTTTCATATATAGATAACACTATACATGTTATAAGCTGTATTTAATAACATAAAATATAAAAAATACCCAGAAAGGTAACTGATATAAAAACATTTTCTGTATCCTTTTCTCTGCTCTAAACGAAACATATCTACTTCTCATGTTGCAAACATGTCCTACATTCTGTCTCTGGGCTTTTGCACTAGGGGTCTGTTTTTTTCCCAAGAGTTCCGTCCCTATAACTTACCATATGTCCATCCCTATTTTTCAAGATCTATCCATTCTCTAAGGCTTTCAAAAATCCCAACCTACGGAATTTTCTACCTTAAGCAGTTGATAAAATAGTTATAATTAAGTAGTTGATGATTGCTTTCTAGCAGGGTTGTTTCTTTTTTATGTATACAAAGGGTAACTCCCTTTTTACCCATTTTTATCTATTTATTCTAACTCTTCTTCAAAGGTCAGCTTGGCCTCAATTTCCACGTTGATGTGAATCCTCTCCTCTTTGTCACCATGGTGCATGTCATATGATTGTAATTACCCCTTTGGGTCTGTTTCTGTCTCTAAACTATAAATATAAAGGCAAGTCCCATAACTCAAGCACCTTTGTATCTCTAGCATCAAGCAAAGTATGTGCACTATTACGTTGACAATATATTTTAGTTCATTGGATAGAATTATGGGTACCATGTCCTTTCCCTAATTCTAAAGAAGTGACATATACTTTAATACCTGGTATAATTCCTACCCAGGAATGTTCACTCCCCAGGCCTGCAATAAACGGTATGGACAATGATGATGATGATGATGATGATGATGATGATGACAGCAACAGTGATCACTATTCCAATTTTACATTGTGACTACAGATTCCCAAAATTTTACTTAATTGTTGGTAACCAGAAAGATTCTGATTCTGTCATGTCAAAGGGATCAAGGGAAATTTTGGAATTCTGTGTCATTTTTCAAATGTCCTCTTACCCTTTTCATACTGGTACCAAATTTTGACATGACCCCTGTACCACAGGAAGCCCATTGGTATTGTTAGGGTGCAGAATGACATGAAAGCTTAAGGAGCTGTAGGTATTCCTTTCTTCCTCCCTCCCTCCCTCCCTTCCTTCCTTCCATCCATCCATCCATCAATCTACTTCACTGTTCCTCTACATCAAGAATTAGATTCAAATGTTATATTTGAGAGTAAGCAAGAATTTAACAGTATGAAGGTACAATATGAAAGAGGCTGTCATTTTCAAATTTCCAATTTTCAGATGGTACATGTCAATTTGTTGTAAAGGCGACTCACTCTGAGGCAAAGCCTAGTGTAAATCTCCTGCAGTAGTAAGCTTTAGAGTGCTAAAGCAGCTGGAGAGTGAGCCTCCTAGGCTGGCCTAATGAGGATGACACTGAAATCAACTGATCGCTAATTGGTGAGGAAATATGTCATAGAAATTTCCACATTGTTTAATGCAAATGTAGAAAGGGCTTTGTGTTTTATCATGCTAACTCAGAGGATAAGGTGCATACATGAAAGCAAACATGAGAAAAATGTGACTCCTGAATACAGGGTTACATAATTTAAAGACAAAGCAGATCCTAATAGCAACATTATGCCATATGGGATAATTCAAGCGTTGTCCTTTTCTAAGTCAGCACAATTATCACACAAAGGAAAAACAGTCTAATAACATTTACCTCAAGATATTAAACCACTGCATTAAGGTGTATAGAGATCAATTTACAAAGCAGTGAAAAATGTCACAGTAATTCTAGGCTGCTCACACTCTGGAATATTTTCTAGTATAAAGCTCATTACAGGTAGCTATTTATGAGTATAAGCATCTAGACATTTGCTTATACAATCACCCCCATCACACCCCCACAAACACTTAACATAACACCCCCAACACAATGGTACAGCAATATACCCTATCAGTACTTTTTTCAGCCCAATATCTGGATGGAATTCAGTTAGATCAGTATTGTGAGTCATTTGGACCGACTTTGTTTATGCTTATATGGTAACAGCATTTTATGTAATACATTAAAGTGATCCTTCTGGGTGCTCACCTTCTGAGTACAGAGCCCCTATTCTTTGTAGCTATTTGAAGTTATCTGGAGCATACTCCTATTTCTTTCTCAGGCTCCAAATTAACTAGGCGAGCCATCCATGGCAGATCCTTTTAATTTAAAGAGATGTTCTTCCAGGTATATCTGGGGAGCAAATATTATAACCAGAAATTATAAAAGCTACGTCTGAGATAGCAACTTCACTGTTGTATAAATTAATTGCTCGACCAACTACCCCCACTGCCTGTTCTTGCTACCAGCCCAATTATATTTGAAATAAAGTTATGACCAAGATGGCCTTAATGTTTCCTTCAGTTTGACTAAATTTAAACTGGCTTCCTGACTACAGGGCTCTGACCTTCCCTTTTTAAGGGTGTTTCTTTTAGAAAACCTTCTATTGTAAGTTCTTTTTCTGTCCCTTTGAGATGTAAGTCTCCCGGCCCCTTAACCAGTTTCACAACCCAGGACTGTCTTTCTCAAGGAACTGGGAACCATCCCCCCCCCTTTTTTTTTCCATGAATGAAGTTGGTGCCCATTTCCCAATCTCACTGGGAGGTTAGGAGCCTAATCGAGACAAGTGCCAAATAGCAAACACAGATGCCTAAGTACACTGACTTACCTACCCATTAACATCCTCTACTACTTTTCCACTAGCTCACTCCAGACCTTAAACTTCTGTGTGTGTGTTTTGTCTCAGCAGAGTGGAGTTCAATCACTCTCCTCTATTGCAATAGTCTTGAATAAACTCTTCCTTACCTGTTTAACTCTGCCTGATGAAAAAAAAAATGATAGAGCAGTTCCCTCTTTTACAGAAAGATTAATATTTCCCACGTCTATTGTTATTTCATCAAAAATTAAAACAAAATATATATTCCAGAAGCATTTCAATATTTTATCTCCTTGACGTGCCTGTTGAAGAGACTATATGTCTTCTCTTAATATTCTTCTCTGATTTGTTTCCCCTAAGTAACAGAAGCCTTTATATTTTCCTGGGGCATTTAGCCATCTTAAGACTATGTTTCTCAGCCTCTCTTGATGTTAAGTATTCCAATGTGACTAAGTTCTGGCTAATGTGATATAAGAAGGAGGATGTGAAATACTAGAAGGTGTTCTTTAATGGAGGGGGCATTCTCTTCATTGCTTTTACCTTGTTCTTGCTGGAATGAAACTAGGATTGCTGGAGTTCAACTAGTTATCTGAAAAGTGTGAGGTGGAAGCACCATGGTGAGGATGCCAGAGCAACAAATTAAGGAGCATGGATCCAGGGTGATTATGATGATGCTGTCACACCAGCCAGGTACTACTTACATTACTTACAAGTGAAACAAACTTCAATCTTTTTTAACCACATGGTTTTGTTTATATGTCATTCCCAGGTCAGTTTAATTCTAACTGGTATTGGTGTACTGCCTATGTTATAGAATCTTCTTTGGTAACCATGAACTTTGAATATTTATGCTCTTAAATTTCCCCACTTATTTTCCCTTTATTTATTGGTGTTTTTGTACAACTATTAGCAAGATCTTACCAGATATTTTCAGATAGGTTTTTCATGCTACTTAAGAAGGTTATTCCTAGAAATTGTATGTTTTTTGTTTGGTAGTCAAATAGATCATCTTTCCTAGAATATCCTTTAATTAATTGGAAATAATACATAAAATTATTATTTTGTTGGAGTTTTTGGGTATATCACTATTAAAATGATTTTTCCATTAATTCTGATAGATTTCAAGTTTATATTTAAGACTTAGAAACTAAATAATAAAAACTATGTTGTATTTATTTTATCATTTATCTCTCTTATTTATGTTTGTCTTATTTCATGGTCTTATTTTTTGTTTTATTTCAATGTTCTTCCACAACAATGGTAAATGGGAATGGAAGCAAAATTTTTCTTCTTATTCATTTTCAACAGCCCCTTTTTGGGTCTCATTAGCATCTTATCACTGACTATGATGTTCTGTTTACTTAAAATATGGTCTTAATCATTAAGTATTCTTCCATTCCTATCTCCTATGAGGTTTAATCAAAAGGATGTTAGTGATGTATGCATTGTTTTCGTATCTATTAAGATAATCCTGCCTGTTATAATTTTCTTTTGGGGACTACTGGTGGTATAAATATCTACCTAATATTAGGTTATTCATGATTACCTGTATAAATCTCATTTAAGTGAGATGAAATTTTCAATGTAATTCTAACTTTGGTTTTCTAACACTTAACATAAATGTTTACATTTATTTCAAAAGTGATTTTTGATTACACCATTTCTCCCTAGATAGTAAAGCAATTTTACTGCTTTCCCTACCACCAACCTGACACCCACACACAGGACTCATTTCATTTCCTAGCATTTGCAAACATTATCTGAACTTTGGCATCCTAAACATTTATTCAACTCTTTTTATATTATGTATATTCACTTTCAGGTATTTTCGTCATTTCCATCCATTTTTATAATAACATTTACAGTATATTTTATGTCTAAATGATTCAACATTGGCACTATTTCTTTGAAATCTTCATTTTTAGTTTATGGGCACACATCTTTGAGCATTTTTTAAAAATGTTACATGAATAGTATATTTATAAAAACTATTTTTTCATTAGTGCATGAATAAAAAAATAAAAATTTTTCAGATATTTTTACCATATCCCACACCCTACCTTTTTTTTTTTTTTTTTTTAAGGGATGAGGAGGGGCAGGGAGATAATCAGCATGGAGCCTGATGTGGGGCTCAATCTCACAACCCTGAGATCATGACCTGGGCCAAAATCAAGAGTGGATGTTTAACCAACTGAACCACTCAAGCACCCCCTACCTTACCTTTTTTTAATCTTGATTTATTTGGTTTTCTTTTGGCACTTAATGTTGGATTGAAGAATCCTAAGGCAGAAACTATTTTTGTTATTTTGGAGGTAACCTCATTTTGTTTTGTTTAGCTTCTTACCTGGGTTTTTATAGCATTCTAAACCTATCCTTTCAATATGAACAATTTTCTAAGACTTACCTAGTATGACTCTTTTTTCATTAACTTTGCCAGAATCTGGAAAATTCTTTTGATCTGCTTACACAAGGCTTTTTTCAGCACTAGAAAGTTTTGCTTTTAAAGTCTTGATTTTTCAGAAAAAGGGTCAACATTATTACACTGGTGCCAAGAGCATGATTTCTGGAGTCAGACTGTCTTGGTTTAAATTCTAGTTTGACAATTTACAAGTTCTTCAGCATAGGGAAACTTCCATGAACTCTCTTTTTTATTTATTTATTTATTTATTTATTTATTTATTTATTTATTTATTTATATTTTTTAGGGAGAGAGGGCAGCGGGGAGGGACAGAGGAAGAAGGAGAGAGAATCTTAAGCAGGCTCCATGCCCAAGGTGCCCCTTGCCTCATTTTTATATTTGTTAAGTGATGATAGGAAATGACACTACAAACATCATGTTCTGAAGATAACAAAGCAATCTATACTATCTTAAAGAAGAACCCAGCATGTGGTAACTGCTCAGTAAATGGTAACCGTTATAATCATCTCCTAATTTCCTTTTCCTTTTCCTCTTCATTCTGGGGGTACTTCTAAAGGTTCTTCTCTACCGATTTGATCTTCTCAAGTCACTAATTTTCTTCAGTTAGATTCAATGTGTATTTTACTTAAAATTCTGAAATTTTAGCTTTATGGCCATCCTTTCTGATCTCACCTAGATTCCTTTTCATCTCAGCTTGTTGACTTTACAACTCATCTTCTTGCCCTTTTAAGCCTACTTGTTCTTTCCTTATGACATTATTGTCCTATTTCATAACTTTGAATTTGATTTAATATGACATTTTCCTCAGATCCTAAAGCTTTAGATGTGCTCTTCCCTTTTCAAGGTGATTTTTGTTTTCTCTTGCTTTGTAATATTTTTTCACAAAACCTATATTATTATTGTTTTCAACTCATCAGTATTCATCCCCCAATAAAGAAAACCATGCCTATACCCAGTATTTGCTAATCAATAGGATATGGCAATTTCCTTTGGCTCTGACCAATGCCCATGAGTATGCTGATTTGAGAAACAGTCTCTTATTAAGTGTAGATCTAGAAGGTAGTGTGATTTCTAAAGGAAGCAGCCTAAAACAGGATCAAAAAACTGTTCTGCTTTTGTGGCTCTTTGAAGAATGAGAAGGCATCTTTTCTGAATAAAAGGAGGACACTGTAAAAACTACAACTTCAGATATACACTACTGTATTTTCCTATCCTTCCCCTTAACAAGTGTTTTAATGTGGAGAACTATCTACCAAGATAGGTTATATCCTTTAATTCCACATCTACATATTTACATGTTGCACAGTTAATGCTAAAGCTTTATATTGAATGGAAAATTCAGTACTCTACTGAGTTCAAAAATTAGTGCCTATATGGTAATGGGAAGGCTGCTTAATTTTCAGATTCAAAGGGAACCTTTCGACCCTGAACTAGTTAAAGGTGAATTATTAGTTAGCTAATGTCATGCAACAAACCACTTCAAAACAACTAATTTGGCTCACAATTCTATAGGTTGATAATTTGGACCAAGTTCAGCGAGGCAGTCTAATCTTACACCAGGGTTCATTCAGGCTACCTTAGACAGCGACTGCTTTGGTTGTTAGATTCAAACAATCTAACATGGCCTCAATTGGGACAACTCATTTCTGTTCCATGTGTTCTTTCATTGTCTAGTAGGCTAGCCTGTGCTTTTTTACATGATGGTCACTGGTCAAAGGACATTCAAGAAAGCAATGGAAGAGCATAATACCTCTTGAGGCTTAGGCTTAGAACTGGCACCATGTCACTCTTGCTGCATAATATTGGCAAAAGCAAGTCACAAGGCCCACTCAGATTCAAGGGTGGAAAAATAGATATCATTTCTTGATGGTAGGAGCTGCTAAGTCACATGGCCAAGGGCCTGGATAGAGGGAGAGGTTGTAAATTAAGGAAATTTTATAACCAATCTGTCACAGTGGAGAAGCCAAGGAATATTTTCTAACATTTTATTTTATTGTGGCAAACAAAATTAATTTGACAATTTTCTCAGTCTATTTTTGTCATTCCTAGAATTATTTAATTTTTTTTCTTTTAAAATTTAAGCCACAGAGCATTGGTCTTATATTTATTTTTTCTTTATTACCTAGGAAAATTTAAGAGAATGGTTTATGTCAGAGATTGATAACCACATGCCATTTAAGATCACAAAAATGCCAATATGAATTTTGTAGAATACTTATTTCTTCCCACGTATGGATGCTTTTCTATAAACGTCCCAGTTTTTTACAATAAATTGAAAGCTGGGAAGAGAAGACCAACAATATATTGATAAAAGAGCTAAATATAGTTTAGTTCAAACTTGATCACAATTGGTCTTAGTTATCTAGAGCCATATGAAGTGTTCCTGACCTGATGCTAAAATATCTTGATTTGGAACTGAGCTCTTGGGCTCCTCCTGGATCTGAACCTAAAATTTCCATGACTTCTAGACACACAGAGAATAATTTCTAGAATATGGTATAGTCTTTTTTTGACAAACTTCTTTTGACCTGGCAGTGATCAGAAATTGAGAATAGAAAAATCAAGGAAATTTTACCAAAGAATATATTTTAGAATTACAAAATTAAAAAAAAAAGTACATTGGAGTTAGTCATATCTGAATACTTATGATTGCCAGTGTGAATTCTGGCAAGTTAATTAACTTCTTTGACAATGGATTCCACATTTGACAATGTTGTTCAGAGAATTAATGAGATTTATACATAAAGTGCTTAGTACAAGGTCTGGATCATAGTAGGTATTCACAAAAATAACTCTTCTTATTCTAAGTGTTGCCTTGATTGAGACTTTTTGGAGCAAGCACAATTAAATAGTTACAAAATTATGATAATACCTTCCCCTAGCTCTTTTTCTCCACATTCTGTTAGTTGGTTAAATCACTCGAACAGTTATGAGTGGGGATAGTTATCCAAGCATTCATATCATTAGAAGTTTTCTCAAAATATGTAATGAATAATTAGTAGATAAAACAAATGGATTCTTAGTTTGTGACAAACACTTTGCAGTAATATATTCTGATTCTTTTTTTTAAAGTATCAAAATACTCTAAAATAACGTATTACAGGCTCTCCAAGTATGTGCATATTTGCAGCATTGATATCCCATTGTGGGATATGTAGCTTAAAATTTTAACATAAGTAGTAGTACTACTTTTCTTTGTAAATAGTAGTAGGTAAATGCTATAGTAATAGTTTTTACTTGCATCATCTCCAAGTATGTGCATATTTGCAGCATTGATATCCCATTGTGGGATATGTAGCTTAAAATTTTAACACAAGTAGTGTACTACTTTTCTTTGTAAACTGTAGTAGGTAAATGCTACAGTAATAGTTTTTACTTGCATCATCTCATTTGGTTCTCAAGAATAAAAATTGTAAAGTAAGCAGAGTAGAAGTTACCCTTATTTTTTAAGATGAAGCAATAGAGGTTTAGGAGTTGATGTGCACTGCATGATCTTGGGCAACATCCTGAAACTGTCTTTCTGATTCAATCCTGTGCCCCTTTGCTCTACACCACTCTCGTCTTTCTACTTAGAGGCAGCTAAGTTATTACTAGATCTGAAAATATGGGGACAGGCACTGTGTTGCTTTCATCTCTGCATTTTGAGAACCCAGCAAAAAAGAGTCTAATAAAAAATGTTGAATGGAATAATGACAAGAAATTGTATACTTTTGTAGGAATTGCAAATATGCCTAATTTTCAAGTATTTTTATTTTAAAAAGAGAATCAAGAGGCAACAAAGAGTTACAAAGAGTTAATAAAACAAGATAATCAGCCTGCATTATCTAATTCAGTTTCTAATTTTACCTCTCCAAATCATAAGTTCATAACCCCCACATACTAAATATTCAATTAATTCACTATTGAATGTTTTTTTTAAATTAAAATATAATTGAGCTGTAGCTTAGTATTAATACACAGGTAACAGTTAAGCAACAGTGTCTTAAGTTTCAGTGAGATGGTAATGAAATATTCCAGTTGAAAAATGCAACAGTAAAGACTGCTTAGCTTAAAAACAAACAAACAAACAAACAAACAAACAAACACACACACATAACTGAGTAAGTAATGTTTTACCAGTCAGCAAAAGTGTAACAAAAATTATATTCCTCAGGGTGGAACTGTCCTCAGTTCAGTGAGTTTACAGTTCCATTATTACAAAGCACTTTTTAAAGAGTGTTACTGAACTGATGCTGATTTAAGATCTTATAACCCAATTTTGATTTAAAAAAATAAAAAGGCAAGTTGGGTGAGGACAAAATCTGATGAAATGTCACAGTGACACTTCACTTACATGTAGGTTAGATTTATGGTAACCTCACTCATCCAGAACATGGCTGTACTCAGGGCATTAGCGAGCCAGCCCTCTGTGCAGTCACGTCTGTCAGAGGAGTCACCCATATCACTGTAGGGTACACGGGCTAACCTGAAGTTAGGCATTGGGGTGTTCAATAAAACTACCAGATTAGATGGAGCACAACAGGCTGACAGCAGCAAAAGCAATTAAAAGTACTATAAAGATAAAATGATAGCGAACAGTGGCCACCAAGTCTATCACTACAATGCTTGATGTTTGCAAGAAAACATTTGCTAACGGGCTTTGTATTCTGTGTAAGAAAGCAAGAGAAAACCAAAATGGTCACACTTTTCATGCTTTTATTATTCACTTTTCAAAATAATTATTTAGAGCATGTTCTTGAAGCTGCTAAAAAATGAGATGCTGTTTTATTTCTGTAGCACATTTAATTTTTGAAGAATCTAAGAATATTTAGTCAAATAAAGGCTTTTTGTATGCTCCCATGAAATTTATTTATCATACCTTTTATTTTTTGAGGGGTAATGTTGCATGAAATCAACACCACAATGCAACATTCAGTGAGTTCCGAAATACTCTATTATAATGACAGCCAGTGTCATATAAGGAAAATAGTAAAAGATGTCTTCCTCATACATCAAAATCTGATCCTGACATAAAGAGTACCCTTGGGCTCTATACCTCTTATTCCTGCTGTTATCTCTTTCCCTTCACACTAACTTCTGTCACCCCTATTTCTTCACTTTTCCTCCCGTCCATGTGTTTTGTCCACCACGGCTATTTTCTCTTCCATCATCCTTTTGCTGCCTCTCCAACAACTATAATTAAGCCCTATTCTTTTCCTCCTAGGATCCCTACCAGATGTGTCCTTACAGAAAAATAATTTCAAGTGAAATTAAAGACTTTAATGTAAGAAATACAGTAAAACCATGATGGCATAGAAAAACTATATGGACATCAAGAAAAACATCTTGGAACTAAGAAAACCTTCTTAAAACCAGTCGCTAAACCAGAAGCCAAAGGTAAAGAATTAATAAACTTGATTAAATAAAAACTTTAATTTCCATTTCTAATATATATGACAAAAGGAATCAGTATAAACAGACCAATAATCAATTAGAAAAATAACCAAAGGTCAGAACTCAGTGAAACAGAAAAAGAAATATGAATATCTTACAAACATGAGAAATTGCTCATTCTTACTCATAATTTAATATTTGCAACTCTGTCATCTGACTGGCACGATTTAAAAAATTGATTAATTTGAAAAACTGATGGTGAGGCCTTAGAGAATCTCGATGTCATATGCTGGTGGTAGGGGAAATTGAACTGGTACCCTCTCTTTGGAATTTAGTTAGCTGCCAATATTTAATTTGTATTTTAAGCACATTATCTTTCCACTTTTAGGAGTTTATTTTATGGATACACTTGTCCTTATATACAAATAGACAGTGGATTTTTTTTTTTTTTAAAGAGAGAGAACGATGATTGGGGGCAAGGGCAGAGGGAGGGGGAGGAGGGGCAGAGGGAGAGGGAGAGGGAGAGAATTTTAAATAGGTTCCACACCCAGCATGGAGCCTGATGTGGGGCTCAGTCTCACCACCCTGAGATCATGACCTGAGCCAAAATCAAGAGTTGGACCCTTAAGTGACTGACCCACCCAGGTGCCCCTATAGTGGGTGATAGTTTAATTGCAGCATTATTTTTTTCTAACATAAAACTACAACCAACCAACAAATCCATTATCATGGGGATATAAATATATGATGGAATAGTCATAAAATGAAATGTTACATAGCTATTAAAAACAGAGAAGTGGATTGCTGATATGAAAAAGTCTTGGGTAACTATATTAAATGACAACATCAAAGAACAGTCTGTTAATCCTGTGTTTTATTTTCTGTATCTTACGATACTTGACATTTAAAAACATTTCTGGCTGGGGAGAGACTGTACCTTCTGAGGCTAGTCAATTCTTAGAAATAGCAGAAACTCAGCCAGGAGCATGCATTCGACATGCCAACCAACCAATCAAGAGCCATACTGCCCTATCTGGCCTGTGTACCACAGGATGGCAATATTCCTCTTCCTTAATCATTCCCAGAGCCAAGTGCCAGGCAACTAGAGATCACCCTTATAGCCCAAACCCCACAAAAATCAGTCAAACTCACCAATTCTAAACAATTTCCCTGTCCTCCGTGGCCTTCGTTGGGAGAATCTCAATAAAGGTAGTGGCCTAAGTGTTCCCCCACTCCTACTTTCTGCTTCCTGACCAAAACTTGGGGTTCCTCTTGTGACCTGGAGTGAGGAGCCATGCCTCTCATTTCCAGGGAAATTCTGGGTAACATTAATCTTTTTTTTCAGTGGCAGTGACCTCTCTGTGTAGTTACTTAGTCACCTTTATAAATTAAGACTCATCACAAAGCAGAATAAAATTTATAGTCTGCTCTCATTTAGGGAAAAATGAGTATATATATGAATGGACAGCGGGACAGCTTCAGGAAGGGTATATGAGAAAGAATTCTGGAGAATGGGAATAAAAAACTGGGTGGGGGGAGAAGGAATCACTCTTACTATGTGATCTTTTGGACAATTAAAAGTTTTTATATGTATTGCTTTCATAATGGTAAAAGAGCAATATAAAGATGACTCTGACTGCTGTGGGGGGAACACACTGGAGAAGGTGGGGTAGAAGAATGAGATCAGTAAGGAAAAGTAATAGTGCCCTCAGTACTGATGACGGTAGAGCACATAAGGAAGAAGATGACCAGTAGGAAAATGGATAGTGCCCTCAGTACTGATGACGGTAGAGCACATAAGGAAGAAGATGATCAGTAGGAAAATGGGTAGTGCCCTCAGTACTGATGATGGTAGAGCACATAAGGAAGAAGATAATCAGTAGGAAAATGGATAAGTTAAAAGTATATATTATTATAGAATACATAGCACTTGAGGATAGACAGAATTTTAGTGACAAGGAAGAGAGGAATTGAGACTCGCGTAAGGGTTCTAATCCAAGCGACTGAATAAATTGGAGTGCTATTTACAAAAATGGGAAAAACGTGCAGGGGCAGTGTTACACAAGATGCTTAGACAACCCTACTTTAAGGCTGAGGAGTTTGTATTTGAAGATGTGCCAGGGTTTAATTCTTTCTCTTGGGAAAAGAGTGAATTGATAAATGCTCTCCATTGCCTCTAACATGGACTATTGTAGTCACTGTCAGCTCTTTCCAGAAGAAAATTTAGATCTGATTTAGCAAGAAAGAAGAGAGAACATTCTACAATATTCACATATCTCCCTCTGGCTGAAAAAATATGTACAGATTTAGCAAGTGATATTTCTATTAGAGAACCAGTAATTTCTCTCAGTGCTTTAAAAGAGAAAAAAAATGTTCTAAATGATTTTCTCCCAGTTTTATTGAGGTATGATTGACAAACAAAAATTGTACATATTTAAGGTATACAACATGATTTTTTGATATATGTATTTATTGTGTTTAATTGTCTTTCATCATTGTTACTCATCTAGGCCATGAAAGGGCAGTGTTCAGAAACAGTTTCTGAAGCATGTACTAGTTCATTACAGAGCTTGACCAACGAAACCTCACTGCTTTCTTCATCCAAGAAGGAATGGATTCACATTATAAGGGACAATTGAAATAAAAAAAATACCATAAGATTTATTATTCATAGACTAAAACAGAAGTAGAAAATAAAGGGAACATGTTGAAAAATCCTAGTCTGGACTGACTGATACTATTTCACTGCCCTTTAGGAAACAATTAATTTTTTTAGGGTCTGGAAAGAAAAAACTAGTAATCCCTGACCTTTGCAAGATACCTAAAACCAAACTACCAACTAAGAGAAACAAATAAGAAAAAGGAATTTCAGGGACTGTCCTAATTTTGATTTTATTCCTGTTAATAATAAACATCCAAGTACAGATGTCAAGTTAGCTAATGGATATATAAGATGTCAAATGAGATATGCATTTGTCAGTCAACAGATTTTTTTTATGGCACCCCTTCATTTTTCTTTTTTAATCACATATATAGATATATACATATGTGTGTGTGTGTGTGTGTGTGTAGTTTTTGTTTTTTTTTTTTGAGAGAGAGCATGCATGGGAGGGGTGAGGGGCAGAGAGATGGCGAGAGAGAATCTTAAGCAGCTCCACTTTCAGCCTGGAGCCCTATGTCGGGCTTGATCCCATGACCCTGAGATCATGACTTGAGATAAAATCAAGAGTCAGATGCTTAACCGACTGAGCCACCCAGGTGCCCCGCCATTTCATTTTTCTTAGTTGTTGACTCTATTTCTTGATATCTTAAATTCTTATATTGCATTATTTTTCTCTTTACATTCCATGATTACTTCAAATAGATCTGTTACATTTTTATATTTTTAACATTATCAAACATTTATTCATTTAAAAGTACATATGTAGGTAAGACTTAACCAAGTTATTAACAGTGCTTCTCTTCAAAATATGTTACAACAAACACGTCTTGATTTTGTAATGAAAAATAGAAATCCCATTAAAAACCTGTTATAATCCTTTACAATGGTTTAAAATAAAATGTACTTTATCAAATGACATTAACCTACTTTGAGTAAAATTATTCTGAGGCAATGTATTTAAATGAGCATCCTTACTTATCTAGGTTATTGGGCAAATAGTGATTAAATAACACCAAATATTGCCTTCCTATTTATTACATTTTTTGGCTTAAATATAGCTTTACAGTTTTATTTTGAATTTGACCATTTCTAAAGAGAATGACAGTGTTATTTATGTGCACTCTCCTAGGGCCTACTATGTGTTTGGTTCACTGAAGCAAAGAGAATACGTTTTCATTTTAGTGTTTTTGTGAGTTCTATTCAAGAAAGTGGCTTACACATGTAATTAATCGTGTATATATTCTCAGAACTTTCTGAAATACAGGGCCAGTCTTTATACCAGGTGAGGAAGACATAATGGCAAAGATGGAGGCCATTTTTGCCCTTGTAGACTTACAGTTACAGATTTATTCGAGTATTGAGAGGTAAGAGGAAGGACATATGACTAATGTAACTGCCTAACACAAAAGTAAAAAGTGTGAAAAAAATGAACTGTATAACTGACTGTATAATAGACTACTAGAACTTAATGAAAATGAAGCAGATTTACCTAGTAACTAAGATATATTATTGGAAAACCAAGTGGCAGCATAGTGAGGTATTATATAACTTGTAATAACTGATAAAGAATATAGTTGCATAGTCACATGCAATAATATTTAACTTTTAGAGGACAATAATTAAATGGCAAGCCCACTAATGATTTAACAAACAGAACATCCGCAGCGGTGAAGTTTCCTTTGTGCCTTCCCTCAGTCCCAGTCCCCTGACTCATACCTCTTCACAAAGTATTCCCTATCTTGAATTTCTCCTAACTTTCCTTTATATTTCTCCACTTAGTTTTGATCCTAACCTAAACAACATAAGGCTTCATTTTATCTGTTTTTAAAATTTATAATAAGTGTATACTATATTATTCATTTGTGGCTTTCTTATTTTCAATCAATATCATTTCTAGGATATATCCACACTGATATGTTTGCCTCTAGTTCATTCAGTTCTGCACTCTATAAAATTGTTAACATATTATTTTTATTTACTAGTGTTAACAGAAATTTGGCTTTTCTCAGTTGTTTCAGAGTTAGGAACAATGATCTTAGAAACATTCTTTTTTCTTTTTAAAGATTTTATTTATTTATTTATTTATTTATTTATTTATTTATTTGACAGAGAGAGAGACATAGAGAGAACATGAGCAGGGGGAGCAGCAGGTAGATGGAGAGAAGCAGGCTCCCCAGTGGAGCAGGGAGCCCGATGCGGGGCTCCATCCCAGGACCCTGGGATCACGACCCCAACTGAAGGTAGACGCCCAACCGACTGAGCCACCCAGGTGCCCTGACCTTAGAAACATTCTTAACATGTTTCCTGGTGATTACATATAAGAGCAAGAGGCAGAATTTCTAGGTCTAGAATTTACCTGTATCCAACTTGGTACAATAAGTAGGTTCTACATTTTTACAGTAGTATATGAGCTACTGTTACTCTTTATCCTTATCAATAGTTGTTACTGTTAAACTTTTGAAATTTTTGCCTATCTAGTGTTTGTATAACATACCTAATTGTGACTTTGTTTTTTTTTTTTAAGATTTTATTTATTTATCAGAGAGAGAGAGAGAGAGAGACAGCACAAGCAGGGGGAGCAGCAGGCAGAGGGAGAAGCAGGCCCCCCACTGAGCAAGAAACCTGGTGTGGGGCTCGATCCTGGGATCCTGGGATCATGACCTGAACCAAAGGCAGACACTTCACTGACTGAGTCACCCAGGCACCCCCCTAATTGTGACTTTAATTTGAATTTTTCCATTCATCTTTGGGCCAGTTTTGCTATTGAATTATCCTACTAATTAGTATCTGATCTTAATAACATCTCAGAAATAGCCATTTGTCTTTTTTATATGTCACAAATATGTTCTACAAATTGTGGCTTGTTTTATGATTTTCTGTAGAGCCTTTTGAGAAACAGACATTCTCAACTGTAGTAACATCAAACTTACTAATTTTTAAAATATATGTTAAAGATTTGGGGGTTTCACTTGTCCTGAGATAGTCTCCTATATATTCTTCTAAAGCTTTAAATTTTTGCCCTACTCTGAAATCATAGAGAAAATGTTATATATATTCCCTAAACTTTACAATTTTACCTTTTTAACATTTAATTCAACTGGAATTGATTTTTGTGTACAGTGAGATTTTGTGGGTTTTTTTTCCCCATTAGGGCAAATCAATTTTCTCAGAATCATTTAGTAAATCATGCCCATCTATTTTTCCATTGTTCTACATTGCTATTCCTGTAGTGACACTATAAATGATACCATGCATTCTTCATTACTATAAGCTTTATAATGTCTTATCTAGAAGAGCAATTCACTCTTTTTCTTCTCCAAAATAAATAGAAACCCACTGGGATTTTTACTGGAATTGTATTGAATATATACGTAATGATATATGTATTACTATTACACATATACAAATTTGGGGGAGATTAGACATCTTTATTACAGTAAATACCCCTGTTTAAGAACATGATATTTTCTTTTCTTAACATATTTAAATAAAGCTTTATAATTTTCATCATACCCACATTACATATTTTTCTTAATTTATTCTATACTTATTTGTAATATACATATTTATCATGTAATATTTATTACACTTATTTATAATATTTATATAATATTTATAGGTGTTTTATATGTTTATGATATTTTAAATTCATTTTATAAAACTTAGGCATGAATATATAGAAATGCAATTCGAGTTTCAGATATTGATCTTCAGCAAATGTTTCTGTGTGTTCTCTCAAGTTTTCCATGAAGCCAACCCATGAGAGTTTTGTTTCTTCTAAGCACATCCATATAACTTTTTTTTTAAAATTTTACTGCAGTAGCTAGGAACTCTACCACCATGATGAATGGAAGTGGTGAAAAGTTTAACATTTCCCAACTGTTGACTATGTTTTTACATGTTGCTCATCAGGTTCCTCCTACAACCAGTTTGCTAAGTCTCTTTATCATAGTTAGATGTTTATTTATTTATTTTTTTGAATGCCTTTAGTATCTATTGAGATGGTCACACATATTAAGCTTTAATTTAATTTTAAATTCCCTTGCCTTATCCCATTTATTTTTCATAAATGCCACATTTCCTTTAACTTCATTGTAGGTTAGTTCAAAGCACTTATCTGGAATTTTATCTTTATTGTATTTATGTTATGGTTCTCCCTCTCCTTTTTCTAAAGTTCTCCTAAAACGACTTTGTATTTTCTTTGATTTTTTTCCCTGTAGAGTTTTGTATAGGCTTGTACAGATTTTATTTTTTAATTTATTTATCTTGTAAGGTCCTGGTTCTTATAAGTTCTATTTTTCTCAAGTTATGTGGGCATATTTTAATTAAAGCCCTTTTCTCTTTCATGGGCATTGTTAAGTTCTTTTCTTAAATACTGAAAGTATCTCACAGACATTAAATTATATTTTCAGTGCATTTTTCAGTTATCTTGCTGGGCTGGGCTATGGCCTTTACAGCTGGGAAACTATTTGCGTGTCCTTTATTTTTGTGGAAAGCAACAAAGAAGAAAACAATTTGAGGGGAAAAAAAAAAGCCTTTCCCTGATAGGAAAGTAAAATTCAGATTGTAATTCATTTCTTCTCTTCCAAACACAACCATCTTCATATAATGACAACTTGTTCAAAATCTTACAGCCTTTGTGGCTTTTTGGTGGGGTCTAGAATATTTCCATTTATGAAGACAGTTTGTTGCCACTTGACTTGATTTCAGGCACTAGTTGCCAGCAGATTCCTCTCTGTGATTCCCAAGATTTATTCCTGCTTCCAGACATTATTCCTCCAGGTCACATTTCCACAAAGTCCAGTGATTTAAAATAAATGTGTATCAGAAAATGGCTCACCTGTTAAAGGACTGCTCACAAATATTAACTGCTAGGACTATGTGATCTGGCCCTGCTTATTCACTCTGTTCTACTCCCTGCTTCATTTACTATATACATTAGTCTTCGTTCTGAATTTCAAATTTACCAACTTTGATCACATCAAGACTCCTGTACAAGCTTTTCTCTCACTTGGGAATGGAATAAATGCCTTCCTTTTTTAAAACAAATTTAAAATTCTAGTTTAAAGGAAAACAATGCTGATCATTCTATATAAAGTCGAGTCTACACTATATACAGAGTAATGAGAACAAGAGCCTGATCATATCCATGGGGTTATATCTTGCTATATATCCTGCTATATCCATGGGGCTGAGTGCAGTGACTGCCATTGTAGGTGCTCAGTCCTTATTTATTGACTGAATAAATGAAGAAATGATTGAATAAATACATGTCTAATTGAGAATACTTGATACTTGGAAGCTGAGACAAGAAGGCAACTAAGAGTAGTGAAGATAATCTCTGCTATCTTCCTCCAGTTTTGCTTCCCCAGCCTTAGCCTGTTGTTGGTCTTGCAGAACATCCCATCAAGAATTCATCAGCTCTCTGGCAACCCGGTCACACTATACGCTTTGCCCCTCCAAAATGGTTGCTAGTAGTGGGATTTTCCATAATTCATTTATTTCCCTCAATTCCATATTTCTCGTGGGAAAAGTAGAAATATATGTCATCAGGAAGCATTCTCTTTTAGTTTAATTCAAATTACATTTGTGTATATTATTTGAGATAAGTAATATGAGATTGGTGCTAATCCATACTTTAAGTTCTGATGGGGTTTTCTTTTTAATATTTTGCTTATTTATGTTTAAGTTCTTAAATGTCTGGATGGTGGGATGTGCATAAATCTATACTTAAAGACATCTAGACCTGGACATTTTCATTTGATTGGAAGAAACATTCAATCTCTAGTCTAGATTGTCTACAGTTTGATAGAATGAGAGTCAGCCACAAACACACATTTATCATTCTTTTGAAGCTTATTACTTTAATAGACACTTCAACTGCACTACTGTTAATTTTTAATGAACTGCAGTTTCTTATCTTTCTAATACAACAATGCTCTTGAAAATACCTTTATACTCTTGGAATAACGAAGATAAAGATATTTTTCTTTCTTTCTGAACATTTTAAGTTTAGCTCTGGTCCTTAGATACACCTTGAACTTGTTTTGTGTTGATTTTGTGGTTGATAGTTTGATTACCAGGCAGAAGATTTATTGTTGCCTAAGTGCTAAGCTTCTAAAAATACTAACTGGGAGGCGGGGCAAGATGGCGGAGGAGTAGGAGACCTGGATTTCGTCTGGTCTCAGGAATTCAGCTGAATAGGGATCAAACCATTCTGAACACCTACGAACTCAACAGGAGATCGAACAGGAGAGTAGCAACAACTCTCTGAACAGAGAAGCGACCACTTACTGGAAGGTAGGACGTGCGGAGAAGTGAATCCGAGGCGATATTCGGGAGGATAGACGGCGGGGGAGGGGCCTCCGCCGGCCGCTTCTGGCAAGTGCTAGAGCCGCGGAGCACAAAATCGGACCTTTTAGAAGTTGGCTCGGCAGAGGGACGTCGCTGCAGTGGCTGAGTGGGGGGTGGAATCTTCCCGGGGCAGTGTGGTCTCAGGACCCTTGGGGTCACAGAGAGACCGGGGGTGCCTGAGTGCGGCAGAGCTCCCGGGTATCGGAGCGGGGAAGCCGGCTGCAGAGACGGAGCCGAAGCACAGGCTCTCAGCTCGGGGTTGCCATAAACTGTGATCCGCAGCCCAGTCGGGGCACGGCTCCCCCAGCAGGGACCCAACAGGCAGCAGATCCGGGGAGACTCCCCTTCCTTCCCGGGGAGGAGCGGTGCGGGAACGCACTGCAGGGATCTGCTGGGTTTGGAGACTCCATGCGGGTCGGGTGCCAGAGATAGCAACGCTCGATCACAGGCCGGGTGAGCACGGAGTGCGGCCGGAGACCGGGGACACGGAAGTGACTGCTTTTCTCTGGGGGCACACTGAGGAACGGGGCCCCGAGTTCTCAGCTCCTCTGGGTGGAGATTGGGAGGCCACCATTTCTGCCCTGGTCCTCCAAAGCTGTACTGAGAGCTTGCAGGGAACAAAAGCTCCTGAGAGCAAACCGGAGCAGCTTCCTTAGCCCGGACCGACAAGGGCGGGGCAATTCCGCCTCCGGCAAAGACATTTGGAAACCACAGCAACAGGCCCCTCCCCCAGAAGATCAGCACAAACAGCCAGCAAGCCAAGACCAAGTTGATCGATCAAGGAGAACGGGAGAACTCCAGCGCTAGGGGAATACTGCACATAGATTCATGGCTTTTTTTTTTTTTTTTTACCATGATTCATTATTTCATCAAAGTTAATTTTTGTTGACTGTTTTTTTTATTTTTCTTTTTCCCTTTTTCAACCAACATCTTATCAATCCCTTTTTTTAAAAAAAAAAAACAAACATTTTTTATTTTTCATTTTTAGAGTCATATTTTATCCCTTCATAGTAGTTACCCTTATTTTTGGCATATATATATAAGTTGTTCTCTCTTTAAAATTTTGAGGTACAGTTTCTTCTAACAGATCAAAATATACCCTAAATCACTAGTGTATGGCTTTGTTCTAGTCTCCTGCCTGATCACATTCTCTCCCTTTTTCCTTTTTTTTTTCTTTTCTTAAATCTTCTTTCTTTTTTCAAACAACTTATCTTACCAAGTCCTTTTATAAAACCTTTTATAATTTTCATCTTTACAGTCATCTTCCATCCCTTCATTGTATCAACCCTTATTTTGTACATATATGTCTTTCTTCCTTTAAAATTTTAGGAGGCACTTTTTTCTAACAGACCAAAATACGCCCAAAATCTAGTGTGTGGCACTGATCTATGCACTAGCCTGATCATATTTGATCATATTCTGCTTTTTTTGTATTGTTCTGTTTTTTTTTTTATCTTTTTTTTTCTCTTTCTTTTTTCTTTCTTTCCCTTTCTCTTCCCCTGGTTTCAGGTCTTTTCTGATTTGTATACAGTATATTTGCTGGGGACGTTGTAAACCTGTTAGCATTTCGTTCTCTCATTCATCTATTCTCCTCTGGACAAAATGACAAGACGAAAGAAATCACCTCAGCAAAAAGAACAAGAGGTAGTACCGTCAGCCAGGGACCTACTCAATACGGACATTAGTATGATGTCGGACCTAGAGTTCAGAATCATGACTTTAAAGATACTAGCTGGGCTTGAAAAAAGCGTGGAAGTTATTAGAGAAACCCTTTCTGGAGAAATAAAAGAACTAAAATCTAACCAAATCGAAATCAAAAAGGCTATTGATGAGGTGCAATCAAAAATGGGGGCACTAACTGCTAGGATAAATGAGGCAGAAGAGAGAATCAGCGATATAGAAGACCAAATGATGGAAAATAAAGAGGCTGAGAAAAAGAGAGACAAACAACTACAGGATCACGAGGGCAGAATTCGAGAGATAAGCGATACGATAAGACGAAACAACATTAGAATAATTGGGATCCCAGAAGAAGAAGAGAGAGAGAGAGGGGCAGAGGTATATTGGAGCAAATTATAGCAGAGAACTTCCCTAATGTGAGGAAGGAAACAGGCATTAAAATCCAGGAGGCACAGAGAACCCCTCTCAAAATCAATAAAAATAGGTCAACACCCCGACATCTAATAGTAAAACTTACGAGTCTCAGAGACAAAGAGAAAATCCTGAAAGCAGCTCGGGAGAAGAGATATGTAACCTACAATGGTAGAAACATTAGATTGGCAACAGACCTATCCACAGAGACCTGGCAGGCCAGAAAGGACTGGCAAGATATCTTCAGAGCACTAAATGAGAAAAATATGCGCCAAGAATACTATATCCAGCTAGGCTATCACTGAAAATAGAAGGAGAGATAAAAAGCTTCCAGAACAAACAAGAACTAAAGGAATTTGCAAACACGAAACCAGCCCTCCAAGAAATATTGAGAGGGGTCCTCTAAGCAAAGAGAGAACCTAAAAGCAGCAAAGAGCAGAAACGAACACAGACAACAGACAGTTAACAGTCACCTTACAGGTAATACAATGGCACTAAATTCATACCTTTCAATAGTTACCCTGAATGTAAATGGGCTAAATGCCCCAAACAAAAGACACAGGCTATTAGATTGGATTAAAAAACAAGACCCATCAATATGCTGTCTGCAAGAGACTCATTTTAGACCCAAAGACACCCCCAGATTGAAAGTGAGGGGGTGGAAAACCATTTACCATGCTAATGGACACCAAAAGAAAGCTGGGGTGGCAATCCTTATATCAGACAAACTAGATTTTAAAACAAAGACTGTAATAAGAGATGAGGAAGGACACTATATCCTACTTACAGGGTCTATCCAACAAGAAGATCTAACAATTGTAAATATCTATACCCTGAACATGGGAGCAGCCAATTATATAAGGCAATTAATAACAAAAGCAAAGAAACACATTGACAACAATACAATAATAGTGGGGGACTTTAACACCCCCCTGACTGAAATGGACAGATCATCTAAGCAAAAGATCAACAAGGAAATAAAGACTTTAAATGACACACTGGACCAAATGGACTTCAGAGACATATTCAGAACATTCCATCCCAAAGCAACGGAATACACATTCTTCTCTAGTGCCCATGGAACATTCTCCAGAATTGATCACATCCTAGGTCACAAATCAGGTCTCAATCGGTACCAAAGGATTGGGATCATTCCCTGCATATTTTCAGACCACAATGCTTTGAAACTAGAACTCAACCATAAGAGGAAAGTCGGAAAGAACTCAAATACCTGGAGGCTAAAGAGCATCCTACTAAAGAATGAATGGGTCAACCAAGAAATTAAAGAAGAATTAAAAAAATACATGGAAACCAATGAAAATGAAAACACAACTGTTAAAAATCTTTGGGATACAGCAAAGGCAGTCCTGAGAGGAAAGTATATAGCAATACAAGCCTTTCTCAAGAAACAAGAAAGGTCTCAAATACACAACCTAACCCTACACCTAAAGGAGCTGGAGAAAGAACAGCAAGTAAAGCCTAAACCCAGCAGGAGAAGAGAAATCATAAAGATCAGAGCAGAAATCAATGAACTAGAAACCAAAAGAACAGTAGAACAGATCAACGAAACTAGGAGCTGGTTCTTTGGAAGAATTAACAAGATTGATAAACCCCTGGCCAGACTGATCAAAAAGAAAAGAGAAATGACCCAAATCAACGAAATCATGAATGAAAGAGGAGAGATCACAACCAACACCAAAGAAATACAAACAATTATAAGAACATAGTATGAGCAACTCTGTGCCAGCAAATTAGAGAACCTGGAAGAAATGGGTGCATTCCTAGAGATGTATCAACTACCAAAATTGAACCAGGAAGAAATAGAAAACCTGAACAGACCTATAACCACTAAGGAAATTGAAACAGTCATCAAAAATCTCCCAAGAAACAAAAGCCCAGGGCCAGATGGCTTCCCAGGGGAATTCTATCAGACATTTCAAGAAGAATTAATACCTATTCTCCTGAAACTGTTCCAAAAAATAGAAATGGAAGGGAAACTTCCAAACTCATTTTATGAGGCCCGCATTACCTTGATCCCAAAACCAGACAAAGACCCCATCAAAAAGGAGAATGACAGACCAATATCCTTGATGAACATGGATGCAAAAATTCCCACCAAAATACTAGCCAATAGGATCCAACAGTACATTAAAAGGATTATTCACCGTGACCAAGTGGGATTTATTCCTGGGCTGCAAGGCTGGTTCAACATCCGCAAATCAATCAACGTGATACAATACATTAACAAAAGAAAGAGCAAGAATCATATGATCCTCTCAATAGATGCAGAAAAAGCACTTGACAAAGTACAGCATCCTTTCTTGATCAAAACTCTTCAGAGTATAGGGATAGAGGGTACCTACCTCAATATCATAAAAGCCATCTACGAAAAACCTACAGCGAATATCATTCTCAATGGGGAAAAGCTGAGAGCTTTTCCCCTAAGGTCAGGAACGCGGCAGGGATGTCCACTCTCACCACTGCTATTCACCATAGTATTAGAAGTCCTAGCCACAGCAATCAGACAACAAAAAGAAATCAAAGGCATCCAAATCGGCAAAGAGGAAGTCAAACTCTCACTCTTTGCAGATGATATGATACTGTATGTGGAAAACCCAAAAGACTCCACCCCAAAACTGCTAGAACTCATACAGGAATTCAGTAAAGTAGCAGGATATAAAATCAATGCACAGAAATCAGTGGCATTCCTATACACCAACAACAAGACAGAAGAGAGACAAATCAAGGAGTCGATCCCATTTACAATTGCACCCAAAATCATTAGATACCTAGGAATAAATCTAACCAAAGAGGCAAAGGATCTGTACTCAGAAAACTATAAAATACTCATGAAAGAAATTGAAGAAGACACAAAGAAATGGAAAAACGTTCCATGCTCATGGATTGGGAGAATCAACATTGTGAAGATGTCAATGCTACCTAGAGCAATCTACACATTCAATGCAATCCCCATCAAAATACCATCCACTTTTTTCAAAGAAATGGAACAAATAATCTTAAAATTTGTATGGAACCAGAAGAGACCCAGAATAGCCAGAGGAATACTGAAAAAGAAAAGCAAAGCTGCGGCATCACAATTCCGGACTTCTAGCTCTATTACAAAGCTGTCATCATCAAGACAGTATGGTACTGGCACAAAAACAGACACTTAGATCAATGGAACAGAATCGAGAGCCCAGAAATGGACCCTCAACTCTATGGTCAACTTATTTTTGACAAAGCAGGAAAGAATGTCCAATGGCAAAAAGACAGTCTCTTCAACAAATGGTGTTGGGAAAATTGGACAGCCACATGCAGAAGAATGAAACTGGACCATTTCCTTACACCACACACAAGAATAGACTCCAAATGGTTGAAAGACCTAAACGTGAGACAGGAGTCCATCCAAATCCTAAAGGAGAACACAGGTAGCAACCTTTTCGACCTTAGCCGCAGCAACTTCTTCCTAGAAACATCGCCAAAGGCACGGGAAGCCAGGGCAAAAATGAACTATTGGGATTTCATCAAGATAAAAAGCTTTTGCACAGCAAAAGAAACAGTCCACAAAACCAAAAGACAACCGACAGAATGGGAGAAAATATTTGCAAACGACATATCAGATAAAGGGCTAGTATCCAAAATCTATAAAGAACTTATCAAACTCAACACCCAAAGAACAAATAATCCAATCAAGAAATGGGCAGAAGACATGAACAGACATTTCTCCAAAGAAGACATCCAAATGGCCAACAGACACATGAAAAAGTGCTCAACATCGCTCGGCATCAGGGAAATCCAAATCAAAACCTCAATGAGATACCACCTCACACCCGTCAGAATGGCTAAAATTAACAAGTCAGGGAACGACAGATGTTGGCGGGGATGTGGAGAAAGCGGAACCCTCCTACACTGTTGGTGGGAATGCAAGCTGGTGCAACCACTCTGGAAAACAGTATGGAGGTTCCTCAAACAGTTGAAATTAGAGCTACCGTTTGATCCAGCAATTGCACTACTGGGTATTTACCACAAAGATACAAATGTAGGGACCCGAAGGGGTACATGTACCCCAATGTTTATAGCAGCAATGTCCACAATAGCCAAACTGTGGAAAGAGCCAAGATGCCCATCGACAGATGAATGGATAAAGAAGAGGTGGTATATATACACAATGGAATATTATGCAGCCATCAAAAGGAATGAGATCTTGCCATTTGCAACGACGTGGATGGAACTGGAGGGTGTTATGCTGAGTGAAATAAGTCAATCAGAGAAAGACATGTATCACATGACCTCACTGATATGAGGAATTCTCAATCTCAGGAAACAAACTGAGTGTTACTGGAGTGGTTGGGTGTGGGAGGGATGGGGTGGCTGGGTGATAGACATTGGGGAGGGTATATGCTACGGTGAGTGCTGTGAATTGTGCAAGACTGTTGAATCACAGATCTGTACTTCTGAAACAAATAACGCAACATATTTTAAGAAAAAGGAAAAAGAAGAAGATAACAGGAGAGGAAGAAAAGGGGAGTATGTCAGAGGGGGAGACGAACCATGAGAGATCATGGACTCTGAAAAACAAACTGAGGGTTCTAGAGGGGAGGGGGTAGGGGGATGGGTTAGCCTGGTGATGGGTATTGAGGAGGGTACGTTCTGCATGGAGCACTGGGTGTTATGAACAAACAATGAATCATGGAACACTGCACCAAAAACTAATGATGTATTATATGGTGATTAACATAACAATAAAAATTAAAAAAAATAAATAAAAATACTTACTAAGCGTTCAACCAATATAATTTTGCACCCTTGAAAGACTTCCTGTAATTAGATATAGGTTGAGTATATTCTTGGAAAGGTATTCTTACCCTTTACCATTTCCCTGCATAAATGAATTATAAATTAGAATTTCTGTTATTACTATTTTAACCTGCCCATTATTCCAATTTTACCACAAAAATCAGTTCTATAACAGTTCAGACTTAATCTATACAAAAAAATTACCTTAATTCAACCTAAATCATATAATAATTTTTAATTATTAAATAAGTCCAGAAGCAATGAGGGGGATTGCTACTCTGGACTTAAACTGGAGCCATGAAGAGTTCACTGAATGAGAAGTCATGTAAATATTCAGAGAGACTGAACAAGGCACATTATCAGCCTATTAATAAAAGTAAATCAAAGCAGGGCGGTAGGGGGTGGGAGGGATGTGGTGGTTGGGTGATACACATTGGGGAGGGTATGTGCTTTGGTGAGTGCTGTGAACTGTGTAAGACTATTGAATCACAGACCTGTACCTCTGAAACAAATAATTCATTATATGTTAAAAAAACAAACAAAAAAAGAAGATAGCAGGAGGGGAAGAATGAAGGGGGGGAAATCGGAGGGGGACACGAACCATGAGAGACGTTGGACTCTGAGAAACAAACAGGGTTCTAGAGGGGAGGGGGTGGGGGGATGGGTTAGCCTGGTGATGGGTATTAAGGAGGGCACGTTCTGCATGGATCACTGGGTGTTATGCACAAACAATGAATCATGGAACACTACATCAAAAACTAATGATGTCATGTATGGTGATTAACATAACATAATAAAAACAAAACAAAACAAAACAAAAATAAAGCAGATTTCAAAAAGTTCAGCTGTGATGAAAGTATATTTGCCATTATGTGCAAGATTTGAAGACCTGAAACACTAAAACAAAATTGGTGCCTGAGGTATAAAACTTCCTTATCATAGAAGATAGGAATACATATACTCCTATATAATAATGATAGAGTTTTATGGTTGAAACCTAGATCTGGCCTCGATAGTCTAGGTTTTTCCTTTTATTGTTGTAAGAATGGAATGATTTTAACTATTTTAAAATTAGAATTAATTTTGAAAATACACTCCAAAATGTCAAACAATTCCATAAATCAAGTAAAAAAATTAGTATTAATGAAAACATATGACAGTTAAAATATTGAGGTAGTTTTTCTCAGTATCTATGTAAATGAAAACAAAATATTCCATGGTAGCATTGTTGAGATATTTCTATGACCATGGTTGGCACCTATTAATACCTGCCATAGGAACACTCCAAAGTTTATCTTGCTCACACATAAAGCACTGAGGACCTAATTCATTTACTGAACTGAACATGAATTCTCTTGTAATGCCTGTTTCCCAAATCAAAATCACAGGATTCTCAGAAATAGCTTTATGCAACACCTTACTGCACTAGGAGTGTCGAATCGCCCTCAATACACTTTCAGTGTCACATATATGAATGTAAAGAGGGATCTTCAACACTGTTTCAAATGATTCCAATGAAAAAATTAATTTGTACAAAGAACTAATCACAAAAATCACAAACTAATCACAAAAGGTATACACGCTAATGTCACATAAACCTCTAAGACAAAAACACAGAAAGAGCTGAGATTTTTAAACTATTCATAGTGTAAAAGGATTTATTTTCTACATATAGAGTAAGAAGAAAGGGATGGGAGGGCTGCCTCTAGTGATTGGGTAGATGAGGTAACATTAATGGACTCCAGAAAGAAAATATACAACATCTACATTTCAAGGAGAATGATTTGCAAATGAACAATTATTCCATAAACCATAAAGCAGAATTAAAGCACCAGTCAAATATACCTCCAGGTACTGAAAGAACTTGCAAATAAAAATGTGCAAATACTTGAATAATCGTGGAGAACGGGGAAACAAAGTGTTTGGATTACCTCAAACATTCTAATGCAATCTCACACTGAATTCTGAGCAAATAGTATCCATTCTAATTCATATTTTTCAGATCACATTTGAAAAAGTTTCATTCTGGGGGCCAAAGCTAAATAATAAATGATGAACTGCATCAGTCTAGAGGAGGAAAAAAGATAGAACATCGAGAAATCATACTATATGAGAACAGGAACTACTAAAATCTGGCTAGAAAATACTTAGTACAGGTTTAATTATCCTTAAGAAATTGAAAGGTTGGTATGTAGAAAACAATTACAGTAAATCAGAGAACATGTAGTTGGAATTTCAGTATAACAGCATTATAACTCTTAGAGCCTTTGAAAAATGTAATTGGCTGCCTTATGAGGTAGTAAAATCCACATCAAAACTTTAAGCAGAGCCTGGATGACCACCTGTCAAAAGTACTTGAGAGAGCAGTTCTGAATTATGTGGAATGTTTAGCTATAAAATTGCTAAGTACCCCACCCAATTTATGAATGACATTTGCAGCGTATTACACTTGTAAGCAAATACATTTGTATTGTTTTACACTTGAAATATGACCAACATCATATATTAGGATTGTGTCTTTCAATCCAATGTTTTTAAGAAGCTTTTTAGCAATGAAATTGTTCATTCTTTTTGAAAAAGAGTATTTTACAAGACCTGAGATATGTGACAATTATTAGTCTGCCTTTTAATTTTATGTAAAACAGAATACGGAAGTTTTACATTTTGGGAGAAACTTTTTATTTAATAAGAAACCTCTTTAAGTCCAACCCAAGGAAAACAATGAAATCGTTTGTTTCCTGTAACTTAGAAAACAAAAAATATACATCATTAAAATATTTCACTGCTTAAAAGTTTAATTATTCTTGACCATCTGTATACCCGAATGTTATGCCCTGATTGCTCTCTTAAAATTTTTCTTTTTAATAGTGCCCTGCTTTCAATACTGTCAGAAGGTTTAATAATGCTTGCTAAAATCTTTTCCTAATATGTCTTTACTATTATGAAAACAAGTTCCTAACAATCTATTGCCATCTTCCAAATCTTTATGCTTGCCTTTTAATTTTCCACTTAACATGCTTAATATTTGTTTTTGCTTTTAGTAAAATAATAAGTTAAAAAATAAACAACACTAACAGTACCTTCACATACTTCTATTAGTTTTTGCTTTTAAAAATATACTAAATATGAAGAAACATTAATGACTTGAGATGATTTCATGAAAAAAGCTGCTGGTTTTGCTCTGCAGGAAGAATTTTGGTAATATATCCACACTGTTGGTACCTATGGGGAAAAGATAGCATTTTAACACAAGCATGAAGTTTATACACCAGCCTGAAGCCAAAACAAATAGATATCTTTTTTTTTTTTCCCTTAACAGAAAATTTACAGTCAGAGTTGAGGGGGAAAGGCCACATACATGAACAGTACCAAATTTCTATTTACTATAGCTATTTCCCATGGTCCACTAGAGACCTCTCTCTGCCTAAAACAGCAGGGAGAAAATGAGAGCTCACTGCCTTAGGGAAGACAGAAGGGACATGGCTCCCTGCAATAATTCCTATAGCTTGGGAGTATCTAACTTCCACGTACATGGTACTGTACTTACAGGCAGGACCAAGAAGGATGAGTGGTTGTTTATTTTCCCAACTAGTAATTACTCCTTAGGAATGAATGATAATGCTGAAGAAGTACTTGGTTCTTTACTAGACTCAAACTACTCTCTCCCACCACAGTTGAGAAGGGGCATGTTGTTCCTCTCATCTTTTGTGCTTTTCTTTTCTTTTTTTTTTTTAACATTTTATTTATTATTTATTTGAGAGAGAGACACACAGCAAGAGAGGGAACACAAGCAGAGGGAGTGGGAGAGGGAGAAGCAGGCTTCCTGCCGAGCAGGGGGCCTGATGTGGGGCTCGATGCAGGGCTATAACCCAGGACCCTGGGGTTATGACCTGAGCCCAAGGCAGACGCTTAACTACTGAGCCACCCAGGTGCCCTATCATCTTTTTGCTTTTTGTCTCTTTGTCTTTCTTCTCTTTGTCTTTCATTCTTGCTTTCTCTACAATCTAGGTGGCTTGTATTCCTATTTAAGGTCTGAAGACTCCCGTATTTTGGAATATAGTTCATGTTTTACAACTGTTTTCAAATTAAAGAATTGAAGCTATTTGGGCCTGGATTTAATCACTTATTTGCTTTGATTCTTTATTTCTTTGGGGCTCTAGAAACTAGGGCATGATCACTGGAGACAGCAGTATGCAGAAAAAAGAAAAGATTTACAATCTTTCCCCAATTATGACATTCTTCTGGCTTTTATGAGTTAGACAAATCACATTGTTTTTCTCTCATTTGTCAAAACTGCAGTTTATTCTAAATGATGTACCTGTTGGTAGAAATACTGTAAAGGTTTATTCTTAAACAGTAAATAGCATACAAGAAATTTGGAAGATATATATCATTATTGATAACAATGAATATACTATTAAGTGCAAGATGGGCATTAGCATTTTTAGTTAGTGTTTATCCTGTGCACAAACACACTGCTTTGGTTTTATTGGAACCAGATTGTATGACTGCAGCCAAAGAGCTTATCTTTACCCAGATAAGGAAATGCGCATGTTGGTCTAGAGGATCTCTAATGTATTTTCTATCTTAGTAATTCTATTATCCTTATGACTTCTGGAATAGGCTAAATATAAGATATTAATAATATATTATAAATACTGTAATAGTGTTGAAGAATATTTAAGTCAACTTTTAGATGGGTAACTTCCTTCATAACTGGGAAAGAAGAAAAGTCTCAATCACATGGTTAAAGAAAAACTGTGAGCTCATACAGATAGTCCTATTTGTACACAACACTGGCAAAACAGATTTATAAAAAATAAAATCTTAACTATAAATATGATTCTCTAGTCATCATTGCATAATTCTTTACATTACAGGAAACAAAGCCTATGAACATTAATCATTGCTTCTGAAGTTGTAATCAAATGAAAACACCTAGAAAATGTTAATTTGTAAAGCTATCCAGCTCTAGGGGGCACTGCTGTACTGTGCATCACGTTTGGTTTATTGATGAAGGCTTAAGCAAGATTTCATTAAGGAGTTCTCAGGTTTCAGATACAGAAAAAGCACATAAACTATTTATAATCAATTTAAACTTTGAGAAAATTAGGTAACTGTGTAAAATATTTATATGCAGTTTTTGGAAATGAATGTTTCTTTTGTTGGTAAGAAAATCTGTCTTTCTGCAGCAACTAACTATGGTTGTGGATATGAGTGTTTTTATTAACTTTTACTGCCAAGGTCTCATGAAGGACAATATATGTTACTGTTATGGAATTATTGAAAGCATTCTGCCTTAAAATTCAAAATATAAACAAAAATGGCACAGTTGGCTCCCGGATACTGTAATCTTTTAATTGGCTCTGCCATTGCTATATTCAGTTAATCTCTAAACAGAAGGCTCTGTAAAATTATATAAACTCTATGACTTAAGACATCTTTTAAAAATAAAGAACCTCAAAAACAGTGACAGTTCAAAATAATCCCAAGGTAAATAACCACATTTATATTATTAAACTATGGGAAATGAGGACTGTCAAGGTGAGAGTCAAATACAAAAGTCAAGATCAGCAATCTTACAGATTTTAAAAGCATGTTTTAAAAAATATCTTGAGAAATGAATTTTATCATTAAACTATTATATATGGATTATGAATACTTAACAAAATCTGTAAATTAAATGAGAGACCAAATCAGGATATGCAAGTATTTATATTGAAGCCTAGCAAAAATTTAAAAACCTATATGCAAGTTTAGCCTAATTATCACTGTTAAAGCATTAAGAAAAGTTAATTTGACATTTTCAAGCCAAACAGAGGTGACTTCCAATAGGCAAAAGTCTTTTAAGTTAAAATTGGAATTCTATTTAGACTAAGATAATATCTGGTCATTATCTAGTCCATGCATAGATCATAAAAGGAATAATGCATAACCATAAAATAATACAAAATTTTCCGATTAATCACTCTGCATATATGGCATGATTGTCACATTAGACTAATTACTCTAACAGCAATATAGAATAAGGAAGGATTCGGGGGGACGATATAGAAGACTGTGTGAGGACTTTGCACTATAATCTTGACCTAAGGCACTAACCTTGAATATGGTATAGAGGGGACACTTCTGAGACATATTTAGGAGAAAGAGTTGGTGGTGCTTACTGACTTCATAAAAGGCTAGGGATGAGGAAATGGATTGAGTGTGACTGTATATGATGAGGGAGGTGTTAACGAAGGGGCATATTTCTGTCCTGATGTTTGTCTGGGTTGGCACACAAATACGTACTTTTAAATATCAGTAAGATGTAATATGAAATAAATGAGCCCATCATATACACTGCCTCATTCAATTTATTTCAATTAGCCAATGGATGGATAACTTGAGATTGGGACTGTCCACCTCTATACATTGACTTGGAGAGTAATAAACTAAAAATCATTCTTAGCTGAGAAGATTTTGGAACAGGGTTTTAAAGATACTCAAGCAGCAATTCTGCAATGGCCTCTTTTCCATGTCTGATGCTTCCAAATTAGAGGGAATCTTTTGTATATTCTCACAGAAGTCCAATACTTAAAGCAAAGTGAAGAAAAAGCCCTAGTGAAATATAATAAAATCATTTTATACTTCAAATAGGTACTAATACTAATTTAAAAATTGACCTACAATCAACTTAGAATCAGTCTCTAGACTTGTGAGTGAATGTGCCTGTAGATGGTTTCAGCTGCCGGCCTTCACGTCTTCCTTTCTAAATACTGTGAGGAGGAACGAGCTACTCCTGTTGTATTCTGTTGGAACTTCTGACCCACACAATTCTTAAACATAGTAAGTGACTGTTTCACACCAGCGTGTCTTGTGGGTAAACTGTCACTGAGCCATACTAACGGGAACACGACCTGAGGTCAAAAATCATGACTCTACTGTTCAAAACTCTATTTCCCAGTCACTTAAAGAAATCTGAAGTCTTTAGTATGGACTATCAATTCCCTAGGAAACTATCTGATTTAATATTCTACCACACATTTTTATTGTCTACTTCTCCTCCAGTGACAGTTTTTATATTACTGGAATACACCAACTTCATTCTTACTTAAGGACTTTTGTGCTAACTTGTTTCTTTGCCTGAAATGTAACTCCCAAAACATTTTCTTGGCTAGATCCCTCATTTGCTTCATGTGTTTTCTCGAGCACTTCCTCATCAGAGATGTCTTTCTTACCCTAACTAAACTAGTTAGATAGGCAAGGGAAGAATCAATATTCTGTGATTCCTTATTTAGCCTTTTATATATAATTTGTCTCCAATAGTTAGTCCATATGATTACTCAATTATTAGTTCATTGCTCATCTTCTCTACTAGAATATTAGTTATGTGGTGGCAGGGACTTAATTTATTTCACAAGGTATTCCCAGAGCCTAGAATACAACCTGACGCAGAGTGAGTGCTTTGGAATATTTACAAAATGAATGGACAGACAAATGAATAAATGGATGATGAATCTGCCTGGGGAAGAGATAACCAAAGTTTGTCATCTCTAGTCTATTAGAAGAAGCTCACAAGCTGAAATGAAATTCTAGTTCTACCTTTTAGCAGCTGTATGCTCTTGGATATGCATCTAAAACTCTCTTACCTCACTTTTCTCATCTGTTAAAATGGACAAATAATAATATTCCACCTACATTATTTCAAGGCAAAAGAAAGTATTTAGCACTCTTAGCAATACAGTGGGATTTGGACACATATGATTTTCCCTTCCCAGTTAGATTCATAGCCCGTATATCCCAGTTAAACCTGGCTACATCTCAGAAGTCTTACCTCTAAAACAGCCCTAACTCAAACCCTGGAGTACTGGGAGATGACTAAGGAGAACATTACAGTTCTTGCCAAAGAGCATGAATTTTATCCTGAAGCCAAGATGGAGTTGAAGGAGTTTGAACTTTAAATGCTGAAGGATTTTAACACATTTCAAAAATAAGAATTGATACAGTTAATACGAATATTCCTGATACTCATTCTGTATTAATTTTCTACACTGGAAATGTTTCTCCTGCAGTCAATAGAGTACTGGTCACATGTAAATATATTTTGCATCAGAAAATGTATACCAGTAGACATACTCATGTAACCATGGTTAAATGTGACAAAGGCAGTGATGTTAAAACTGGAACCACTTTTAGCTACCCTGCATTGTGTTGATATTGTGGAATCTTCAAAATAGAAAAATGTGTTATATATGAATAAGGGATTTTTGAAATGGAAAATAGAGTCTTAAATCATCTTGTCCATCACACTGTCAAGGCAGGTTTTCTTTAACATGCTGTATGATTTGAGGTATATAAATATAAAAGAAAATGTAATATGTCTTATTATTACCACTTTATTATTTTGGGAATAAGATTTAATATGTGTATCTTTTGACTTTTTTTTTTTTTAAGTAAGCTTAACACCCAACAGGGGGCTTGAATTCACAACTCTAAGATCAAGAGTCACATGCTCTACCAATTGAGCCAGCCAGGCACTCTTCATTTGACATTATTAGTACTTTCATAATTATATAGGCCCAACTTTGATTAAATATTTCCATCAGTTTGTCTTTAATGAATTCTTTTTTATATGTTTAGAATATTCATTTTTTCTAATTTTCTGTACTTTATTTTACATTAATACCATCTGATACAAAATGGGAGTCCTTCTAGTGCAAAATCTAGAAATGTTGGCAGACTGGTGAGATATGATGAGCTTATAGAGAAAATGAGGACTTGAACCTTTATTTTCATGTTTAAATAATTGAAAAAACAAAGGTTAGTGTCAAAGCTCAATGATCTAATAGAAGTTAAAACTGTGTACATGAAAAGTGACACTGAAAAGCCAGACTTTTTTTGCTCTTATTTGCCTTAATTAAACCACTGCCTTTAGCTACGCGTCCAGTAACAGCCAAAAAGGGACTATGCAATTGTTCTCTAATATCAGTCATAAAATAATCCATAATTCAGAAAGTTTTGTTCAGAAACATGTTCATGTGATATGATTTTATATATTCTTATTTTCATATAAAGCTTTTACAAAATATTAAAACTATGCTATATATAATGCTTAGAATTTTATCATTTAAAACTTTTAGCAATAATTACTAGAATTTGAAAGTGAATGTGATAGGTATACATGGTAAATGACAGGGACCGAATGCTGTATATTCTTACTAACCAATGTAATAAGTAAAGTTAAATCATATTTCAGTATAACTAGTATATCATCAGAATAGCTAGCAAGGGGATAGGTAACAAGAGGATTGCCTTCAGAAATTCCATTATTTGCAGTCTAGCAAAAGAGCAATGTGGAGGGATTGGCCCTTCTTGGATGTCAAGAAACAGTATGGCTACCAGCAGTGCACATAAATCTTCAAAATGTTAACTTCTATATTTTGAGTGGAAAACATGACATCATTTTAAAAAGAACATGAGGGGTGCCTGGGTGGCTCAGCTGGTTAAGCGACTGCCTTCGGCTCAGGTCATGATCCTGGAGTCCAGGGATCGAGTCCCACATTGGACTCCCTGCTCAGCAGGGAGTCTGTTTCTCCCTCTGACGCTCTTCCCTCTCATGCTCTCTATCTCTCATTCTCTCTCTCTCTCAAATAAATAAATAAAATCTTAAAAAAAATAAAAAGAACATGATAATCTCGAATATCCTCCATATCTTGAAAAATATATCTCAGGGTTAACAAGAGACTTGAAAGATACCACATTATCACATTTGGGTTTATAGTGAACTTTTGGAATCTTCACTGCTAGTATGAAATAATACTACTGAAAGTTCCATGGAGTCAGTGGCCACACCCTGAAAGCTCAGCACTGAGTTCCAAATACTTCGCAGGAGCTTTAATACATATTTTTGAGTAACTGAATGAATGAGTGGACTGACCTGTCCCCAAATAAGATGGATGAAGTACAAAGCATTCCTGGTAAAGCAAACATTTGTGAAGAATACTGTTTCACTGATATATGAAATTCTGTTCCAGGAAGATATATGAACAGTTGAAGACCTCCAAACAGCCATCTTTTTCAGGTGCTTCTTAGACTGACAATTGTAAAAAGAAGTAGGTGGTATGTCTTTGCATTTGGCTCACTGCTCTTGTCACTCTGCAAATTTTCCTTGGATGTCTTTATTCAGCTTTATGGTTTTATCTGTTATTTTTGTATTTAATATTCCCAAACTTCTATTTTTATTTCATTTATTGTCCTAAGTCACAGACTCCCTTATATAAGTCTGTCTGTTATAAATATGTAGTCAAAAGTTTATTCACACAAGAGTTCAAATTCTCCATGTCCCAAATGGAAGTTTTTGTGTTACTATTTATATCAGACATTCATATGTATGGATTTAAGATCCTTTTATCTTCACCTGCTTCTAGGCGAGTGACCTGGGTCACTCCTTCCAGCCCTAGATGCTGCTGAAAATATTCTTCTCCCTTCCTCCCTTGGAAGGACTGCCATGAGAGGCAGTCATTTATATGACCTCTAAGAGTCCAGTGAGACTGGACCATCAGTCCAATTTATAGCCAAGCAGCATCCAGCTTGCTAACACATCCACATATAAGCCCCACTTCACGCTCCTTTTTCTCTCTTTTGTGATCCTGGGAATTGCATTTTTTAAAAAAGTAGTAGCACATGAGGAATCCAGGCTGAGACACCATCAAAATTTGCTTCTCTGTTGGTGATAGCTGCTTTTACCCTGACACTTCATCAAAAAAACCTAGGAGTCATTCTTGCCTTCTATTTTTCCTTAATCTGCTTGAAACTCAGTAGCTAAATCTGGCCATCATTCCTTCTAAATAACATGCATCCATCCTCTCCGTTTCTGCCAACACTGACTTGTTTCAGATACTATTTTTTTCTCGGATTATTGAAATAGCCTCCTATCTGTTCTCCCTAATTCCAGTTTCATTGTCTTCACTTTTAGATTCCAATCTATAAGGAGTGATTCAGCTGAATCATCCAAATGTGTATCTTACCATCCTTCTGATTCTTAGCAGCTCCAAGCTTTTTAATACACCAAACCATCATTATCTGACCCAAGCCTACATTTTGAGGCTTATATGTCATCATTCTTCCTGCCCTGCATTTTATGCTCCAGCAACCTAATAATGGCATTTAAAAACAAAACAAAACAAATCTCTATCTCTTTATCTAGAATACTTTTCCCCATTCTTTTTCCCTACTCTCACTTCAATCTTACCAAGTTCAGGCATTTCTTCTTTTATAAATTATACCCACCCTTTCCCAAGCTGAGATAGATGACTCTCCTCCGTGCAACCTAAGTTCCATTATACATTTATATATCCTTTAGAAAAGTGACTCTTGTTTTTGTTTTATTTTTTGTATACCAACACACTGGTAGAATACGATATCCACCCACCAATTTCTCACTATGGCAAGGATTCTCATGGCATGGAAAACCTCTAACTCTCCCCAATATTTGAAAGGTATTTCAGACTCTAGAGGGAAACCAGGTATAGTTTTTGATTCTGTTATGCCTGCTATGTGCTAGATTTGGGTATTTTCCCTCTTTCCACTCCCAGCCCCATCCCTTGAAAATGCACCAGACTATGCTTCCAGAGGGACAGACTGGGCCTGTTTTGTACATCTTTCTATCTCAATACCTAAAAAAGTACAAAACCATTAGTTTAGAGGTCAATAATATTTAATGAATGAATGAATATTAAAAAAATAAACCTTGGGCACATCTGAGATAAGATCCAGCTGGGGCCAAAAAGTATTCTCAGAAACCTGACTTTTGATTTGTATAGTCCCAGAGTAAGCACACTGGATTCTCTAGGGCTACCATTATATATATCTAGTGAGTAGGCAACAACACTGCCAGAGTCTGCAAAAACAACAACAACAACAACAACAACAACAACTGACAGAGACTTGATAATGGTAATCAAAGTGTTTCTTGAAGCAGCTGAAGAGACTGTCTAGCATACCAGGCAGTATCTGTTGTAGCTGAATACCTTCTTTGGAATTGAGGACCAGGGCAGATGTCTTTGGGACTAAGCCCAGCATAGGTGACTATGTGCTACTAAGACATACCCTGTACATATATTAAGTGACTTTCACTGTGTCTCTTGATATCTTTCCATCAATCACAGTCACTTTCATGGCAAACAAGAAAATATTTGTATCATTGTAATTGCCACTCTTATTATAATTGTTCATCAATGTGTTTCCCCTCCTAATATGCTATAAATTTCTTAATGACAGTAACTTTGATTTATTTCAACACCCACAGCACAGAAGGAGTTAAAAATAATGTAAAATTGAGGAATAAATGCGTAGGTATGGAGAAGTGGCAAGATACAAGCTGGAGGAATACAACTGAATCAGATAAGTAAAAACACACAAGGCTAAAAAGAAACATACTGGCACTTTAGGTAGGATAAAAATTAGCAGTCTGTATTAGTTTGTAGAATCTTCACTGCTGTAACAAATAGACCACCAGATTTCGGTGGCCTACCAAAATCATTTTTGCTCACTTAGCAGTCTAATGCTGGTGTTCCTATTCAGTGGATTGAGGGGCAGGACTTGTTCATGTGGTGATTGAGGATCTTAGGATCCTTCCATGCTGTGACTCTGCCATTAGGTAGGTTCTCAGAGTGCTCTGCATCTAGCCAGAAAGTGAGGGAAGAACAGGGGAAAGAGAAAGGGCAGAAGAATCACTTATCTCTCCTATGTTGGGTCATAAGTGACAAAATTCATTTCTCATCATATCCCATTGGTGAGAACTAGTTCTGTGGTACCACCTATAGAAGAGATTGAAAATTTTTTCTGTGAAGAGCCAGATAATAATATTTTAAGCTTTATGGGCCATATACTTCAGTCACAATTATTCAACTTTGTGGTTACAAGCCTGAAAGAAGCCATAGAAAATACACAAATGACTGGGTATGGCTAGAACTCAAAAAGTTCTAGTAAAACTTTATTTAGAATACTGAAATTTGAATTTCATTTAATTTGTAAGTGTCACAAAATATTATTCTTTTAAAGAAATTTTCCTACTGTTAAAAATGTGAAAAATATCTGTTCCTGTGCCTTGCAAGGTAGTGGGCTGAATTTAGCCTATGCCTACAGTTTGCTGACCCCTGACCTAGATGCAAGGTGGCTGGAAAAGGAGGTCACTCTCTTGGCTGTTGCCTTTGTAAAAGCTCGATATTACTTTTGTTGACAGCTAGCTGTGTCTCTTCTTAGGCTGCTCCTCTGACTGCTACATATCCATGTATGCCCTTTGCTCTTGTATGGAATATAGCCAGCCCCTTCCCAAAAGACAGAGCACACGATCTCATCTAGTCACTGCATCCCACTCAACGTCAATGATTTTGGGGTGATGTCCAGTCCTTACTATTGGATCTGGCTGTGGCTTCTTGAAGGTCTAGAGAGCTACAAATGCAAATGTAATTCCCACCCTTAATAATAATATAGACATATAAAGAAAGATAACACAAACAGATGGAATAGGAACAGGATAATTGCACAAAATGCCCATTCAGAGAGTGGAGAATGGGAATGCAGAGCAGAGACAAAAAGCAGCTAAGTCATCAATTGTGACACCTTCTGCCTTGGTACGATAGAGAGTTCCTTGATTAGACTGATTTTCTTGGAAGACAACATCTCCATTCATTGTGTCTGCCCCACCTCTCTGGTTTTATTTGAAATGGGCTTTGAGCAGTATATGGGCTCCTTAAGGAAGGCAGAGCTTTCACATGGTGCTTCATGCTGATATAAATTTGGGGAACCCAGAGGTATTTTATACTTACAGGATTTTGTTTGTTTTTTTAAATCCAGGCTTGTGGTTTCCTTGGCAATATATTTCCATTAAAATTTAGGAAGCGCTGATCTATTTGAATTTACTATGTTTCATGTTTTTAACAGCATGCAATGTTCTTTCCTTGCCAAAGTTCTCAAGCTGCCTTTACTTTTTGTTGTTTCTCTTCTCGTCTTATACCAGTATGTCACAGCGTAATGGCAGCCACTTGAGGTCATCTGAGCAATGTGGTTGGAGGAGATAGAGCATCTTTTCAATTTATCTTTGCTGTATGGCTTCGTTCTTATATTTTACTGGTATGTCTTAATGAGCCTGTGTTCCTCTCAGTATTATTTACTCTTAATTATTTTGGGGAGAGGTTCTAGAAACAGTTTTTCTAAACTTTAGAAGCTTCAATCAGGTTAAATCTTTCAAGCCCTCCTCAGCCAATAAAAGACAACTGATGCACTTCCTAAAATTCATATGCCAGAAATCAAATACTTTCCTTCAGCTCACATCTCATTGATGAGGACTAGCTCAACAGTCCTACCTAGATGCAAGAGGGGATGGAGGGGATTGAGCAAGTTTGTTCTTGGCTGTGCAACTGTTTCTATAAGGGCAATTCTACATTATGGAGGGGGTGCATAAACTGTTCTGTTGCAAAGCTAGTAGAGAATTTAACTTTTATTCTGAAAGCAATGACAAGCATTTGGAAGGTGGCCATCCATTAATACCCAAAGCAGAGATTGAGAATAAAATATGTCTGAAGCATAGTGCAGTATATAGAAGCCTCAGGGCACTGAGGTCTCACCTTATCAGTCTCACCACAGTTTTGAACATATGAGATAGTTTTTGTGAACCATCATTAATCATGAACACTATCATGAATGCTATTATTCCCAAGTGAATGTTTCTGCTTTTCATAATAACCAAATGTGTTATGTATTACCAGAACCTCAAATAGTAGCATCTGAAAAAGATTCATATTAAACTCTAACAGATAGGATTACATTTCTGTAGGTAAAACCTAACTGCATACATTTCACTGCAAAACTAAAAATACTTTCTTTTTCCTGAATGTTTCATTTTCCAAGTATTAAAAATAGACTTTAAAATATAAATATTGATATCTTTTAATTGTCAAGGAAAGTAGGCAATGCACAAAGATGTGAATGAGACAGGAATAGAACCTGGAAAGTTTCTACAGTGCAGGGAAATGAAAATAAATTTTAGTTTAAAAAACTTACGCCAAATAAAAAAATTAAATTGGAATAGAAATAAACCCAATTTATAGTGTAACAAAACCTGTGAATTCCATATTTGTACTTTGCTCTTAAGTGTCTTTATGTTTTTTATTTATCTTAGTGTATTATTTTGTTCATTTTGTACTGGGAAAAAATAAACTAGATACTTCTTTAAAAAAATGAGGGTAGTACATTTGAACCTCTCATGGAAAACATTATTCTTCTTAGATGACTATTCTCCTAGTTGATAGGGAATGTGGTCAAATAAACATATGTAAAGATGGCTAATTATAGTAGTTACCAAAATGGAAGCACTTCCTGTATCATTGTGTTAAGTGGATTGTTTATACACAGGTTCATTCAATCCTCATGCCAGCTCTATGATACCAATATTATTGTCCTTATTTTACAGGTAATAAAACTGAAGCACAGAGAGGTTAAATAATTATGCCAAGGTTATACTGAGAATAAGAAGCAGAGCTGAACTTTGAAATTTGGTATTTTTGACTAATTCCTCTGCCATAAAAATATTCCAGCTTAACTCAAACCCACTTCCAAAAAACCAGCATTAAGCTCTCTAGTTCTTGTCTGTGTAATAGAGCAGAAGCAATCCTTTTGTAGCTGAAGCATATGAACCATATTTTGTAATCAACTCTGTGTAATAAGAAAAAATTATTTTAAATTACTTTTAGGAGAAGAATTGCCTTTAGTTTGTGAAACACTATAGTAGAACATTTAATTGTGAAAATACAGGCCCCAGGGTATGGTTCAAAAGTTAAAAAAAAAAAGCAGTATTATGAAAGTTAATTGCTCTTTTTAATACGATAGGAAAAAAATTACATTGAGTTTTTAGAGAGTGAGCAGTTAGGGGTTCCTAGAATAATGAGATAAGGACAGATTCCAGTGAGGACACATAACTTCTATTAAGGTTGAGACTGAGGCCAAGAGCAGATCTTTAAGAAATACCTGAAGGGGGAATGGTCAAGGGATGTTTAAGACCCAGGATGAGTAATATTCAATGTTTCATATTCCTGTATTGTTATGCTCTTCTCTGAAATACCTGACCCCTTTTTCCTGACTCCCAAGGGTCAAATTTTGGAAAAATTTAGGAAAAAGGACTATGTTACTCTTTTATTTGAGGAAGAACAAATGATAAACAACAATTACAATGACAACAATAGCTAGCTAGTAACAATAAAGTGTGTACTAGGCATTTGACACCATTAAGAGAAGTTTTTAAATATATATTAAATTATGAATCTCTTACAACAGCAACACTCCGTGGCCAGCATTATTACCACCATTTATAAAGGAAGGAAGAATTAAGTCACAGAGATAGTAAGTGGCACAACCACCATTCAATGTGTGGTTCCAGAGTTACTGTATTTGCCTTTCTACTTGATTACTCCAAGCTTTAGAATCAGAGTGTAAGTAACATGAAAAATATAAGTAAAAAGAGTTTAACAAAAGTTATCCATTTAAACACAGGTTCCCTCATGATTATGGGGAAGACAGAAGTGACAAATACATCGGATTCAAGTCATTTTCAGATACATCAGGAAACTAGAATTCCATAAAACTGGTCATTCTATTGCTAATATTTGAGGCATGGCGAAATAATACTTGTTATATCCACAGACATGTAATTAATTACCTTAGATGTATGTAAAGCCTAGATTGTTGAAGATGTCAATTATGCATTTATTAGTTTTATTCTACTCTGTCTATCTTTAGACACAACTACTTGGGGAATTTATGTGTCTATTCTTTTTGCCCACATTTATTAATAAGTAAACTCTACCCATATAGATTGGGAACATTTTGTCATACCCAAATCATAAGAATCCTGATGTATGTAATTAAGTCCACTATGGAATTCTAGAGAGGAAAATATTTTTAAATATTATGAAGTAGATTTAAATATCAAAAATTTCAAAAATATGAGATGATAAAAATGTTCAGGTATATTTAGATATAATAACTATGCATCTTCTAAATTTTATTTATGATTAAGACTGTTAGGATTAACTAGTTTGGATTTGAAGAGTTCAGAAATAAAAAAAGACCTATTTCCAGGTGTGTGTGTGTGTGTGTGTGTGTGTGTGTGTGTGTGTGTATGTATATATTTTTTATCCTAAATTTCCAAGACAAATACAAATTAAAAGCAAAAACAAACAAAAATGTCTGACATACAGGAATCAAATCAAAGCTGTCTGAAAAGATACACATATTTTTCAAGTATATAAATATATCATTTCTATATTTTCCTTCATGTAGAACTGTAGAATTTGATTAAAATACAGCTAAAACATCTTCCATAGCATGACTTTATGAAGCAAAGTTTCCACTATACTCTTAATTTCAAATATGAAAGGTTTAAAATACTTGACACGGTTGATCCCATCATCTTTTAATAATTTAATATATCTTCAATGTAAATCTACGTATTTAAAAATTTTATTTATTTATTTGAGAGAGAGGGGAGAGGAAGAGAGAGAGAGAGAGAGAGCAAGCATGAGTGGGAGTAAGGGCAGAGGGAGAGGGACAAGCCGACTTCTTGCTGAGCAGGGAGCCGGATGTGAGGCTCGAGCCCGGGACGCTGGGATCATGACCCGAGCAGAAGGCAGACGTGTAACTGACTGAGCCACCCAGGAGCCTCTAATTTAATTTAATTTAATTTAATTTAATTTAATTTAATTTAATTTAATTATTTAATTTAATTTAATTTAAATAGGCACCCCTATTTAAAATTTAATAAATGGTGTTGGGAAAACTAGATATTCACATGCAAAAGAATGAAATTGGACTCTTATCTGATGCTATAAATAAAAATCAATTTAAAATGGATTAAAAACTTAAATGTAAGACTTGAAACTATAAAACTCCTAAAAGAAAACATAGGGGAAAGTTCTCTGACATTGGCCATGCCAATGATTTTTTTGGATGACAAGCAACCTCAGGCAATAAAAGCAAAAAATGCAAAAATGGGACTACATTAAAAAAAAAAAGCTTTTGCATAGCAAAGGAAACCATCAACAAATTGAAAATGCAACCTATGGACTTGTAGAAAATATCTATAAACCATATATCTAATAAAGGGTTAATATCCAAAATATATAAGAAACTCATTTGACTCAATAGCAAAAAGACAAACAATCCAATTTAAAAACGGCCAAAGGAATAGACTTTTCCCAAAGAAGATATACAAATGGCCATTGGGAATCAGCAGCTCATGGCAGAAATATGAAAAGAAGCTCAACGTCAGTAATCATCAGAAAAACAAATTTCAACCACAATGAGATATCACTTCATACATGTTAGGATGGCTAAGAAAGAAGAGAAAAAAGAAAAGAAAAGATAAGGAAAGAAGGGAAGGAAGGAAGGAAGGAAGGGAGAAAGAGAGAAAGAGAAAGAAAGAAAGAAAAAGAAAGAAAGAAAAAAGAAAGAAGGAAAAAGAAAGAAAGAAAGAAAGAAAAGAAGGAAAGAAAGAAAGAAAGAAAGAAAGAAAGAAAGAAAGAAAGAAAGAAAGAAAGAAAGAAAGAAAGAGAAAGAAAAGGAGGGAGGGAGGGAGAAAAGACAGTAAATCTTGGCAGGGATGTGAAGAAAAGGGGAGCCCTTACATTGCTGGTGGGAATGTAAATTGGTATAGCTACTAATAGAACACAGTATGGAGTTCAAAAAACTAAAAATAGAATTACCAAATGATCCAGCAATCCTTCTTTTGAGTATATATACAAAGGAAATGAGATCAATAACTTGAGATATCTGTACTTCTGTGTTCACTGAAGCATTATTCACAGCCAAGATATGGGAACAATCTAAGTGTTCATCAATGATGAATGGATAAAGAAACTACGGTATATATGAATAACAGAATATTATTCAGCCTTAAACAAGAAGGAGGTCCTGCCATTTGTGACAACATGGATGAACCTAGAAGACGTTATGCTAAGTGAAACAAGCTACATGCAGAAAGAAAAAAAAATCGCATGATCTCACTTATATGTGGAATCTAAAAAGGTCAAATACATAGAAGCAGAGAGTAGAATCGTGGTTACCAGGTACAGGTAGGTGAAGGATAATGGGGAGATATTGGTTAAAGGGTATATAATTGAATTTATGTAGGACTAGAGTTTTGTAGTTTATATAGTTTAGAGATCTAATATACAGTATGATGATCATGGTTAATAATACTGTATTAAATACTGGAAATTTGCTATGAGAGTAGTTTTCAGGTGGTCTCACCATTAGAACAAATGGTAACTTTATGAGGAGATGGATATGTTAATTAGTTTGACTACAGTAGTCATTTCACTATGTATATGTATATTAAATCACCACATTGTACATTGAAGATACATAAAATTTTAATAAGATATTTAAAAATAATAAAAATAGATTTTACAGGTATAAATTAAATAATACGATTTTTAATTTTTAATTTTTTAAAAGATTTTATTTATTTAAGAGAGACAAAGACAGAGAGCACAAGAGAGAGTGAGCGTGAGCAGGTGGGGAGGGCAGAGGGGGTGGAGAAGCAGGCTCCCCACTGAGCAGGAGCCCAAAGCGGGGCTCAATCCCAGGGCCCTGGGATCATGACCTGAGCCAAAGGCAGATGCTTACCTGAATGAGCCACCCAGGCACCCCAGATAGTAAGATTTAAAAAATATTATAAAGTTGACAGAAGCAATACTGTAGAAAAGGAAAGAAATAATGTAAACACATATGAATCCTTCAAGCTGTCAACCCAGTTTTACTAGACTCTAAGTCTTAAAAATGAAGAATACAGAAATAAAATACTTATTATTTTATTTATTTAATACTGTTGTTGTTGTTGTTGGCTGTTACTGTATGGTGTATTATCACACAGCCTGGTAGATACTAACAAAATTTTCTGAAGGCAGGTCTCCTATGCTATTGTTCTTGTCATGGGAATCAGTAGCTCATGGCATAAATTAGCTATTTGAAAAACACTACACTAAACTGACAGTCACAAAAGGTAGCCATGTCAAGGCACATCCAAAATAGAATTCCTACATCTGTGATAAATTCAGTTTCATGTAGAAAGTCCTCTCTGCTTCAGTCTCAAATATACAAATATAGAATAAACCTCAAACTACAATTTGAGCTCTTGTCCATAATCTGGTCTTCACATGTAAATGATAATCATGTCTCCAGGAGGCCAAGAGTACGTCAGTCTCAAAGCATACTGTCATAGACAAGTATCTGAATGGATAAAACACTAGAGAAAATTGTAATTTACTTCATTTGTCTTGTTTCATTTTAGATTTAATTTGACTATATTATTTGAATGAATAAAATGATGAACTTTGGACTCCCATTTCTGGGTAATCAAATTTTGCTTTACACTTTGTTTCAAAGGTTCATATTATCTACTTGAAAATGATGGTGGATGCTTATTTTGTAAAAAAAAAAATAGCACTGATGTTTTACTAGAATGTTAAAACTCTATACCTTAGTCTTTTACTAATAAAACATTTAAATCATATTTGCTTAAAAGTAGGATTCTAGATTATTACCACAAATTTATAACAGCATGCTATATACTTTATAACTTACTGCCTTTTGAAAGCTAATAATGTTTAATTTAATGATACGGATATCCTATTGAGATGATTTGTTAATAAAGAATTAAAAAGTAGAAAATGATCTCTGATGCTTTGTTTTTTGTTTCTGAATCATTTCTTTCTGTTTGGATTCTTCTCCCCATTATACAACACACTCCTCCAGAAATAGCAATTATTTAAAAGAGACAGGGTACAAATAATCTAGAGTATTTAATATTATATAGAGAAATATGAGAATGTATAATAAAGGTAAGTTGGTCGTTTGCATGGAAAGCAGATTCTTAAACGCACACAAATGATATGTGGCTATTACTATCTTCTTTTTTTCTCACTCAATGGTATGTTTCAAGATCTATCCATATGGGTACATATACATGCATTTCATTGTTTTCAACTGACTTAGAAGTAATTCCATCATATTTATCATCCCTTCAAACATCCATTTCCTTGCTTTCCAATGTTTTATTTTTAAGACGGTTATTCAGAGGGTTATCAGATCATATCTCTGTGCTGCTCTAGGGCAGGAAACTAGAGGTGGAAAAACTGACTTGGCTGTTCTTGATGTCATACTATATTGATATCTGTCTATGGAGCCTAAATGATCAGTCTTTCATACTTGGCATAAGACATAAGCCAGTATATGATGATAATAGTCCTGTGCCTGAGGTATATACTACTTATTTATTAAGAACATAGGTGAAGCAAATGTAGATGACTAATAAAAAATATATAGGAGGGGAGCCTGGGTGGCTCAGTCAGTTGGGCCTCTGACTCTTGATTTTGGCTCAGGTTATGATCTCAGGGTTGTGAGATCAAGCCCCACACTGGGCTCTGTGATGAGTGTGGAGCCTGCTCAAGATTCTCTCCTTTTCTCTCTGCCCCTCCCCGCTCTCTCTCTCTCTCTCAAAAAAAAATACATATACACATATATAGAAAATAATATTATATATTAATTAATATTATATACTAGTCACAGAATTTTTTATAGTGGTATGTGTGTTGACATTTGCGATAGCTGAATAACTCAAGAAGCTGATATTTTCCAAGTGATAGTACAAAATTGTGCATGGGTAAAAGATCCAATCAAAATGTGAAAAAGAACAATGGATTTTAATTTAACAGAGTATAACAGGGCCATCAGTCATCAGGTTTCACATTCCACATTGTAACTAACCTTTAAGAACCTATTACTTACCAAGTTTTGGTGCAATATCAAAGAGTATTCCTAATTATATAAAAAGACTATTAAAATATTGCTATCATTTCTAAATACATATGATGAGGCCAGAATTTCTTCAACTATTTCAGCAGAATAATTATTATACAGATTGAATACAGAAACACATATAAATATCCAGATGTCTTCATGAAGCCTGACAATAAATATATTTGCAAAATATGTGAAACATTGCCACTCTTTTCATCATTTTTATTTGTTTTAATAAGTACAGATATTTTTCATAAAAATATGCTATTCTATATTATTTATATTAATATGTAATGAACTTATCTTTTTATTTTATGAGCTCAATAATAAATATATTTAAACTTCCCTAGTTTTCATTTCTAATATAGTGAATACTGATAAATATGTTTCACATTAAAAAAGCTCTTTGTGGTCCACAATAACAGCACTCTTTTTAAGAGTGCAAAGACCAAAAAGTTTGAGAATCACTCTGTAGAGTAAATCCAAAAAAAATTTCATATTAAAAATTTGTGGGAAGAAATAATCATAGTTGAATCACAAGATACTTTGTACAGCAAATTTTTTAGCATCTACTATTCCAGGCCTTGAGGAAATAGCAGTGAAAGGGGTCTACAGTGTACCTGCCCACAAGAAGCACACATTATGGTGAAGAGAATCATAAAAGAAACCTATGGACAAATAAATATATTCAAACCGTGTCAGCCCTTGTTAAGAATAAGAAGAAATATGGAAATAAACAGTGAGTAGGAGACATGGGTGGGGGCCATTTCATTTTGGGTCGTCTAGGAAGGCCTCTTGGATGAGGTCATAGTAAAGCTGCAGTCTAAATGCTGAGAAGAAGCCAGACTTGTAAATGAGAGAGATGGGGAGAGGAACAGGGTTCTGGAAGAGGGACTAGAAGATGCAATTTTCTGGAGATAGCAAATTTGGAAATGAAGGCCAATGTCAGTGAGCTTTTAAAAAGAGGAGAGTCCAATTTTACCTTTTTTACAACATTATGATGGCAGAGAGTTATGAGGCATGAGTTATTTTTCTGATTTCACAGATAAGACTGAGGAATGGGGAAATTTTAAAACTTACCTGGTGTCATACAATTATTTGCAGAATTAGGCTTTGGAAACTGCATTCTAGACCAATCTAGTATAATGCCTCTCTTAAGAGAGGCTATCCGAAATGAAAAAAAGTGCTATTAGGGGTTGGTGAGAGAAGCAGAGTAAATGTTCAGAGAAATTTAATAGTCTCTGCTTGCCCTAACCCTAATTACAAGCAAAATGCCTCTCATATGTCTACAGCTGTGCTGGATACTATAGGGAAGTATAATATCATTAGCAGCATTAAGTCATACACAGTGTTTAAAGAACCAGTATTACAGAATGAAGGTCAAATTAATGGCACTGGAGGTCAATAAGATATAGGAGAGCAAGAAAAGGTTTAGAATTGGCTTGCAGGTAGATGAGGTTACATAGGGATTTTGTTTTTTACTTATTTTTTTTAAGATTTTATTTATTTATTTGACAGAGAGAAAGAGAGAGAGAGAGTGAGCACATAAGCATGAGGAGCAGCAAAGGGAGAGGGAGAAGCAGTTTCCGCAGAGATCCAGATGCAGGGCTTGATCCCCAGGACGCTGAGACCATGACCCAAGCCAAAGGCAGATGCCCAATTGACTAAGCCACCTAGTTTTATACTTATTCTTACAAACAAAAGTTAAGTGTGTTCTACTTTTATAAAATTAAAAAAATTTTATCAATTGCTACATTAGCAGATGATTATATAAATTATTAAAGGATTATATCCTTTTCAATGGATTTAATACCTAGTAACTGCTCATTATTCATTTAACTATCAGTTGCAAACTGATATTTAACAGAAAAGATGGAGAGCAAAGAATCTGAGAGTTAAATAATTGTTAGGAAATATTGCTAACTTCAAATCAATCAAAAATGGAGATAAACTTTAAAAATATTAGAAATAAATGATAAAATATGAGGACTTACGAGTATTTGATTTATATTAAAATTGTTGGAACCCATCTATTGTGTATAATGTAAGACGTTAAGTTTTCATTTGAGTAAAAACAAAACACAAACAAAATAAGCACCTTGGCTACCATCGTATGAGAGGTGCCACAAATATATTTTAAACGTATAGCCTAAAGTTGAAACACTGGGGAATGAATTATCCTTTTATCTTCTAAAGTATTTCTTTAATTTCTTAATATACACCACCCCCTCAAATTGTGAAGGAAGCTGATGTGATGATATTCAAATATGTAAAGTTCTCATAGCCTTTTGTGTTTTTTTTCCCAAAGCACACTTCCTATTTATATATTCATTTTAATATTTCATCAATATCTCCTCTACTACACTATAAACTCCTTAAGGACAGTCATTGTGTGACTCTTTATTTCCCTTGGACCATAGTATATAGAAGAATTTCAATAATTCAAAATTTTTTGGTGGAATCAATGTGTTTCTGCTGTTGACAAACAAGCTTTTATGCTGTCCTGTGATCAAACACCCTGCCACACCATGCCATCCTCTCTAACCTGTGTGAACCCTTTCCAATGCACCATAAAGCTCCATAAATAATCCTTTTTTTCTTAACTGTCAGGGAAAATTTTTTTAACTAATTCATACCAATGGCACGTATGCCTAATATTGGGTCAAATGTGCCATCCCTCTACTTCACCTCCATCCCACCCCCCACCACATGCACAGATAGTTCTGTAGCCAGATGCAGGTTATTTGAAAGGAATGCCACTAATAATGGAAATTCAAGCACAATGACAATTTTTTAAAGTGACATTTTAGCACTCTGAACAATAGCCCACCTACATGACTTTCAGAAGGCTTATATTTGAAACACTTCGACAGATGATACTTTCTGGTCAAGACTAACTGATCATTTGCTGGTAGACATGACATATCTGATGTAGCACAAAGCTGAAACTCACTATAAATAATCCAACTTAATTGGGATATAGCTTAAATATTCTATAGTCTGTAAAAAAAATTAAGTGTGTAAGTAGGAAACAACATCAAAATGAAGGAAATGCAGTCTGGTCCTGATTAGATGATTTCAAATGGAAATCTTACCTTGTGGTGTGGTTATTTGAACAAGAATTTGAAAAAATCATTAGTGGATTTTACCTGCAATTGTCCACATGAATTTTTTTCACTGCCTTGGATGGGATGAAAGATTCCCAGTTATTGATTTCTATAACTTCTATGCAGCCAGTAAAATTCTCAACCGGTCCAGAAATCTGAGATGGAGGGAGAAAAAGAGGGAGGGGAAAGAGAGAGACAATGTTTATATTATTTTCTTCAATATATTATTCTTGCTGTAAACTGGTCAAAAGGTGCAATCAGATTGCAGGGTTGATTTATTCAACATGTTGGTAGAAAGTAATTCAATTTTTTTCATAAATATCATTCCAAAAATTAGTATAAAAGAATACTACCTTAGTCAAAAATTACTTGGAATCTATAGATCTTATCACTGTATGAATCACATATATGAATAAAGAAAAATTTTCATTATTACAGTGAATTATAGCTGAAACATGGGAGGAAAGCTAATACCCTCATCCTCCACATCAATGATTACACTTTTCCATCTTTTGCCTCTGTTCCTTGCACTTTTTCTTCCAGACATTAGTTACCTTGCCCCATCCACAGCTATCAAAGCATCAAGAAAAATTTCTCTTTCTGTTGTCAAAGGAAACATAGTAAACTACGAATATTTGTGACATCCTGCAGCCCTGATGGATTCTGTATGCCTTTATGTTCAGTTGTGTGGCCTCTCCTCCGTAGGAATAACTTGGGCAGAAACTAACTACTAGAAAGATTACCAAAGGGCCAAAAGCAAAAAAGAAAATAAGGACATTGGAAAGCATTAGTTTTGATGAACAAATAAAAACCTCTTAAAGATAAACAGATATATGACTTCTCACTTTATTCACTGTGAACATATAATACTATTCTATTAATTATAAGTCTATATGAGTTTACCATTTATGTGAAAAAGAGAAGTTAATAAAAACTAAAAGGGGCACAGCTCAGAGTTCAATAGTTAGATATAAGCATTTATTTCAGGTTCTGTCTTCTGTTATGTTCTTGATACTGTTAAAAATTTCAAGCTAAGATGGACCAAATTATGAACAGGATAACCACTGAATTTATACACTGAAAAATTGTCTACCTTGATTTTTGAATTAAAAATAGAACCATTTGCATTCTCAAGACTTGGTTTCTCACTGAGTGTAATATTATGAAGGATGGAAGAAAATCTTTGTCTTGTTTAGAAATTTTAGGGTGGGTGAATTTATTTTATTTCATCATTTAACTTAGAGTCTTAGTTTAAAAACCTTTAAATTTTTTCTTCCTCTTTCTGATATAGACGCAAATGTACTACAAACCCTCTCAACACATAACACTCTGACAAGTGTCAAAAATGACTGAACTAGAAAACAAAACAATATTTCACACAGCAAGTTTACAAAGAAGTCAGTTCATTTCAAGGAAAACAGAAATACTTGGCTCTTACATGTTGCGGAAGGGAAAATATTGATTTGTAATTGTTAGCTTAAAGTTTTTATGGATTTCATTAATCTTTTTGTTTTTCAAATTTAATTTGTATTTTTATCAGAGTTATACATGAACCTAGTTTTTAAATTTTAAGATAAAGTTTACATATACCTCTCCTGAAACATCTAAATTTGTGAATTAATATACAGTTTACAATTAAAAAATTAAAAACTTAAATGGTCTTCGAAAAATGCTATTGATAGTAATGATTATGAATGTTATACTTTATTTTAATATAGCTCAAAGATAGCATAATATATGTGCATGTTTAAGTAGATATTTTTCTCTGTTCATAAAGATCTTTATTACTCATGGGGATGAAAAGTATGGAGAAAGGTATAGCTTTTTAAATAAATATGAAACTATGAAAAATGCTCTAGGGCGCCTGGGTGGCTCAGTCAGTTAAGTGTCTGTTTTCAGCTCAGGTCATGATCCTAGGGTCCTGGGATCCAGTCCCGCATCAGGCTCCCTGCTCAATGGGGAGTCTGCTTCTCCCTCTACCTCTCCCCCTGATCATGATCTCTCTCTCTCATGTTCTCTCTCTCTCTCAAATAAATAAAATCTTTAGGAAAAAAGAAAAATGCTCTAAAAGAAAATTGTTCTATGATTACTGTATGATACTTAATAGAATTCTAGGATTCAACTCTCATTCACATATTATGGATTAAAAGACAAATATTAATTTATTCACCTTAGACTTTGTTAGAAAAAATTTCCACAGCCTTTAAATTTGAGTGAATTCAAAATTCTTTCATTTCTTCTGTATTAATAGATTCACAACTTTCCACATTAACTTCAGGCGCTCTTGTTCAGGATGAGTTAATTGGTTCCCAAATTCTCATGTACATCTTTCTCATTTTGAATATGGAAATTTCATTTTGCAAAAAATAAGTCAAACCTGTACGCAGAAACACTAAATCTGAATAGTAAACTCTACTCACATGATTTTTAGATAATTTCTAGTGTTGGAAACATTTTTCCCCTTGAATTTGATTAATTTATAATAATCTGGTTATTTAGGTTTCTGGGACAGGATTTTTAAAAGTAAAAGGAAACACAATATATATAATTGACATGACAAGTTACAATGTAACCACACATAATAGACTTAGTAAGGACAAGAAATCATGAAAAATCACCTATATGAGATTATAGAAATGGTATTGTTGCATGTTATCTCCTTTTCAATGAGAAAAATTTTGTAGTCACATATACTCCTGGGATTTTTCATATCTGGTTCTTATTTTTGTTCAAGACAAATAAGGAAATAATGACCCCCCAGTTACTTCTAAACAATGTAAAATGGCTACCACATAGCTTCAAGAATATAATTTATAGTACTGAACAGTAATAATAAGAGTTCTCATTTTTTACCTCAAATTTGTCTCAGTTATAAATATATCTTCAATATATCTCATTTTTTCTACCTCTATATTAACAGAAGAATATTTAATTCTATCTCTGGCATTTGATGGCCTTTACTCTCATGTCTTTTTTTCCCCAAATTTTTATTTAAATTCTAGTTAGTTAACATATAGTGTAATATTGGTTTCAGGAGTAGATTTTAGTGATTCCTCACTTACATATAACACCCAGTGCTCATCACAAGTGCCCTCCTTAATGCCCATCACCCATTTAGCTCATCCCCTGCCCATCTCCCTCCATCAACCTTCAGTTTGTTCTCTATAGTTAAGAGTCTCTTATGGTTAGCTTCCCTCTCTTTTTTTTCCCCTTCCCCTATGTTCATCTGTTTTGTTTCTTAAATTCCACATATGAGTGAAATCATGGTATTTGTCTTTCTCTGACTGACTTATTTCGTTTAGCATAATACACTCTAGCTGCATCCATGTCTTTGTTGGATATTTGGGCTCTTTTCATAATTTGCCTATTGTTGATAATGCTCCTATAAACATTTGGGGTGCAAGTGCCCCTTCGAATCAGCATTTCTGTATGCCTTGGGTAAATAATAGTTCAATTGCTGGATCTAGGGTATTTCTATTTTTAATTTTTTGAGGAACCTCCATACTGTTCTCCAGGATGGCTACACCAGTTTGCATTCCCACCAACAATGTAAGAGGGTTCTCCTTTCTCTACATCCTCACCAACATCTGTTGTTTCCCGACTTGTTAATTTCAGTCATTCTGACAGGTATGAGGTGGTATCTCATTGTGGTTTTGATTTGTATTTCCCTGAAGATGAGTGATGTTGAGCATCTTTTCATGTGCCTGTTAGTCATCTGGAGGCCTTTGGAAAATGTCTATTCATGTCACCTGCCCATTTCTTAACTGGATTATTTGTTTTTTGGGGTGCTGAGTTTGATAAGTTATTTATACATTTTGGATACTAACCCTTTATCAGATGTCATTAACAAATATCTTCTCCCATTCTGTGTTAGGCTGCCTTTTAGTTTTGTTGATTGTTTCCTTTGCTGTGAAGAAGCTTTTTATCTTGAAGAAGTCCCAATAGTTCATTTTTGCTTTTGTTTCCCTTACCTCCAGAAACGTGTCTAGTAAGAAGCTGCTATGGCCAAGGTGAAAGAGGTTGCTGCCCATGTTCTCTTCTAGGATTTTGATGGGTTCCAGTCTCACATTTAGGTCTTTCATCCATTTTGAATTTATTTTGAATTTATTATGGTATAAAAAAAGTGGTCCAGTTTCAAGTTCTGTATGTCGCTGTCCAATTTTTCCAACGCCATTTGTTGAAAAGACTGTCTTTTTTCCATTGGATATTCTTTCCTGCTTTGTCAATGATTACTTGACCATATAGTTGTGGGTCCATTTCTGAGTTTTCTGTTCTGTTCCATTGATCTATGTGTCTGTTTTTGGGCCAGTACCATACTGTCTTTTTGACTACAACTTTATAATACAACTTGAAGTCTGCAATTGTGATGCCTCCATTTTTTTTGTTTTTTTTCAAGACTGCTTTGGTTACTCTATCCCTTTAAAGAGAGTTCAAGTCAATGAATTATCCATACTGTAAAAACAAGTTTCTATAATAATATTCAATAGTAGTTACATCAAATTTACACAGAGAATCTTCATTACTGTAGTTTAGACCACATATACAATATTCCAAACTTACAAACAATTTTAAAATAAAAATGTACCATCTGAATTTTTTTTGAAACTTACATGCTTTTACATTTAACATGATTTGAAAAAAGTTATTAAAGTGAGAGAAGTATTTAATTTCTTTTGTCCTGATATAGTAGAGACACAATTACTTGAGGAGTATATGGGCTCTTGGTGTAACCTTCTGTTAAATGGTAATTTTAAGAACTAATTTCTCATTCTTTTCAATAAGTAGTTTATAAGTTCTATTTACACTGTTATTGTTGCTTATGTTTTTAAATGGTTTTCTAGTGTACCTACTGTAACCAATTTGGCTGAATTCAAGGGACCTTTTAGATTAGTGGACTTTGAAAACCAATATATTTGGTTTGGAATCAATTAAGAAATAATCAATTGGTAATACAGAAACAGTTCCAATACTTTTCTTTTTACTGTAAATTAGCTATTTATTTGCTTTTGAAGGTCTCATCTTAGGCACACTGTGGTAATTTGATACATCTTTGAACAATATGAAAAAAGAGATTCTTAGAAGCTAGCAATACCAAATGCTTTGTTTGAACAAAGCTTCTATTGTTAAAATATTACTTAAATCACATATCAAACTCTTGTATGACAGCAGCATTTCTGAAGAATGTAACTTATAAAGAACATCCCTGTTAAAATGCCATATGATCTTTCCTCTCTGCTGCTGCTGCTAGGATATTTTCTGTTTTCCTAATCATTGTGTTTTAATCCCATTCTGGCACTCTTCATTCCCTTCTGCAGTTCCAAGTGTCCTTTTAGTATCATTTCCCTTTCAACTTCCTTTAACAATTCTTGTAATGTAGGTGTGATACTTATTCAGGTCCTACTGTGCCTGTCAAATAAATAAATCTTAAATGTCATTATGGGATGCCTGGATGACTCAGTCAAGTATCCGCCTTCAGCTCAGGTCATGATCCCAGAGTCCTGGGAACAAGTCCTGCATCAGGCTCCTTGCTTGGCGGGGAGCCTGCTTCTCCCTCTGCCTGCCATTCTCCCTGCTTGTGCTCTCTCTCTTTCACTCTCTCTCTGACAAATAAATAAATAAATAAATAAATAAATAAATAAATAAATAAAATCTTAAAAAAAAAGAAAATGTCATTAATTTGTACTATTTTAAATTATATTTTTGTTGGATTCAGAGTTCTATGCTGAAGGGGGTTTTTGGTTATTTTTATTTCAGCAACTGAAAATGCTCCACTGTCGTCTGGTTTGCATTGTTTCTTATGAGAAGTCAGTAATAATTTCTTATTATCAGGTTTAATTGAGATTATTGCATATATGAGTTGATATTTTTCATCAAATCCAGACAAATTTGGTCATTATTTCTTCAAATATTTCTTTCTGTCCTTCTTTCTCTCTCTGCTTTCTAGAACTCCAATTACACGTATTTGAACTTCTTGTTACTGTCCAATAGGTCACTGAGTTTTTGCTCCTTCTTCCATCATTTTTATCTCTTTTCAGTGTAATTTCTGTCCCTCTGTATCCAAGTTCAATGATCTTTTCTTTTGCAGCATGTAATCTGTTGTTATTAAGTCAATATGGTTCAGATATTATATTTTTATCTTTGATATTTGTTTCTTTTATATAGTTGATTTTTATTGATTAATTTATAGTTGATTTTTTAATAGTTGCCATTTTTTCCTCAAGTGCATGTTTTGTCTTTAGCTAATAAAGTTCCCATATGTCAATTACATAATTTCTATGATTTCTTGATTTGTTTCCTTTGACTCATTTTTATCCTGATTATAGTCCACAGTTTCCTGCTTCTTTCCATGTCTAGTGTTTTTTATTGGATACTGGACATGTTGTTACATGTGTGTTTGTTGTGTGTTTTCCTATATATTTTATCCTAATTTTCTAATTATTCATGGCAGTAAGGATAGTTTACTATCAATTACTCATTCATAGCCCAGAACCCCATATGCCTTTTTTAAAATTGATAATTCTATGTGGCTTATACCACAAAATAAATAGTTCCCACTACGTAATTCTTAGTACTATCCCTGATTCTCTGCTCAATTTTCACACTCTCTTATCAATTTATTCTAGCATTAGCTTTCTATTTGCTAAGCAACATGTTCATATTTTGGGGCAGTATTCAACTTCACAAATTTTTGTAGCCTTTCTTTTTATAAGATTATACCTGTACCATATATAGTAATTTTTGGTTATATAAACATTCAGCATTATATTAGTCATAATTTTAGTTCCATCAGTTTTAACTTAAATGTTTCATGTTACATTACTCCTATGTAATTATTATTTAAAGTAGAGTAATATGACAGTTAATAATGGCAACATTTTCTTTTTTTCCTTTTTTTTTTTTGTATTTTTAATCCCCGTGACTTATTTATTTTATAACTGGAAGTTTGTACCTCTTAATCCTCTTTACCTATTTTGCTTATCTCTCCAATCCCCTCCCCTGTGGCAACGGCCAGTTTGTCCTCTACGTTTAGGATTCTCTTTCTGTTCTTTTTGTTCATTTGTTTTGTTTTTTAGAGTCCACATATAAGTAAGATCATATGGTATTTGTCTATCTCTAATGTATTTCACTTAGCATAATAACCTCTGGGTCCATCCATGTTGTAGCAAATGACAAGATTGCTTTCTTTTTATGGGTGAGTGATATTCCAGTGTGTGTGTATGTGTGTGTGTGTATACACCATATATTGTTTATCCATTTATCTATTGATGGACACTTGGGTTTGCTTCCATACCTTGCTACTGTAAATAATGCTGCAATAAACACAAGTGAACGTAACTTTTCAAATTAGTGATTTTGTTTCCTGAGGGTAAATATCCAGAAGTGGAATTACTGGATCATATGGCATTCTTATTTTTAATTTTTTTGAGGAACTTCCACACTGCTTTCCACAGTGGTTGCACCAATTTACATTCCCACCAACACAGTGCACAGAGGTTCCTTTTTCTTCACAGTCTTGTCAATATTTGCTTCTTGTGTTTTTGATATTAGCCATTCTGACCGGTATAAGGTGATATCTCATTGTGGTTTTGATCTCCATTGTTCTAATGATTAGTGATATTGATCATCTTTTCATGTACCTGTTGGCCATCTGTATGTCTTCTTTGAAAACTGTCTATTCAGTTCCTCTGCCCATTTTCTAATTGGATCATTGGGTTTTTTTTTTTTTTTGTGGTGTTGTTATAGAAGTTCTTCATATATTTTGAGTATTAAGTCTTTATTGGATATATCGTTTCTACATATCTTCTCCCATTCAGTAGGTTGCCTTTTTGTTTTGTTGATGGTTTCCTTCACTGTGCAAAAGCTTTCTTTTTTGGTGTACTCCTAATAGTTTGGTTTTTGCTTTTGTTTCCCTTGCCTCAGGAAACATATCTAGAAAAATGTTACTAAGATAGATGTCCAAGAAATTATTGTCTATTTTTTTAAAGAAATTTTATGGTTTCAGGTCTCACATATAAGTCTTTAACCCATTTTGAGTTTATTTTTATGCATGGTGTAAGAAAGTGGTCCAGTTTCAGGTTTTGGCACATAGCTCTCCAGTTTTCCCAGCACCATTTATTGAAGAAACTGTCTTTTTCCATTGTATATTCTCGCTTCCTTGTCATAGATCAATTGACCATATAAGCATAAGTTTATATCTGGGCTGTCTGTCCTGTTCCATCAATCTATTTTTGTGCCCATGCCATACCATTTTTATTATTATAGCTTTGTAGTATATCTTGAAATCTGAGACTGTGATACCTCTAGTTTTGTTCTTTTTTCTCAAGTTTGCATTGGTTATTCAGGGTCTTTGTGGTTTCATACAAATTTTAAAATTATTTGTTCTAGTTCTGTGAAAAATATTGTTATTTTAAGTATTTTGATAGGGATTGCCTTGAATCTGTAGACTGCTTTGGGTAGTATGGACATTTTAGCAATATTAATTCTTCTACTAATCCATAAACATAATATATTGTTAAATTTGTGTTATCTTTAATTTCTTTCATTTATGTTTTATAGTTTTCAGAGTACAAGTCTTTCACTTCCTTGTTTAAATTTTTTCTTAGGTATTTTGTTCTTGTGGTACAATTGTTAATGGGATTGTATTCTTAATTTCTCTTTCTGCTACTTCATTATAAGTATATTTTCTTTGTTATGCAACCTTTTTTAATTGAATCTCAGTATTGCTTCCTTTTTATTGGCTTAGTGTTCTTATCATCCCCAAACTCTTTGCCAGAAATATAAATCTCTCCTCAATAATTCAAATACTATGAATAGTTATTAATTTGATTTCTCTTTTAATTTGAATTTTCACAATCTCTTCACTGTCACATTTGAAAATTACTGTATTGCTGTCCTGTAATGAATCCACTCTTACCTGGTTTTCATGTTACTCAGACTTAATTCGCTCCTTTTTTGGCATATTAATTGATAATATAATCAAATTTCATCAGTGTCTGCTTCAAATAGACAGAAGCAATGGAAAGCTCTAAAGCAAAATAGGGCTTATATAATGGCTAAAAAAGTAGAAAGGGGTAAAGATATTGTGACTTTGATGAATTACACATGGGGCATAGAGGAGAAAGGAGGGAAATAAAGAAGTAGAAAATTCAATGCTATGGATATTTGTTAAATTCCTACTAAGTATTTATTGGTTTCTCAGAAATCATTCCAAAGCTGAGTACTTAGAAAAATAATTAGTTAAGAAAAGATGGAGGGGTCGGCGCCTGCGTGGCTCAGTTGGTTGAGCGACTGCCTTCGACTCAGGTCATGATCCTGGAGTCCCAGGATCGAGTCCCACATCGGGTTCCTAGCTCAGCAGGGAGTCTGCTTCTCCCTCTGACCCTCTTCCCTCTCGTGCTTTCTATCTTTCATTCTCTCTCTCTCAAAAAAATAAATAAATTCTTTAAAAAAAAAAAAAAAGAAAAGATCGAGGGGCGCCTGAGTGGCTCAGTCGTTAAGCATCTGCCTTCAGCTCAGGTCATGATCCTAGGGTCCTAGGATGGAACCCCACATCCGGCTCCCTGCTCCACGGGAAGCCTGCTTCTCCCTCTCCTACTCCCCCTGTTTGTGTTCCCTCTTTTACTGTGTCTCTCTGTGTTCAAAAAATAAATAAAATCTTAAAAAAAAGAAAGAAAAGATGGAAATTGTTAAGAAGTACCTATTTTGAGAACATATAACTGAACTTAGATGTTAACATGCAATGTTTCAAATGTTTAGCTGTTATTAGGATAAACACAAATTAGATGACAACAGTGTACTGTGTATTATGCCAACTGATACATGAGTCTAAATAGCCTAAATGTGGGACTTTAGAAACATAATGACAAAACTGTTACATAAAAATAGCAATCTTTCAGTCTACAAATTTGGTAACACCTCTACCAATTTTATTGTGATGTATTCATTAAATTATGCACACTTCATAAAGATTATGGGATTCACGTGGATATAGTCTCTATGTAGAAGGAAGGAGAAATCTGGTTAATTTCCTAGTTGAGAATAAAATTTATATATTGATTCAGCAAATATTTATAAAGTACATACTGTGTAGTGAGCACAGGGTCACCATATATGTTTATACAAATTTTGCACTGTCAAGAAACTTAGCTTATAGAGTGGAGTAGAGCCTGATATTTAATCCACATTTTTTTTTCCTCCAAGGTATCTTCCTAGAAATATCTAATTAAAAAAAATCTGTCTAATTCAACAAAGTCACTATAGAGTCTAGCAACTGTGGGGCTAGGCACTGTTGAAATATAATGTCAGTAAAAAGTCTGATAAAATTCAGTAAAACATGGGAAGAGGACAACAGAGTTTGATTTCTGATAATGAAATGAGTAACTAGTTGGAGATCAAACCTCTTATGAATACAACTAAATAGAGTAGAATTTACATAAAAATCAGTTAAGCAAACAATAAAGAGCAACTAAGGCAGCAAGGAGTTGAGATGCCAATGTCTGAGAGAGAAGGGAAGGACAGAATGTTAGTCTTGACATTCAGTATTCCATTTTGCCTTGAAGTACTTGTAAATTTACAAGTGGCAGATGAGACTTGGGGAAGCTGAGCAGGGGCTTCTATAAATTTTTTTGCGCTAAGAGCAAAATACTGAAAATCAAGAGCAAACAACCATTCTTAGAACACTGAACATGTGTTTCTAAATTCTACGGGGTTTTAGAGCTGCCTGGAGTTTAACCGGGTGGACATTTTCATCAGTGGTATTGGTTGCCATTTCTTTCCTACAGACACTGGCAGAGAATGTCCCTGTATAATGGCACTGGAAAAACATGAGCACAATTTCAACTGTTTTTTCTCCAGTTTATTCTTTCTCTCAGCAAGGCCAGACATGCTCTGTCCCACACACTAGAATCTCTACAGTACCTATTCTGTTCCTAACCACTCACACACATCACTTTAATACAGCTATCTGTATGCTGAAGGATTTGCCATGGATTTTTTTTTCTTTTTTAATACAACAGCTTTATTGAGATAAATTCACATATCATAAAATTGACCCACTTAAAGAATACAATTTCATGGTTTTAGTATATTCAGAACTGTTCAACTATTACCACAACCAATTTTAGAATATATTATCACTCAAAAAAGAAACACCTTTTCATTAGCAGTCACTCTTCATTATTTCTCCAATAGTAGGCAACCACTAATCTACTTTCTATCTACAGATTTGCCCATTATGGACATTTCTTAAAAATAGGAACATATAATATGTGGTCTTTTGTGATTGGCTTCTTTCATTTAGCATGTTTTTAAGGTTTCTCCATGCTGTAGTATGTATCAGTACTTTATCCCTTTCATTGCTGAATGATATTCCATGGTATGGATATATCATGTTTTGTTTATCCGTCCATCAGTTAATGGCCTTTTGGACTGTTTCAATTTTTTTGACTATTAAGAATTCTTTTGTGTTTTATGTGGACACATGTTTTTATTTCTCTTGGTTATATGACTAATTCTCTGGAATTTCCCTGTGTGTTTGTGTGATTATTTAAGTGTTTCCTACTACATATAGCTGCTTCAGTATAAATCCTGGGGAGGGAGCTCATAGCCAGGAGTTAATTTCCATGCTGAAATAATGCCCCATCAAGATTACTCTTGGGGCGCCTGGGTGGCTCAGTGGGTTAAGTGTCTGCCTTCACTTCAGGTCATGATCTCAGGGTCCTGGGATCAAGACCCATGTCAGTCTGCCTGCTCAGTGGGGAGCCTGCTTCTCTCTCCCTCTGCAGCTCTCCTTGCTTGTTCTCTCTCGTTCCCTGTCAAATAAATAAATAAAATCTTTAAGAAGAAAAAAGATTACTCTTAATTGGAAACAATCTCAATGTCCATCTATAGGAGCCTGCTCAAGTAAACTGTTGTACCACCCCCCGTTTGTGAAAAGGAAGTAGGAATATCTCCATATACTACTACAGAGTGTGCAGTGGATGCTATGGTATCTACCCGTATCTCCCTTTAGGACTGAAGGATATCTCTCCTCTTTCCACTACTTGGGATACTGCTGCTGGCAGATAGACTTTGCCTTTCAGCATTTTTTAGGGATTACTTTATTTTATTGTTTTATTAATTTTATTTTATTATGTAATGTTAGTCACCATACATTATTACATCATTAGTTTTTGATGTGGTGTTCCATGATTCACTGTTTGCATATAACACCCAGTGCTCCATGCAGAACATGCCCTCCTTAATACCCATCACCAGGCTAACCCATCCCCTCACCACCCTCCCCTCTAGAACCCTCAGTTTGTTTCTTGGAGTCCATAGTCTCTCATGGTTCGTCTCCACCTCCGATATCCCCCCCTTCATTTTTCTCTTCCTACTATCTTTTTTTTTTTTTAACATATAACGTATTATTTGTTTCAGGGGTACGGGTCTGTGATTCATCAGTCTTACACAATTCACAGCACTCACCATAGCACATACCCTCCTCAATGTCCATCACCCAGCCACCCCATCCCTTCCCCCACCCCCACTCCAGCAACCCTCAGTTTGTTTCCTGAGATTAAGAGTGTCTCATGGTTTGTCTCCCTCTGGTTTCATCTTGTTTCATTTTTTTTCCTTCCTTCCCCTATGATCCTCTGTCTTGTTTCTCAAATTCCTCATATCAGTGAGATCATATGATACTTGTCTTTCTCTGATTGACTTATTTTGCTTAGCATAATACCCTCTAGTTCCATCCATGTCATTGCAAATGGCAAGATTTCATTTTTTGATGGCTGCATAATATTCCATTGTATATATATATACCACATCTTCTTTATCCATTCATCTGTTGATGGACATCTTGGCTCTTTAGGAATTACTTTAGTCCAGGGGTACAGCCTCATCCAAGTTTTCTCCTCTCTCCTGTGGCAGTTTGCATCCAATGACTGGTCAACAAGGGATTGTCACAGCCCAGACACCTCACCCCAACATCTGACAACTCTGAATGGTCAGTCCAGCTCCAACTTAACAGGGGTTTTGCAAAAGCCCATACTGAGACTGCATCTCATTCCAACGCCTCCTCTTGCCCAATCCTACCTCCTTCCTTTCCCTTCCCTTCCCTAGACAGTAGTCCCAATAGCACTCTCTAAACGACTTGTACATTAACTTCCATCTCAGAGTGTGCTTTCCAGAGAATATAACTTGCAATTCAGTGATCACCAGATACACTGCTAGGTATAAAAAATAAAGTGAAGAAAAGTATATACATATGCTGTTATTTAATAATGGAAGAATATGAATTTATATATTTGTATAATTGTTATTTGTTTATATTTAACAATAAATAAGTAAACCATAAAACATGAGAAAGAGGAAATGAATAGGGCAGAGGTGATGGCAATGGAAACTAGACTTCTTAAATATATCTTTAGATGTGGATTTGAATTTGAAACCATGTAAACATATTTTACATTTACAAAATAAAATAAAGACTAAATAGCAATTCTTAAAACTCAGAAGTAAAATGAAATAATGATCCTCTAACTGTGTTTCTATTTGGTAGCATAAAAACACATAAAATAACTACTCTGATGACTTTAAAACACAGTACTTTGAACATATATCTTCAGTGGTATCTTAAGGACAAAAAGAACCAAAAATATTAAACTGTTTTCAGTAATATAAGTTCGTGGTAGTGATGCAACATTATTCTATCAGATGTGTGTCAGTTGCAGGATATATCAAAGGTGTATTATGACAGTGTCATGCATATTTGGAGGGAGATGAACTAAAAGCCATATACTATAGTTGCCAATTTTGATTGCAAGTATAATTATTAGCTCATGAGGTTTTTCTTTTCATTACAACAAAAATAATCCTAGTTTGACTAGTGAAGAGCTGGGAAAAAAACAGTGCAGTGGCAAAGAGCAGTTCTATATTCTATTTGTGATTTCTAAATACTATTTTACACCAAAAGGAGTCTAGATTCCTTGGAGAAATGCCTAATTATTCATCTGGGAAAATATAAGAAACCATGGAAACTCTACAGTACAAATAATTTAGTTTCTTCAATAAAATTTTGCTCAAAAAATAAAATTGACAAATGAAGATTTTATACATAAAATGATATTTGAGAGGCATATTAACCAATCACAATATATGAATGCTATTTGGTTTAATTTCAAACTATTTTTTAAAGAAGGTTATAAAACAGGAAAATGGGAAAACTAACGATATATGATAGTAAAAAGTATTACCTTTTAAAGATGATAATGCAATTATGGTTATCATTTTTGAAGATTACTTAGCTTACAGAAATACAGAGAGAAATATTTATAAACAAAATATTCTGATGTCTGCGATAAGCTTCCAAAACATCTTGAAGATAGAGGATGGAGGACACATTTAATAGTCAGATGAAATATGGCTGTGTCTTTTTATTTGCTGAAGCTTCCAGTGAATTCACCACTTTCTTTTTTCTACTTTTACATATGTTTGAAGTTTTGTTAAAAAAAAAAAACAACCCAAACTCTACTTCTACCATAGACACTCAGTCACCACTTCAGCTGGTGTTTCCTTGGCTTACTTCCCCGAGCATCACATCCCAAGCAGCTCCCCAGCTCTAATACACTGGTTTAAAATACCCTTGTTCTTCCAAAATCTCCATTTCTCCTGATATTTTAATCTGTTTACTTCTTTTCTTATCTACTCCTTCTTTTAAAAACAATTAGCTCACTCAGCTGTACCCCTCTGTCTTCCTCACCATACTTCTCCCTCATGCTCACCTTTTAAGCTCTTTCTCTCAACACAAGAAAATTTGCTTAGTTATGTCTAATTTGATTTTATTCTCTCAACCTCTACTCATTGATGAAGATACATGTTTTTGCATAAAAGGTAAACCATTTAATATTTTAGGAAATAAAATTCTGTGTTTCTATTTTATCACTGTAAACTTTTCATATCACACCATCCACAACCATCAGAGTAGCCCAGCAAAAACAATTCTGGCTTGGTAAAAAGGCTTGATAATAAATATTTTTTTAAATACTAAGAGCAATGATAATAAAAAAATGAAAGTAGTAACTACTATCTAATGAGTACCATTATGCACTTACTTAACCTTCATAATAATTTTATCATATAGATTCTATCAGCATTTCGGTTTGTTATTTACTATTTATGGTTTACTATTTCTACTACTGATGTCCTAAAAAAATTCTCTAGCATCATATTTACATATGGATGGTCTTCAGCCAAAAAAATGACTTTTGGCCTTTCTTTGCACATCAGTGCCTTCTTGGAAGAAGGCGTTAGGCAAACTCATTTCAGTTCCTCTCTTTTCTGAGAAGCCAGCTACTTCAAAGATGGTCTATCTTCAGACTATGACATGTTAAGGAATTCTCCCAGAGGTTGCCAAATTCTGTATGTAGCTGAGTTTAATGTTTCAATACGGGACAAAGTATTTGGAAGTCCACCACTTGGAGACCTTAATCTACATTTCTAACTTAGCTATTTATCAATAACAAAGCTGACAAATACAACTTCATTTCTCTGACAATTTGGGAAATAGCTCCTTCAATCTCACCAATCTCTGTTAAGTGTTGGAAGGTTGGGTAATTTGCCCAACTTTGAATATGGCATGGCATAACTAGACTAGATTCAGGCCACTGAACCCAGAGATCATGTTCTTCCTCACTTTCCTATACTAAAAATCCTTCAAGTCTTGTTTATTCTCTTTTACCTACTATGGATCTGGCATTATTTAGTTGTTCAAATATTGGGAATGATGGTTTATTAAAGGTTTCTTAACACTGCATACTTTTAACTCAAATGCCTTTAACAGGAATTTGAATATTATTATGGATCATATATGATTATTATTTTTCAAAATGAAGGAAGGATACTGTGATATAATCTATGCCTTATTTACTTCTGATCTTACAACCAGCAAAAAATACATTAAAATTTGGAAAAAAAACTGTCATATATCAGCACTACTATAGACCAAATGTGCTTGCCCCCCAAATTCGTATGTTGAAACCAAATCCCTAATGTGGAGGTATTTGGAGGTGGGGCCCCAGGGAAGTGATTAGGTCATGAGGGTGGTGATCTCATAAATAGGATTGTGACCTTATAAAAGAGGCCCTAGAAATATCCCTCAACCCTTCCACTAGGTAAAGATACAACCAGATGTTCATCTATGGACCAGGAACTGGGTCCTCACTAGACACCAAAGTGCCAGAAACTTGATCTGGACTTCCCAGTCTTGCAATATATTTTCTTTCTTTTTTTTTTTTTTAAGATTTTATTTATTTATTTGAGAGAGAGAGAATGAGAGACAGAGAGCATGAGAGGGAGGAAGGTCAGAGGGAGAAGCAGACTCCCCACTGAGCAGGGATCCCAATGCGGGACTTGATCCCGGGACTCCAGGATCATGACCTGAGCCGAAGGCAGTCGCTTAACCAACTGAGCCACCCAGGCGCCCGCAACGTATTTTCTTAGGACCATAAACTTGGCACCATTTCAAGTTGAAATTTAGTTAGGTACCAATTTTGTCAATTCCCACTTAACTTTACAATAGAAACCTCTTTGTTAAAAGTAATACCTCATTAAAGTTCAACCATAATTTAAGATATGGGAAATAAGTTATCATTTACTTCCAGTCTGAATAATTAGGAAAATGCCAACTTAAACAGAAATTCGATCTATAATATTGTTCAACATTAGATAAGAGTTAATGTTTCTGTAAAATAAATAATTAGAATCATATTAGAAATAAGGTAAATCTTTTCCTTTAAATTAAATGTTTTCATCTGATTTTTAAATGAAAATAAGTATTATTTGAAAGTCTTTTAATTTTTTTCAACTTTAAAATCAAAAAGTGAGGAAATTCTTCAAAAAAACCTCAAATTAAATTTGCAACTCACTGACGCCCTATTTGATAGTTGAAGGATTCCTGAAATAAGAAAGCTTTATGTATTGTTAAAGTGGAATACTGGAAACGGCAGATGCTGTCTTTGCCTTGAATTACAAAAGTAAAATATGTAGTTTTGTACCATTTGCAATGGTTACTTGAAGAAGTCAGCAATAAAAATTCAAGTTTAAGTCAAATGTTGCAGCTTTGCAGTGTTTTGCTAGTCATAGTTCACTAAATAGAAAATGTATTTGAAAATAAAGGAGTTAATTCTATTGTGCTGACACCAATAACCAACTGACTTCTAGTGGTTCCTGTGACTTTAGACTCACATCGAGCTTGTCAGAAAAGAAACCAGTTTGGCAATTTTGCAGAACTGTCTGCATATGGAGTCCAACAATGATAACACTTTTGTCCTACATAATATTCTTCAGGTCATGGCATTACGTCAGATCTCCATCTCTAATGTCAGCATACAGGTTGAATACATTTCAGAAAAAGAAATATTTTATAGATTTTAGAGTCTGAAAAAAAATGTAAATGCTGTAAGAATAACAGTAAGCTTATGGCAGGTTCTTGCTTAAGACAAAAACTAATGAGGGCGCCTGGGTGGCTCAGATGGTTGGGCGTCTGCCTTCAGCTCGGGTCATGATCCCGGGGTCCTGGGATCGAGTCCCACGTCAGGCTCCCTGCTCCTTGGGAGCCTGCTTCTCCCTCTGCTTCTCTCTCTCTCTCTCTCTGTCTCTCATGAATAAATAAATAAAATCTTTAAAAAAAAAAAGACAAAAACTAATGATGTAATGTATGGTGATTAACATAACATAAAAAAATAAAATAAAAATAAATAAATAAATAAATTTATTCCATCAAATTCCAACTTTAAAATTCATGAAACAATTCACAAGCATGCCTCTACATTCCAGAATTTACAGAAATGCCCTGTCACCCACTGTCCAGCTGTTACAAATAATTTTGTTAATTTTCCCCAGACTCTTAAGAGCATAATAAGAAATCAGGCATATGAATCTAGGCACAATAGGCTGATCTTACCCTCACTCTGCTCTGGCATATCACATACCTGCCTACACTGTTTCTTTCTCAAGTTTTTCGTCATTCTCTGAAGTGACAAGAATGGAAGAGAGAAGGATGTTTTTAAGTTAAAAGCATTCCATTTAAAGCACTCACATTTATTCTGAGAAAAGACTATATCCTCAAACACAATGTTTGTCTGTATATGGGGTAATCCATTGTGCTGAAACCCAGTAATTCAAAGTTTTCCACATAGTAACAAACTGAGTTGAATGAAGATTAATCAAGTTATATGAAAATCCACAAGGATTTTACGATAACCAATCAACCAACAACAAAAACAGAACTCAGTGAATATTTTGTGATTTTAAATTTTAGTCTATGTAAGTTTTGTTTTCAGTTATTATGTACATTTAAATGTGACAAAAATAGAAAAAAATATTCTAACAGAGGTCAAACTGAACAAAGCAGTATTCATAGATTCTAGAAGTTTTCTTTTTCTTTTTTTAATCACACATTTACCTTTTATCTGTATCTGTATTATATCTATATCCATCACTATATCTACAGATAGTTAACAGATAACATACATTTATCACCTGTCTCCATTGTTAGCCCTTTTAAGGAGACCTGAGGCAGAAAAGTTCTATTTAATTCAAAGTATCTAAATATATAAAAATAAAAATATAGTTATTTGTTTCAATGGACTATACAGTCAGTTGAAAGAGAAACAGAGAGCAAATCCATAATTTATCAGATGATTAAGGATTTCTAGAGGAGAAAAAGCCCTGATTTTTCCTCTGAAAAATGGTATCAAATGTTTTTAGTAGAAAAATATATTTTCATTTCTATCGCTTTCTACTGGACTATCCCAATTTGCATGTAAATATACTTCAATATTGTCCCCCCTAAAGTACTGTTCTTCCCCAGTCCCTCTTGCCTCTTTAGTAATCATCATGGTAGTTTCCAGCATAGGTATTAATTCTATCTCCTCTACTTTCTGCATTATCATAAACAAATTTGATATAAGTATACTGGTTTCTTTACCTATAAAATGAGAAGAAGAAGAAGAATACCTCTTTCCTATGGTTATTGTGGGACTTTAAAGTTAATACATGTAAAATATTTTAAAACAATACTTGAACCTTAAGTGTTCAATACATGTTAGCTAGTATCATTATCATGCATACACTTAAAAAATTTTTTTGAGAAAGTTTGCTATCCTCACCATCTTTATTGTTTTCCAACATTGCTTCTCTCCCCACTACTCCATGCAACCATTTTCTAAGTTACCAGTGTTGTGAATTCAAATGAATGCTTGTCTTTTCTTCTTATCCTGTATCTTTCTCAGTGTTTGCACATAGAAAGTCCTTAAAAGTATCTGTTGACTGACTGATTGAATGCATGATTTAATTACTTAAAGTAGGAGAGTAAAACAAAATCAATACAAAACTATTTGTTATGGTGTGAATGTATGTGTCCCTCCAAAATTCGTATGTTGAAATCCTAATGCCCAATGATGGTGTTAAGAGACAGAGACTTTGGAGGGTGTTGAGGTCATTAGGGTGAGGCCCTCATGAATGGGATTAGTGCCCTTAAAAGAGAGATCCTATTGAATGCTCCAGCGCTTTATCCATGTGAGAATACAATGAGAAGTCTGTGACCCAGAAGAGAACCCTCACCTGATCATGCTGGTACGCTGATCTCACACTTCTAGCCTCCAGACCAGTGAAAAATGTATTTATTATGCTTATAAGTTACTCACTCTGTGTTCTTTTGCTATAGCAGCTAGGATGGACTAAGAAAACAGTGCCCAGAAGTGAAGGTGCTGCTGTAACAAATACCTAAAACTGTGGGAGTGGCTTTGAACTGGGCTGGATAGAGGCTGGAAGAGTTTTGAGGTTTACGCTAGCAAAAGCCTACATTGCCATGAATGAAGTATTAAAAAGCAAGTCTGGTGAGGATTCAGAAAGAGAAGGCTGTAGAGAAAGCTTTAGTCCTGTTAGAGAATATCTAAGTGGTGGTGAATAGTATGTTGGTAAAAATATGGATGTTAAAGACCATTCTAATAAAGTCTCAGATAAAAGTGAGGAACATGTTGTTGAATAATGGAGGAAAGGCCAACTTTGATATAAAGCAGCAAAAAATTTGGCTGAATTGTGTTTATGTCCTCGTGTTTCATAGAACATAGGACTTGTGAGCAATGAAATTGGGTATTTGGCTGAAGCTATTTCTTTTTTTCTTTATAATTTTATTTAATAAAAATTACATATATTTAAGGTGTGCAACATGATGATTTGACTACATATACTTAGTGAAATGATTACTATGGTCAAACTAATTAACATATCTCATCACAAACGTGAAATCATTTCTAAGCAAAGTGTTGAAGGTGCAGCTTGGCTTCTCTTAAATGCTGAGAAGAAAGAAAATGAGGGAAGAAAGAAATAACTTAAAGATGGAATTGTTAATCAAAAGGTAAGAACTTAAAAAACTGAAAGATTCTGAACCTATCCAAATATAAAAAGTGAGAAAGCAGGTTCTGAAGAGAACACTAATGGTATGAGACCAAGGGAACTTCTGGTAAGATTAGTATGGGTAATGAACCAAAATTGTATTCATCCACTCCAGAAGAGAAACAGCCAATTTGAACTGAAGGGGAAGGAGAATGAAAGAAATGAAGAAAAGTGTTGGGACTTCTTAGATTTTACAGGATAAGACATGGAGATATTATTGATTTAGCACATGTGATATTCTTAAGATAAGGAGAGAAGGACCCAGAAGGTGATTCAGAGATTATCAAGGCTGCCTCCTCAGGTTCAAAAAACCCAGGCTACCCCTGGGTTTCAGCAGGCTGGATGACCCCCGACCAAAGCCATGGGGGTAGTGCTGCACAAAGTGTTGGGGATGGACCATTGCCCAGCAAAGCATGGATTATGCTACCTCCACCTAGATTTCAAAGGATGGAGCTTCCTGGAGCCATGAACCTGCAACCCCAGATTGGTAGAGAACCTGCCTGTGATTCCAACCTAGAAAAATTACAGTCAGGCAACTCCAACTTTTGAAAGCTGTCACATGGTCTGTGCTCAGCAAAGTCATGAAGGCAGGGATGCTCCAGTAGGTCTTAAGGTTTTGAGCTTGCTCTGAATCTGTTACTCTTTTTTCCTTTCCTATTTTTCCCTTTTAAAATGGAAAATATCTATCTTATGCCTGTCCCACCATTTTATTTTGGAAGAACATTCTATATTTGATTTCATAGGTTCATAGCTAGAGAGCAATTTGCCTCAAGATGAATTGTCTCACCCACATCTGATTTGTATGATATTTAGATGAGACTTTGGACTTAGAATTTTGAGTTGATGCTGTAATGAGTGAAGATTTTTAGGGCTATTGAGGTGGAAAGAATATATTTTGCATGCAGGAAGGACATGACATAAATGTGGGGAGGGGGCAGAGTAGAATGCTATGGTGTGAATGTTTGTGTCCCTCCCAAATTTGTGTGTTGAAATTCTTATGCCAAATGTGATGGTATTAGGAGGCAGGACCTTTGGGAGTTGCTACTCCGGACTTTGGGAGGCCCAAGCCCTCATGAATGGGAGTAATGCTCTTATGAAAAAAGACCCCACAGAGTTCTCTAGCCACTGCTGCTATGTGAAAATACAATTAGAAGTCTGGCCGAGAAGAGGGCTCTCATCTGACCACACTAGCACCCTGATCTCAAACTTCCAGTCTCCAGAACTGTGAGAAATAAATTTCTGTTGTTTATAAGCTGCCTAGTTTGTGGCATTTTGTTATAGCAGCTCAAACAGACTAAGGCATTTGTTTGCTCATTTTTAAGACCATGTTCTTTTATCTGGATAGAAGAAAAAGGAACAGATCATAAGATTTTTTTAATTTTTTTAAGAACAAAATTTTTAAGAACAAAAATTTTTTTGTGTTCTTTGAGGAAGTAGAATTTTATTGTTAATTTTATAATTCTCTCTCTTCCAACCTTCTCTCCTTATCCAACTTCCTCCAAAGTTGTTAATTTCCACTAACTACACAGTGCTCTGATGGTTTTACTCAAGTCCTATGGAAAAACTTTTTTAGAATTTATTCTCCAACTATTTATTTAGCATCAGATTCACTAGGAACTGTGCTATGGGCTGTAGACAGATGGCTGAACAAGACATATGTCTGTCCTAAAGTGGCTTCCAGTATAGGCCAGAAGATAAATACGCAAACAAATATTTATAATGTAATATGTCCGAGTGCTTCCTGAAGATAGGAACTTGGTCTGCCCTCTTCACTGAATTATTCCTGGCGCATAATCTTAGAATAGATGTTATATAATATTATAGTAGTGGTATGTACCAGTCTGTCTGAGCAATAGTCTATAAAACTCAGCTGGAAATGGGAAAGTTTATGAGCTTTTGAGTACAAATGCCCCAGGACTTGAACTTTATACTTCATATGAGTCCCATGCCAACTGTGTAAAGGTCTATGCCTTATTAAATATTTTGGCTTCTTAAATTGTCTTTCTCCATGATTACCTGTGTATCTTCTAGAGTAGGCATTTGAAAATCCTGTGAAGAAGAGGCAATGTGATCAATTTGAGGGATCTTATCACATGGTTGAAACAGATCTGGTGTGATTTCAAGGGCATGCAGAAAATCTCAAAAACAGAAACTTTTGTCTCTTGGCTTGCTGATACCAGAAATCTCACCCTCTGAGATTTATTCTTTTGGATGAAGGCTTTTAGCTCACTGAAGTGTAAATATCCCCAGGAGAGGAAGCATATTAAATTATCAAACATTTAACAACTTGCTATAATTGCTTTGATCAGATTCTTTCCTGAGAACACAAATTGATCAGAAAAAGCTAGGAAAGGTGCAAGGATATTGGGCCTGGGGGACACCACTACCAGGAAGAAAGGGCTAAGAAGGACTGGGGGTGCCCAAGACAGCCAGCTGGGAAGCTATCCCTGCCAAGTGCTTTTGCCGTTGCCAGCAATCTAGCTTTTCCAGCCTGATGGGACAAGGGTAACATCTGTGCTGGGGCTGTCAGAGTCCCACAGGTGCAGACAATCTAGTTTATTAGAAGTGAATTTGTAAATACAGAGAGAAGCAACTGGCACTTTGAGCCGCCAGAGATTAGCGGCAGTAATGAAACAGGCAAAGACTTGCCTGAACACTGCTTTTATTGGTGGTACAAAACAGTCATTCAAAACAGCTTAAAAGCAGGAAATGCTTACCAAAAACAACTAAAATAATAGAGTTCAGTTTATAATATGAAGTTTGCTTGATGTCTGAAAACAAAAGTTAGCCCAATATACGGAGTATTAGATATATGGTTACAATGTCCTGATTTACTTGAGAAAACCCTGGCAGGGATGGAAGCAAGCGCTTCCAATGTCAATGTCAAATAAAAACAATCACATACTCTTTCTGGAAAATATAAATTATGTCACAGTTTTATGCAGAGACACTTATTTAAAAATAAGTTCCGGGGCGTCTGGGTGGCTCAGTCGGTTAAGCGTCTGACTCTTGATTTCAGCTCTGGTCGTGATTTCCAGGTAATGGGGCTCTGTGCTTAGCATGGAATCTGCTTGTCCCTCTCCCTCTGCCCCTCCCCCTGCTCTTTCTCTCTCTCGAATAAGTAAATAAAATCTTAAAAAAAATTTTTTTATAAAGTTCCACAGTGATTAGTTCAGCAAAGCCAAAGAAGGCTTATTAGCACAAGCACCATCACCACTACTGCCATTTATTACTAACTTTAAAGTTTTAACTTTAGATTTTATATAGGGCATATATATTCTAATCTCATATGCTATACATTGATTCTGTAGGTGGATGAGTGAAAGTGAAGACAGAATCTTAACTTCACAGTTTGTTTCCTTATAAGTCAAACGAGAACTTTAGGTGTTTTCTTTTGGCTTTATTTATCTATGATGCATGATTTAAGCATTTGGAAAAATAGTCATGATTTTTTCAACTTCATGTTCCACCTACACTGCTTCCCCTTTTTGTAGCATTCTACATTTTTCCCTTAATTTGAGATATAAAATTGATAGTCTCAAATCTCCCAGTAAATAAACTGCCTCCACATTCCATGTAGACAAATTTGAAACTTTCTGAGATATACATGTAGTGTGTCATTAAATATGTGCACTGTTACTTCTATCATTAAATTCCACTAAAATATGCATATATATGAATATATTTAATATAATTACATAAAGAATACTATGTATAATTCAATGCTTAATTGTAATTATGTATATACATAATCATCAAATCCTTTTATATTTTATTTATGTATCAGAGAAGGAAAAAATACATTCTAATGAGTTAAAATGTAGGTAGCACTTTTCCAGGATATTTCTTAATATGCTTTCTTAGCCTTCATTCACAAGCTGCCTTATGATCGTTGCTATAGCTTTAAAGCTCCTATATTACTATTTGCTTCATGTTTCTTTAAAACAATTCAGGAACAACACTGCTACCCACTCTTAAATTTTGTTCTGAGCAAAAAACCTCATGAAGTCGCAAGTTTGGTTGTAGGCTATATCAAAACACAACCAAAATACATTTAGAATGAAAACAAATAAAAATTTGTCCACACTGCCCTCAAATTATCCCACACATGGGGAAACAGAGAGGCAATCTTGTATATGAATTAATTAAGAGCAAAGAGTTTGGAGTTAACAGCCCAAGTTTAAACTTGGACCCTAATGCTTAGCTGTGCTTCTCTATTCCTGTTTCCTCATTAGTTAAATAGTGATAATAAAATTATCTACTGTACAGGGCTCTTCTGAGAATTAAGAGAGAATTAAGATAACATGTAAAAAAATTCAGGGTAGTTTCACACAGTGCATGATACAAATATTTTGTGTTTTTTTTTTTTTTGCTAATTTTTACTATATATGAAATAATCTTGGGTGTTTGTATCCCCTTTTTTTCTGTGCAAGCGTTGCTTCAATATTAGCTGTTAGGTTGAGACTGAAGCCCAGATTATTTGATCCAAATCCAAGCCCCCAACAGAGTTGCTAAAGCTTCTAAATAAGTCTAAATCACTTTCCTGAGCAGTTTATTTCCTGGGAGAGTCTAACTTATTGTTCTGAGCATACATTAATCAATTCAAACTTCAATTCAAATATTTACTGAGTGGCTACTGTGCACAACCCAGAAGATATTAAAGGGATATACAAAGATGAGTCAGGCAGAGCTCTTCCTTGGGAGAGTTAATAACATCCACACAATTAACAAGTGACAGGAGCCACGGGAGAGGTTCACACTCCAGGACACTGCCTCTGGAGTTCTGTGAGATGTGAGGTGATTCCTAGCTTAGGGGATCTGAAAATATCAGATCAGAAAACTTTAAGGTGCCAGAGACTCTGCAAAACACTTCAAGTGCATTGCTTCATTGACTTCTGACCACATGCCTCTAAGTTTTCCCATTTTGCAAAAGCAGTAACTGAAGTGTAAATAATGAAGTGAAGTTTGGTCCCAGGTCCAACACTACAGCATGTTATTACATTTATGTTATTTAATATCTGTTAGGAAAAGAAAAACAAAATGTTGTATGTGAGGCTTGGAATTACTGTTTCAGTTGTGTTCCATCCCACTGCTGGCTTGTCATCTGAATGCTATTTACTCTAGTAATTTAGTTCTTTAGAAAATTAAAAGGCATATTGGTGTCCCATGAGAGTTGGCACAGCTTCCAAAATTACTTAGCCTCTTCCCCCTGAAGCAGCTTGTACATTAGGAGAATGAATTTAATTAAATGTAGAATAATTATATTTCTGAATATTTAAATCATAATTCAAAACAACCAAAATGAATATTCTTATTCTAAGCTTAAATAATACACTTTAAATTTTACATTTCCCCAGTCTTTTAAATGCTGACCCTTTGTACATCTTCATCAGTTGGACAATTTCACTTGATTGGGGAAGAGATGTTTCTGCATAGGCTTTAGGTTCTGGTGTAGAGATGACACAATTACCCAGTGTTTGCCAAACACATGCAGTTTTGAAGTAACGTGAGACATTGTTATACAGAATGATTTTGGGGGATGGAATTTTCTCCATATTGTCAAAATTTGTTCCAACATAATCTCCTTTTTTCCTCTCCTATTGTAACTACAGCTTCTGTGGCCCTGAGCAGAGTCAGGTGAGCTGTGGAAAATCTGTCAGATGAACAAACTTAATTAGCCCAGAATAGTTCTTCAGCATTCCTAAGTCCAAGCCCTAAAGACAGATATGATTAAAGTCTATAAAAAATAAAAATGTACTTAAAATGCTATTTTGAGGCTCATTAAACTTGAATTAGTCAACATCTATTTCTTGGGGCAGAATCAATTTGTATTTATTCGATGGTTCTCTTTGGCCAATTAATATTTGGGTGATCACATTAAATAACTTGAATCAAAGCAAAATAATTGAAATACATATTGAAAAAAGTACATTTAAAAATGAGATTGAAAATAATTAGAATTCAGAATAATATATTAATTGTTGATGACTTTTTTTCCCCAGGGAGAATATCGTATATATTGAATAAAGTAAAAAAAAAAAAAAGAAAAAGAAATAAAAAAAAAAAAAACCCTGTGCATGGGTGGCCATTTTTGCTTCTAGCTTAAAGAGGCCACAATTAAACTCTATCTGCCAAATAAATTAAGGTGATATGGAACAAGTGACACTTTCATTTTTCACCTAAAAGGGGTCCAAAAAAATGCCTATTCTTTGTCATCAGGCAACTTCTCTAGAATATCTCTTCAAGATTCTGGCAGAAATGTATAGAATGTTCCTAAACTCTCAGACATATCTGAGCAATTTGTCCTGTTTCGAATTTCATAGTAGCGAATGAAGGGATGTGCTTGAATCAAATTGTGAAAGCTTGTTGGGAAGGGAAATGAAGTTGTTCAGGGCTAAGTGTTTTGATTCTTGTTATATAGTAGTGAGATCAGCAAACTTTTTCCAAAAGGGGACAGAGAGTAAACAGTTTAGACATTGACAGACATCTGATTTCTGTAATTGAGACTCTGCTCCTGTTGTGTGCAAACAACCCTAGACAATAACACAGAAAAGTGGGTGTGGCTGTGCTCCAATAAAACTTGACTTTGAAAGTTGTGGCAGGTCAGATTTGGCTGCGATCTGCTGACCCCTGATATAGGGTAACGTCAAGACTGATGAGACAACTTGGTCAAGGAGGAATAGTTCCCATCAGTTTTTCAGGTGAAGCTGTTTTACAGTTACAGGTGAAACTGTTCTTTACAGTTTAATTTCATGTATATAAAGCTGTGAATGAAGGAATTGGTAGAAATTTCTGATGGGATCCTCAGAAGGGTTTTTGCTGACCAGAAGAGAAGCATCTTATCTGTCACTGGATAAAGATGCTGATCTCCTTATTGAACATCCTGTCTATAATAAATTCTTTATTACCCTTTAGAAAAGCTAAATTTGTTTGATTTCTCCAGGTGGTGTCTATTGTTGGTCCCTCTGTCATCTGTATCTTCCATAGACATTTGTACATTAGTACTTGCAAATGGATAGAAACTGTTTAGTCAGCTTCTCCATGTCTCTTTCACCAGAGGGTGCCAATCACTTATGATGCTTCAGAGCTCTACCTTGTAGGTTGAATCTGTTTCTAAGAGGTAAAGCTTGGTGGACAACATGGTATTAAACTGCATCAAAAAAGAGAGCAATTTCCATAAATTACTGAAGAAGTGCTCTGGTATAAATATCAGGCATGCAATTCCTTCCCATGAGTGAAGTTTGAGCAGCACCAAGTAGGGCCTTCTAGTCCAGGATTATCCAATATCCATTGCCAAACTACCAACTCTCAGATCTCAGGATAAAGAAGAGCTTTCCTATTATTTCTATGTTAGCTATGCAGGGAATTGCTGTACTTTAGCTGGAATATTATAACTTGGCTCTCACTCTCCAGGGTCTATTTCACAAACCAAATAATAATGGTATATGGTATATATCCATGCAGATAAAAATAATCTGGGGTCATATTGAGTTGAGACAGTATCCAAAGTAAGCCATGAATTTGATGACAGGAAATGGAAAGTGAAGAAATTCAAAGCTGAGAGTAGGCAAAGTGATGAAAACTGGCATTTGTCTATTAATCAATGTTGGGAAACCATTAACCTAAATCTGAACACTATTCTGATATTTGAATCACTCTGGTAAACTCCCTGCAGAGTTATTTGCTGGCATACGCTTGAATTTCTCCAGTTATGGAAAATTTTCTAGCACTTGAAATATCTCACTTGTTCTTTGATTCTAGGAGCGTTTCTACTTTGCACTGAAATCGATCTTCCTATAACCACACCATTAGTCCTTATCTTAGTCTGTTGGGCTTTCCATTACAAAATACCAAAGCTAAAATACTAGTTGGCTTGAATAACAGAAATTTATTTTCTCACAGCTTTAGAAGCTAATTAAGTCCAAGATCAAATTGCTAACCAATTCAGTTCCTGGTGAGAGCTCTCTTCTTGGCCTTCAGAGGGTGACCTTATTACTATATCCTCAAATGGGAGAAAGAGCTCTGAGCTCTTTTTATAAGGGCACCAGCCTATTGAAACACGGTTCCATCCTTATGACTTCTTTTAACCTTTTTTTTTTAAAGATTTATTATTTGAGAGAGAGAGAGAGCACAAGCAGGGGAAGCAGCAGAGGGAGAGGGAGAAGCAGGCTCTCCGCTGAGCAGGGAGCCCGAAGCGGGGCTTGATCCCAGGACCCTGGGATCATGACCTGAGCCAAAGGCAGACGCTTAACTGACTGGGCCACCCAGGTGCCCCAACTTCTTTTAACCTTTATCCTCCTGAAAGGCTCTATCTCCAAATACAGTTACACTGAGGGTTAAAGCTTCCATACATGAACTTCAGGGAGGAACACATTCAGTCCATAACAGTCTTCATTCTGTTTCATATTACCACATAAAATAAGTTTCATCTCTTTTCCATACACCGACTCTACCAATATCTGAAAACATTTTTTGAATCTTCTGTAGCTTCACTAACTTTTCTAAAATGACTTCTAGTCTTATCAGTATTTTGAACCATTCTCTGAATATGGGCCAAAAGATCATTATCACTCTTATAAAAGGGGTAACCAGAACATTAATAACATAAGCACATTTAATTAGTCTCAGCAAGAATTTTTATTCTCATTATCTAATTCCTACTTATATATCTCTTACAATCTAAGAATAGATTTTTCCAGTTACACCTTAGCTACATCATATTATTGACTTTACTGTGCTTTCTTTCAACTAGAATAACAGCTTTTTTTCAAATATGTGTATGACCTCTAAACATATTCTCCTATATCTTTATTCTTGTATTAGTTTCTTTGACTCAATTTTAGAGCCCTGTATTGATGATGATGACATCAATGAAGATGATAATAATAATGATAATGATCTTAATGTTGACAAAAAAGGAAAAGGAGATGAGCGTCACTTGAGTGTTTGTTATGTGCCAAACACTGTGATGAAAGTCTTATATGCATTAGACTATTTAATCCATAGACTCTTATGATTGTAGGTATTATTTTTTTTTAAAGATTTTATTTATTTATTTGAGAGAGAGAGAGAATGAGAGATAGAGAGCACGAGCGGAAAGAGGGTCAGAGGGAGAAGCAGACTCCCTGCCGAGCAGGGAGCCCGATGTGGGACTCGATCCCGGGACTCCAGGATCATGACCTGAGCTGAAGGCAGTTGCCTAACCAACTGAGCCACCCAGGCGCCCGATTGTAGGTATTATTATTCCAAAACGGTAAATGAGGAAATAAACCTTTACAAGAAATAAATCTTCGGGGCACCTAGGTGGCTCAAGTGTCTGCCTTCGGCTCAGGTCATGATCCTGGAGTCCTGGGATCGAAACCCGCATCGGGCTCCCTGCTCAGGAGGGAGTCTGCTTCTCCCTCTGACCCTCCCCCCTCTCATGCTCTGTGTCTCTCTCTCTCTGTCTCAAATAAATAAATAAAATCTTAAAAAAAAAAAGTACATCTTCAATCTGTCTTTCACAACTACCGGGTTCCATAATTTTGACCAATCTGTAACAATTCTAACCATATATTTTTTTATACATGCTGACAATGTTGGGGCATTGGAAAGAGCAAACTACACCCCTAAACTAGAGATAAGAACATGAGCCATTACTTAAGATATTCTATACTACCTGAAAAGTTATCTAGCACTTCTTCCTGAACAGTGCCATGTTGTTTTGACCTACCTCCTGGGTCAGAATTTCTTTCTTTCTTTCTTTTTTTTTTTTTTTAAGATTTTACTTATTTATTTGAGAGAGAAAGAGAGAGAGCACAAGCGGGGGTAGAGGCAGAGAGAGAGGGAGAAGCAGACTTCCTGCTGAGCAGGGAGCCCGATGCGGGGCTCGATCCTAGGACCCTGGGATCATGACCTGAGCCGAAGGCAGACGCTTAACCAAATGAGCCACCCAGGTGCCCGGGTCAGAATTTCTTGGGGCACTGTAAGTTGGAACTATTCCTGACCTAGTGGTAACTGTGATATTTTCTTTAGTTGTGAATACATACTTTTGTCAGGTTAGAGTTTTTAGAAATTCAACTATGAGATAGTAGTGCCAGCTTTCAGGCAGCTAAGGATGAAACTTTGGATGGAAAATTATTTTCTTTTTTACTTGTTTTACTACAAAATACATACAGCATAGTTATAAAAGCACCACTCTATTTCTATATGTAATAGGCCTGCAGAATGCCAAATGGAAAACCAATATTCCTATTACTATATGAAATGTACTACAGCTAGGTTAGTGAATGCCAAAGAAAGTATTTCTTAAAGGAGGGAAGATTTTAAGGACTTCATTTTCAATGCATATGTTATCCCATTCCTATGCCTTGTGGGCTCTCAGATGTACAACAAACAAAAGAAGGAGGCTTAGCTGATCTAGCCCTTTGCAGCAAAGGGACTCAGAAATCTTTTATCTTGAAAACCTAGGAGTAACTCAGAAAGGGAAAATCAATCTCAGGCGAAACCAAATATGCTCTAAGTAAGTGTTTTGGACACAATACATCCAAAAAGTGATCCTTTCTGGAAAATGTGCTAAAGAATATAGAACTACAATATATTCCTACTATCATAATACTGAATTAAGAACTATAAAGGTACATTTTTTTAAGAAAACCAATTTTATGATTTACTCAGAAAACATGTTCTTTGTACCTACTATGTGCTAGGACCTAAGACCCTGAAGATAAAAAATACAAATTAAATGTAATGAGTATTTTCCAAAAGACCTTAACATATAGGGGAGGACACAGATACAGAACTTACTAAAGAGAATGTGTAGACTGTAATAAGGGAAAGATGGTTTCTCCTTATGGGTCCAAAAGAAGTATTCACAAAGTAGCTAAATTTGAATAAATTAGATAATAATATAATCTACATTATATATATGTATATATATCATTTTTAATGGAGTATTAAAAATTTTAGTCCATATTGTCTCTTTTTTATAATTTTAATTACATTTACTAAATATTTTCCTACAATAAAAGCGATGGCCTCTCAAAACATCTTTCCACAAATCTAACATAAATAAAACTTCTCTTGGGTTTGAGGGAAATGTAATCAGAAAAGTACTGCTTCAATAATTACATTTTTTTCCTCTTTAAAGCTGCTTATATCTTTAATTGTTTTGAGTGCCAGAGCTTTTTACTTATCCCTCCCCTTCTTAACTCAATGGCAGCTATAATTTTAAACATAAGATGGACTCATGCATGAAAATAACATTTACAAATAGCCAATTATGTCCCTCCAAGTATTTTCTCAGAAATGGCTTTGCTTTCTTACCCCTGGAATAAGTTGATTATTATCTAGCTGTTAGTTGTAAGTTATTTAGTAGGGTTTTTTTCAGGATCATTTTTTTATTACCTCTATTTGGGACTGTTTGAACACTCAACTTAGAGTGATGATATCAAATAGATGGAGGAACCCGTCAACAATTTGTTGCCAGAGTTAGCGCTGCCTTTTATTGCCTGGTAATTTTATATAAAAGCTTCAACTTCAACATCTGCAACATCAACTGCTGGCCTTCAGATGATGACCACGAATGACAACAGGGGAGATATATAAATGCAGTTTGCATTACCAACAAGATCTATACTGAAAATCACTAAACATGAATATAGGAACACAGCCCTAGTTCGAATTCCAAATTAATTTGAGTAGAAATTCATGAAATAATGTATAAGCCATAAGACTATATTTTCCATAGTCATAATAGTTATTTGAGTGACAAAAGACAGTCAAAATAGTTTTTCCTATTCATGTGGAAGACTTCCTGGTACTCTGACAAGACCATTTCAAAGCGAGCACATCAAAGCAATATATTTATAAATTGTATCAAAATTTCACAGTAAACATAAAAAGTATTTCCTTGCAATATTATTTCAGAATATAAAACCAAATTCCTGATGTTTAATACCTTATGTTAAAAGATTATAGAAAAGATGGTGATTATTAGAACAGACCAAGAGTGAACCAGAAACTGACTATTCCTGAGCTTTTGTTGTTTTGAGGGAGGAAGGAAGGAATGGGAGGGCCTAACTGTCCTGATAAAACTATATAATAATAGGAAATAACATCTTTTACTTGCATTTTCACTGTAACAGCAGTGTCATAAGTAGGGTTATCATTGTGAAACTATTCTGAGACTTCATGAGTTTTCCCAGGGGCCTCATTTAAGCCGTCAAAATTCAAACCATTACCTTTTAAAGGACCTATGATGTCACCATCCTTCTGGACTTTCTTTCCTTCATTGTTTAACTATCTAACTCTGCCATACTCTCATATACCTCTGGCTCTGCATGTGGTTAAATTGTTTTCAATGTCAACTTAATCAACACTGAGAAATCTCCCATTTTTTGCTAGATATGCAGTTTTTTCTTTTATAAACAATTTGCATTGAATTTTCCTTGTGTTTTAACATTTGACAATTGCCAAAGAGACGGTGGGCTTTCCCTCTGATGTTGATGTAATAGGTCTAGCCACACGCTGATGGTAGGCCGAGAGGGATGCTTCTGTGGGCGGGATTTGAAAGTGGCCACTTCATTAGTGAATGTTTTCATGTCCTGATGACTTGTCTTCCCTGTGTAACCTACCAACCAGCTGTGATTCACACAAACTATTTAGTAAATCTTGTTTAGTTTCTTTGTTTTCAAATGGAGATTATAATAGTTCCTACTTCCTGGGGTTGTGATGAGGAAACTATTTTCTGTAAAGTTCTTAGCAGACTGGCTCAGAGCAAGTGTTCAATACACATTGGCTATTGCTTCATGGGAAGCTACTCGAAATCATAATCATTCTGTCAATGGTAGCTAGGACAAGAGAAGCACAGTTTATTAATAAGGTCTTAGACTAACTACATCTAAAATTAAACTAAGCATCCTTTCTTGTTTTTTTTTAATTTTATCCTATCACAGCTACATATCCCAAAAAATGTAAATAACTCCACAATAATATTAAAACATTAAGAGTAAGGTATGTCATTACTGAAAATTTCTAAAACACCAAAGGAAGGCAGGATAAGGGTAGTTGTATAGCAAGATATCCTAAAAAGTATCTTTAAATATCCTTCCTTCTTCATAAAGCCTACCTTTGTAGTAGCTGGTCCAAAGCTCCTCTCTTGCTCTTTACCCCAACCTCTCTCTTCATTTTTCTGACTCACACTATGCACCCCTTACTTACCCTCTTTCTTCAGCATTCCAGATTTTTCCTTTTATAATCATCTCCCTCTTCTTTCATACCCACTTAAACTTAACCTCCAGGCTTTTTCCTGTTTTCTTCACTATTCATATCTTCCCAACTAAGATCTAGGGACTAAGCAAATCAATCAGGAATCCTCCATAAACACCAAGATTTTTCTTGGTCACAGTTGACTTTGGTTCTGCTCTTGGGTGTCATTAGTAGTTGTCTGAACGTGGTTCAGTCATTTTACTCTCTGTTTTTTCACATATAGGAGAGATTTAAGCTCTGATTGCTAAGCTACCTTTCAATTAAAATTTTGTATGAGTTTCTAATTATTATAAACTCCAAATTTAAGAACACTATAAATATGACATACATGGAAAATAAAAATACATTATTTTATTATTGATAATAAATTAATTCTTTTGCAAAGAAGATTCTTGTTTAATCACAGAAGGATACAAACATGGTGCTCTATACAAGTGTTTTCTTCCCTACTAATGGCAAATGAATCTACTTTCCCCAAAATAACATGCTTTAAGGCTTCTTTATCTTCAAAATGTATCTGATTTTGAAAAATGATTCTAATTAATCCAAATGAAGTGGTCTTTGGAATTTTTATTAAAAAATAATTTTACATTAAAGAAACCAATTAATAAAAGATGACTATTTTAAATGGTATTTTTATTTTTCTCATTATTTTTTGTTCTTTTTACTATTTAAGGATCATTCAAGTGTTTGTATTTAAGTTATTTAAATTTCCAGACATAAAGTCAACCATTCAGAAAAACCTCAAGTAAAAATAAACATGATAGTGAAATCAGGAAGCCATGAAAACAATCAAGGAAACACAAGAATAAAAGCAGAACAAAAAGTAAAGACACAGAAGAAAAAAAAATTCTTTTCAGTTGGCCTACTAAGGAATGCTAGCAAGGACACAGGAAGAATGAGTGGTGGCAGGAGAATGAAAGAAAAGAGCAGGAATGTAGGCGAAAAAAGGCACAAGAGGAGAAGGGAAGTGAATGTTAGACTGCAGAAATAATTAGAAATGGTAACATGTGGGCAACACACCTCTCTGGAGTGTGAAGTAATGACAAGAGAGAATGGAGAGAACGCTTAAAGAGGACAGAGAAATATCACCTAGAACATCACTATAGGGCTCAGTATACCCCAGTCCCTCCACTGTGCTCAGGCATGCCGCAGAAGTCCAGGCAGCTCAGGCCACCTTGAAGGGGATCAGACACTGAATGAGTGCAGCTTGTGGGCACTCATAGGAAAGTCACAACCTGCAGCTTTTGACGTCCTGTACTTGGCATGCGCCACACAAACAACAGAACAATTAGTATATAATCTACAGAGGCACTACTAGAATATACTTCAAAGAATTATATTGTCTGTAGTGCACTCTGTAAATATGTAAGTATAAATATGTAATGTATGAAATGGGTATGAATTACTTTTAATATACACCTCAGGGGTATTTGGTTAATATGTTTAAGTATTTGTGGTAGATCACATTCCTGTTTGCAATCTTATCTCTATTATACATTTTCTTTTTCAGCATGAACTTACCATTTCTCTACCAAGAAATGGAGTCTATTTCTTCTCAACCTTGGATATCAGCTGACCTGGCATTGTGAAAGCAACAGAAGTGATATCTCAGAAGCCTAGAAATTAAGAAGGCCTAGCAGCTTCTGTTTTTGTGCTCTGAAGAAAGCCAATCACCACATAGGTAGTCTAAGTATCCTGAGATGGCCACAGGGTATGGGAAAAAACCCACACCAGTCATATGGAGAGGCAATAGGCAGAGAGAAAGAGAGGGAAAAAAAAAAAAAAAAAAAAAAAAAACAGAGAGAGAGAAGGGGAAAAAAAAAAAAAGAATGAGAGAGGCCCAGCCAGCATTCTATTTTTCCAATTATCTTGACTGAGACATAAGACATGTGAATGAAACAGTCATTTTGGACATTCCAGCCCCAGAAGTTTCCAAGTGGAATAAAAAATAAGCTCTCCTCACTGGACCCTTCAATATTGCAAAGTTGTGAGCAAATAAGTGATACCTGGTGTTTTCAGGACTAAATTTTTAATAATTTATTATGAAGCATTAGGTAAATGAAACAATCGGTAATCAGCACTTGAAAGTTGGTTACTTAACACTTCAGATGTCCTTATCAAAATACAAAAAATATATTTTGTTAATTAATATATGGAATGTTAGATCTAATATGTATTAAAGAAATGAGTACTATGGTCATTTAGAAAGTTTTCATAACTAAGTATAAGAACAGAGCCAACACAGAATGACATTAGGCATGCAGCCTTATTTGTCATTTCTTTTTCACTTTACAGAAGTATGTTTTTCTTCACCTTACTGTATCATGAAGCTGTTTGCTGTTGCTGCCATCAAAATGTCATGCATTAGCTTTAAAATTAGTCTTTTATGCAAAACATGACTTACAGGGGCCAAGGACATATGAGATTTACCCAGGCTAAAAGATATGGTGGTACAATTTTTTACACTTCATGGCAGATTTAACAAAATTTAATCTAGGCTTGTTTATTTTGTAACATACCCTTCTTGGTGAGGTTGTGGGGAAGGGGACATAAAGATACTACCCACCTCTAATTACCATATTCTATAGATACTTACAAAAAAACCCTGACAATGACCCAAGAGCCAAATTGGCTCTAGTCAGTTTATGAAATCAGGAAATTCTGGCCAATGCAGTAAGTATAGGAAGTGGCAAAAGAGAAGACTGATTATTGTAGATATCTTTCTCTACTTTGTATTACCAGGTTTCTTGAGAAGACGAAGGAGAACAGACAAAAGATATATTTAAAAGTTTAAAAAATGATACATTTTGTACAAGCCTCCAGAATAAATGATCTCAAATACCAGAAATTATAACTGGTTAAAGCATTTTCAGCATGAAGCTATCCCCCTGTCAGTAACTGTATGTTCTTTCATGTTTACTAGTAACCCTCATGCGAATTTAATTCTATTCTCCTCAAATTAATACAATCCAAAAGTAAAGTTAAATTCAGTATCTTTCTACTCAGTAAACATGTGTGAGTCCCTGTAGAGCGAGATATAAGCAGTGAATATTAAAATGCAAATAAACAAGAGAAGTATGTAACATACTTTCAAAAAGTATGTACCATAGAGAAAGAAGATAAAAGACAAAGTCATAACTGCAGTAAAAACAAGATGAGAAATGCTAGAACAGATATAAATACAGGTTGCTATGGAATTGGGAAATTAACTCAGACTTCACTGTCAGGGAAAGCTGCCTTAGAAACTAGAGGACAGTACAACAGGAGCTCACTGGGTACAGACAATTAGGGGGGGTCTTCCAGGCAGAGTTAGAGACCTACAACAAAAGCACAGGGCAAATGGGCTCTTGATGCAACTACATGGAACCACAGTCCTGTGGATGAATATGAAACCTCAGGCAAATGGGGGTCTCAGGATAAAGTCTGTATTTACAAACCAGTAAGAAAGGAGCCTGAAGAATTTGAAACAAGTCAATGGTACGATATCTTAGAAACACTCCTCTGTCAGCCCTGTGGAGACATACTAAGAATGCCAATGATTTCTAGAAAGACGTGGGGAACTTGAGCCACTTTGTTTTCTCAAAGGTGGTTTTAGAATTCTGGACTCTCTTTGGGTAATCTCATTCCCTCTCATTGCTTCAATTATAGCACAAAACCAGTCAGATCTCACTTTGGAGCTTCATCCATTGTCTCATGGAAATCTTGACCTGATACTCCCTTGAGGCATTTTAGAGTTCATAGGTACAAAAGTGAATTTATCATCTTTCCCTTCGACTTGCTTGACTTCCAGTATTTTCTACCTCAGGGTTGTTTTTCTCAGCTACCTAATCAGCTCAGAATAGAAACTGGGCTGTTGTCCTTGACTTTACACACTACTTCAACTTAAATCTAATTGTTACCTGTCTTATTGATTTTAATCCAAATAGTTACAAAATCTGTTTCCTCCTCTCTCTCATTTCCCTGTTCAAATTGAGACTTTTTTTTCTCTAAACTATTTGGCTCTCTCCTACCTAAGCCACCATCCTCTGCTCTTCTCCCAAATGCACTCCCATAGAGCTGCTAATATAATTTATTTAAAACTTAAAAACTTAAAGTCTGATCCTGCTGGATGAATTCCAGCTACTTAAAATGACATCTACGGCTTTCCAAGACCTAGCTCCTGCCTCCTGTTCAGCTTCATCATTTACTCTCTCCTAACATACTGTATATTTTGAGAAAGCTGAATTGTTAGCACTTCTTCACTCATACCGTTTTTTTTTTCCTCCCCTTGTCTTTAATCACACTGTTTTTTTTTTTCTGTTGGTCTGTACTCATCAGTTCTCTCTTTTCCAGGTGGTCACTGCCATCTTTTCAGACTCAATTCACCTGTTATGACCCCAGCTGGGTTACATCTCCTTGTCCCTTTGTATATCCAAATCCTCAAGATGCACTGCTTTTGGGACAGTTTATTAGAATGTTATCTCTCCTTCAGTTGTCCAAACTCAAAGGAACAGGGCCTTTTGTACATGTTGCGTTCTTAGTGTATGCACATCATTTGACAAAGAGTAAAAGCACAACAAACATTTGCTGAAGAATGAATGAACAAATAGTGCCACATCCAAAGGCCAGACAAATGCAATGTAAAGTAGCTTATCATAATGCTGAGTAGTTTTCTTGTAGAGCTGCTCTGTTCAATGCCACATGCAGCTATATCACTTGAAATGTGGCTAGCCTGAACTGAGATGTAAGAAACACTAAATTTCAAAGATTTATTATAAAGAAAAAGCATGAAATGTATCCTATTGTTTTCATGTGGATTACATTTTGAAATGACATACTGGGTTACATAAAATGGATTATTAGAATTAATTTTGCTTGCTTCTTTTCGCTTCTTCAATGAGGCTATGAGGAAACTTAAAATTATAAATTTAAAGTTGCATTGGAAAGAATTAAATGTAGACTGTTTGAAATATTCCTTCAGTGACTTTCTAGATGGAGGCTGAACATGACTGTTCCATAGTGACTGGTTTTGCTTGGATAATGCTTGTCAAAGAGAATCTTAGCTGGTGCCAATGAATTTAACACTGAGAGGATTATTTGTTTCTTTTGGTTTTTGTAAGAGATATGTTGATGTAGTTTTTACTGAGGTGATTATTCATAGCAAAGATGATGTTTTAGCATTTCATTTGCCTAGTCTCTAGCACAGTGGTATCACACATTTCATGTTCCAGAAATGGGTGATAGATGAATGAATGTCCTTTGTCAGGTAAAATAAGGGCAGGTTGACTGCTCATACACATATGGATTTTACACATTCCATATGGAATAAGCTATTTGAAGATTTAAAAATATGTTTTCTAGTTTAAAATTTAGCATTTTCAGAATACTATCATTTGATGATGCTATTAGCTGATATTCCTCAAAATAAAGAATATGGTGAAGTAATTTTCAGAAATGCTACATTCTGTATCCTTCTGCTTAAAGATTAAAACAAACATTAGCATAATAAAGAATGAGCAGTTTTTCAGAGAAAAAGCAAAACAAAATAGCCTGTGTAAACATGTTTAACTCAGTATTTCAAACTTTTCACTAGTTTTCATCTGCAAGTCTTTTTTTAAAATCATTCAAAAACAATTTTATCTCTTCTTACAGAGGGGCATCTAATCAGCAGGCAAGTATAGGCAACCTCATTTTATTGTGTTTCACTTTATTGCACTTTGCAAATATTGTGTTTTTTATAAATTGAAGGTTTATGGCAACTCTGAATCAAGGAAGTCTATCAGCACCATTTTTCCCAGTAGCATTTGCTCACTTCATGTCTCTGTGTCACACTGTGGTAATTCTTGCAATATTTCAAACATTTTCATTATTATTAAATTTATCAGGGTGATCTGTGATTAGTGACTATGACTTGCTGGGGGCTCAGATGATGGTTAGCATAAAGACACATACACTGTTCTTTTAAACATAATGCTATTGCACATTTAATAGACTATAGTATAGAGTAAACATAACTTTTATATGAGCTGAAAAACAAAACATTAATCTGACTCACTTTATTGTGGTATTTGTTTTATTGTGATGGTCTGGAACTGGACCTGCAATATCTCCAAGGTATATAATTATTTATTTCTCCTGAATGGTCCCTTCCTATGTTTATTTAGTAATAAACCATACATACCCTTACTCAAAAAGAGTGATTCATTTTCGTTGCCAAGAAAACACTGACCCCAAGAAGATACAGAAAGGTTTTGTGAATATTTTCATTAGTACATAAGATCCACAAATACAGAACTTTATCTGATTACTCAACAGTGAATCCCCAGCAAAACACAATGCCTAACACACAGTAGATATTCTCTAGATGGATGGATGGGTAGATGGATGGATGGATGAATGGATGGGTGGATAGATACATATAATTAGATAGGCTTTCTTTGGATAAATAAATGAATACATTTTTGCTCTAATTCTCCTTGCTATCACCTCATTTAAAACATACTGGTGAATTAAGATGATTTTCAAGATATAAATTGACTTAAAAGGAGGTCCCAGAAGATAGTTGAACTCAAAAAACACACATTATGCCAGAATTTTTCATTCATTAATAATATAAAATGTTTCTTGAATTTTGTTTGAAATAGACATTGCATTAAAAGTCAGGTATTAAAACAAACGAAGAACAATGTGGGCTGGTAAAATGTGTCTGATACTGTTACTTGTAGTAAAGGAGCATAACATGTTTTAAAAGCATGAGTTTAAATTTTGGCCTTACCACTCAATAGCTATGTAACCAAAATCAGGCCATCAACTGCTGCATGCCTCAATTTCTTCATCTGTAAAATGGAATTAGTAATATTATCTACTTCCAAGAGCTATTAAAAGTATGAAATGCGATAGCAAGTATGAACAGCTGTAGAGCACTGTACAAAGAGAAAGTACTCAGTAACTACTAACTACTGTGATAAAGACAATGGTTTTATAAAGAAGGATACTTTATACAGATATTTTTTGGGAAGAAAAATTTTCCAAAATGATCCTACTTCTACACATCCTTGAAATATCACACCAGGTTTCTTCTTTGTAGACCCAAATTCATGGTAAGTGAGATCACACAATATAGTGGATCTTGGAGCTGCAATACCTGGGTTCAAATACAATCATGATTCCACCACTCCCCAGTTGTGTGTCCTTGAGCAAGCTGATCAATCTCACTGTGCTTCAATTTCCTTAGCTGTAAAAGAAAGGTAAGTGTCTATTTACGAGGTTGTTATAAGGACCCAAAAAACTAATATTTGTAATGAACTCAGAGTATATCCTGGCCAAAAAAGAAAAAAGAGGAATACATGTTCCAGAATGTTCTCTTATGTGCTGAAGAAATGAGCAGATGAATGTTCCTTTAAGTTATATAGATGATATGATTCCTCATATCAGTGATAAAGACTAACAGATACGGTATTGGAGCCTGAGGAACAGTCAGCAGGCAAGAGTGACAGTGAAGAACAAGACTTTATGAAACTGCAGAAAATAATTTCTGCTTTTCTATTCTGGAAAGATAGATAAGTTACAGTGTTTTAAATGACAGGAAACTGCATTTTCACATTGATAACTTTTTAAAGTAATTGCTGCAAAAATAAAACATAGAGTGAATATAAGGAAAACAAAAAGGTAATTATATTTATACCAAGTACTTAAGAAATTATTTAGCATATGGACTGAAATGAAATATTTCATAACATGGACATCCATTTGTGCATCATAATCAATCTCAGAACTTTTATTTCCAGAGTAGAGTACATGGGACTAGACATAACTTCAAATAGAATTTCTTGTGTTTATTTAGCACAAGACAGAATTAAACTTTAATGTTGGAAAGAAACTCAAAATAAAGTAATAGCAAAGGATAACAGTTATTTAATGCACACTATGAAATACCTCAATCGTTCTTATTACAATCCTAGAATGGTGGCATCTCCATTCTGCAAATGAAGAAAAAGAATCCAAGAAGGGGTAAATGGCCTGCACAAGGTCCATGGTGAAGAATTGGGAGAGGTAGGATTCAGCTCCAGAGCTCCAATTCTTAATTCTGGAGCTCTATTACTTCTTCTGAATTAATACTTGTAGTAATGTCACTGATTTCTAAGAAAGCACTATCTTATGTCATGCAGAAAATGGAACGTGCCTCAAAGGCAATATATTCACAAAGTCTTAGCCCTAAAGGGTTGGTTCTTTTTTCTTTTTTAATTTTTTTATTGTTATGTTAATCGCCATACATTACATCATTAGTTTTTGATGTACTGTTCCATGATTCATTGTTTGTGCATAACACCGAGTGCTCCATGCAGAATGTGCCCTCTTTAATACCCATCAACAGGCTAACCCACCCCCCACCCCCCTCCCCTCTAGAACCCTCAGTTTGTTTTTCAGAATCCATTGTCTCTAATGATTCGTCTCCCTCTCCGACTTACTCCCCTTCATTCTTCCCTTCCTATCTTCTTTTTTTTTTTTAACATATTGCATTATTTGTTTCAGAAGTACAGATCTGTGATTCAACAGTCTTGTAAAATTCACAGCGCTCAACATAGCACATACTCTTCCCAATGTCTATCACCCAGCCACCCCATCCCTCCCACCCCCAACCACTTCAGCAACCCTCAGTTTGTTTCCTGAGATTAAGAATTCCTCATATCAGTGAGGTCATATGATACATGTCTTTCTCTGATTGACTTATTTCACTCAGCATAACACCCTCCAGTTCCCTCCACGTCGTTGCCAATGGCAAGATCTCATTCCTTTTGATGGCGGCATAATATTCCATTGTGTATATATACCACATCTTCTTTATCCATTCATCTGTCGATGGGCATCTTGGCTCTCTCCACAGTTTAGCTATTGTGGACATTGCTGCTATAAACATCGGGGTGCACGTACCCCTTTGCGTCCCTACATTTGTATCTTTGTGGTAAATACCCAGTAGTGAAATTGTTGATTGTATGGTAGCTCTATTTTCAACTGTTTGAGGAACCTCCATACTGTTTTCCAGAGCGGTTGCACCAGGTTGCATTCCCACCAACAGTGTAGGAGGGTTCCCCTTTTTCTGCATCCCCACCAACATCTGTCGTTTCCTCACTTGTTAATTTTAGCCATTCTGACTGGTGTGAGGTGGTTATCTCATTGAGGTTTTGATTTGGATTTCCCTGATGCTGAGCGATGTTGAGCACTTTTTCATGTGTCTGTTGGCCATTTGGATGTCTTCTTTGGAAAAATGTCTGTTCATGTGTTCTGCCCATTTCTTGATTGGATTATTTGTTCTTTGGGTGTTGAGTTTGACAAGTTCTTTATAGATTTTGGATACTAGCCCTTTATCTGATATGTCATTTGCAAATATTTTCTCCCACTCTGTCGGTTGTCTTTTGGTTTTGTGGACTGTTTCTTTTGCTGTGCAAAAACTTTTTATCTTGATGAAATCCCAATAGTTCATTTTTGCCCTGGCTTCCCTTGCCTTTGGCGAAGTTTCTAGGAAGAAGTTGCTGTGGCTGAGGTCGAAGAGTTTGCTGCCTGTGTTCTCCTTTAAGATTTTGATGGACTCCTGTCTCACGTTTAGGTCTTTCAACCATTTGGAGTCTATTTTTGTGTGTGGTGTAAGGAAATGGTCCAGTTTCATTCTTCTGCATGTGGCTGTCCAATTTTCCCAACACCATTTGTTGAAGAGACTGTCTTTTTGCCATTGGACATTCTTTCCTGCTTTGCCAAAGATAAATTGACCATAGAGTTGAAGGTCCATTTCTGGGCTCTCTATTCTGTTCCACTGATCCATGTGTCTGTTTTTGTGCCAGTACCATACTGTCTTGATGATGACAGCTTTGTAATAGAGCTGGAAGTCCGGAATTGTGATGCCGCCAGCTTTGCTTTTCTTTTTCAGTATTCCTCTGGCTATTCTGGGTCTCTTCTGGTTCCATACAAATTTTAAGATTATTTGTTCCATTTCTTTGAAAAAAGTGGATGGTATTTTGATGGGGATTGCATTGAATGTGTAGATTGCTCTAGGTAGCATTGACATCTTCACAATGTTTGTTCTTCCAATCCATGAGCATGGAACGTTTTTCCATTTCTTTGTGTCTTCTTCAATTTCTTTCATGAGTATTTTATAGTTTTCTGAGTACAGATCCTTTGCCTCTTTGGTTAAAATATTCCTAGATATCTATGGTTTTGGGTGCAATTGTGAATGGGATCGACTCCTTGATTTGTCTCTCTTCTGTCTTGTTGTTGGTGTATAGGAATGCCACTGATTTCTGTGCATTGATTTTATATCCTGCTGCTTGACTGAATTCCTGTATGAGTTCTAGCAGTTTTGGGGTGGAGTCTTTTGGGTTTTCCACATACAGTATCATATCATCTGCAAGGAGTGAGAGTTTGACTTCCTCTTTGCTGATTTGGATGCCTTTGATTCCTTTTTGTTGTCTGATTGCTGTGTCTAGGACTTCTAATACTATGTTTAATAGCAGTGGTGAGAGTGGACATCCCTGCCGCGTTCCCGACCTTAGGGGAAAAGCTCTCAGCTCTTCCCTATTGAGAATGATATTCGCTGTAGGTTTTTCGTAGATGTCTTTTATGATATCTATCCCTATATTCTGAAGAGTTTTGATCAAGAAAGGATGCTGTACTTTGTCAAATGCCTTTTCTGCATCTATTGAGAGGATCATATGATTCTTGTTCTTTCTTTTGTTAATGTGTTGTATCACATTGATTGATTTGTGGATGTTGAACCAACCTTGCAGCCCAGGGATAAATCCCACTTGGTCGTGGTGAATAATCCTTTTAATGTACTGTTGGATCCTATTGGCTAGTATTTTGGTGAGAATTTTTGCATCCATGTTCATCAAGGATATTGGTCTGTCATTCTCCTTTTTCATAGGGTCTTTGTCTGGTTTTGGGATCAAGGTAATGGTGGTCTCATAAAATGAGTTTGGAAGTTTTCCTTCCATTTCTATTTTTTGGAACAGTTTCAGAATAGGTATTAATTCTTCTTTAAATGTTTCATAGAATTCCCCTGGGAAGCCATTTGGCCCTGAGCTTTTGTTTCTTGGGAGATTTTTGATGACTGCTTCAATTTCCTCAGTAGTTATAGGTCTGTTCAGGTTTTCTATTTCTTCCTGGTTTAATTTTGGTAGTTGATAATCTCTATGAATGGACCCGTTTCTTCCAGGTTATCTAATTTGCTGGCATAGAGTTGCTCATAATATGTTCTTATAATTGTTTGTATTTCTTTGGTGTTGGTTGTGATCTCTCCTCTTTCATTCATGATTTCGTTGATTTGGGTCATTTCTCTTTTCTTTTTGATCAGTCTGGCCAGGGGTTTATCAATCTTGTTAATTCTTTCAAAGAACCAGCTCCTAGTTTCGTTGATCTGTTCTACTGTTCTTTTGGTTTCCAGTTCATTGCTTTCTGCTCTGATCTTTATGATTTCTCTTCTCCTGCTGGGTTTAGGCTTTATTTGCTGTTTTCTCTCTAGCTCCTTCAGGTGTAGGGTTAGGTTGTGTATTTGAGACCTTTCTTGTTTCTTGAGAAAGGCTTGTATTGCTATATACTTTCCTCTCAGGACTGCCTTTGCTGTATCCCAAAGATTTTGAACAGTTGTGTTTTCATTTTCATTGGTTTCCATGAATTTTTTTTAATTATTCTTTAATGTCCTGGTTGACCCATTCATTCTTTAGTAGGATGCTCTTTAGCCTCCATGTATTTGAGTTCTTTCCGACTTTCCTCTTGTGATTGAATTCTAGTTTCAAAGCATTGTATTCTGAAAATATGCAGGGAATAATCCCTATCTTTTCGTACCGGTTGAGACCTGATTTGTGACGTAGGATGTGATCAATTCTGGAGAATGTTCCATGGGCACTAGAGAAGAATGTGTATTCCGTTGTTTTGGGATGTAATGTTCTGAGTATGTTTGTGAAGTTCATTTGGTCCAGTGTGTCATTTAAAGTCTTTATTTCCTTGTTGATCTTTTGCTTAGATGATCTGTCCATTTCAGTCGTCAGTGTGTTTCTTTTGTTTTGTTATTAATTGCCTTATATAATTGGCTGCTCCCATGTTCGGGGCATAGATATTTACAATTGTTAGATCTTCTTGTTGGATAGACCCTGTAAGTAGGATATAGTGTCCTTCATCTCTTATTACAGTGTTTGTTTTAAAATCTAATTTGTCTGATATAAGGCTTGCCACCCCAGCTTTCTTTTGTTGTCCATTAGCATGGTAAATGGTTTTCCACCCCCTCACTTTCAATCTGGGGTATCTTTGGGTCTAAAATGAGTCTCTTGCAGACAGCATATTGATGGGTCTTGTTTTTTAATCCAATCTGATAGCCTGTGTCTTTGATTGGGGCATTTAGCCCATTTACATTCAGGGTAACTATTGAAAGGTATGAATTTAGTGCCATTGTATTGCCTCTAAGGTGACTGTTATTGTGATTATATTGTCTGTGTTCCTTTCTGATCTATGCTGCTTTTAGGCTCTCTCTTTGCTTAGAGGACCCCTTTCAATATTTCTTGTAGGGCTGATTTTGTTTTTGCAAATTCCTTTAGTTTTTGTTTGTCCTGGAAGGTTTTGATCTCTCCTTCTATTTTCAATGTCCACCTAGCTGGATATAGTATTCTTGGCTGCATATTTTTCTCATTTAGTGCCCTGAAGATATCATGCCAGTCCTTTCTGGCTTGCCAGGTCTCTGTGGATAGGTCTGTTGCCAATCTAATGTTTCTACCATTGTAGGCTACATATCTCTTCTCCCGAGCTGCTTTCAGGATTTTCTCTTTGTCTCTGAGACTCTTACGTTTTACTATTAGATATCGGGGTGTTGACCTATTTTTATTGATTTTGAGAGGGCGTCTCTGTGTCTCCTGGATTTTGATGCCTGTTTCCTTCTGACATTAGGGAAGTTCTCTGCTATTATTTGCTCCAATATACCTTCTGCCCCTCTCTCTCTTTCTTCTTCTTCTGGGATCCCAATTATTCTAATGTTGTTTCATCTTATCGTATCACTTATCTCTCGAATTCTGCCCTCGTGATCCTGTAGTTGTTTGTCTCTCTTTTTCTCAGCCTCTTTATTTTCCATCATTTGGTCTTCTATATTGCTGATTCTCTCTTCTGCCTCATTTATCCTAGCAGTTAGTGCCCCCATTTTTTACTGAACCTCATTAATAGCCTTTTTGATTTTGACTTGGTTAGATTTTAGTTCTTTTCTTTCTCCCGAAAGGGTTTCTCTAATAACTTCCACGCTTTTTTCAAGCCCAGCTAGTATCTTTAAAGTCATGATTCTGAACTCTAGGTCCGACATCGTACTAATGTCCGTATTGAGTAGGTCCCTGGCTGACGATACTACCTCTTGTTCTTTTTGCTGAGGTGATTTTTTTCGTCTTGTCTTTTTGTCCAGAGGAGAATAGATGAATGAGAGAACAAAATGCTAACAGGTTAATAACGTCCCCAGCAAATATACTCTATACAAATCAGAAAAGATCTGAAACCAGGGGACAAGAAAGGGAAAGAAAGAAAAAGAGAGAAAAAAAAAGGAAAAACAAAAAGATAAAAACAAACAAAAACAGAACAAAACAAACAAACAAAAAACCAGAATATGATCAAATATGATCAGGCAGTGCATAGATCAGTGCCACCCAGTAGATTTTGGGAGTATTTTGGTCTGGTAGAAGATCGTGCCTGCTAAAATTTTAAAGGAAGAAAGACTTATATATGTACAAAATAAGGGTTGATATAATGAAGGGATGGAAGATGAGTGTAAAGACGAAAATTATAAAAGATTTTATAAAAGGAATTGATAAGAAGTTGTTTGAAAAAAGAAAGAAGATTTAAAAAAAAGAAAAAAGAAAAAAGAAAAGAAAAAAAAGGGAGAGAATGTGATCAGGCAGGGGACTAGAACAAATCCATACAGTAGTGATTTAGGGTATATTTTGATCTGTTAGAAGAAACTGTATCTCAAAATTTTAAAGAGAGAACAACTTATATATATATAT
>NW_027397084.1:18499942-18635580 GCF_003265705.2 Callorhinus ursinus
GCCATGAATTCTATGTGCAGTATTCCCCTAGCGCTGGAGTTCTCCTGGTCTCCTTGATCGGTAAACTTGGTCTTGGCTTGCTGGCTGTTCGTGCTGATCTTCTGGGGGAGGGGCCTGTTGCTGTGGTTTCCAAATGTCTTTGCCAGAGGCTGAATTGTCCCGCCCTTGCCGGTCTGGACTAAGCAATCTGCTCAGGTTTTGCTCTCGGGAGCTTTTGTTCCCTGCAAGCCCTCGGTACAGCTTTGGAGGACTAGAGTGAAAATGGTGGCCTCCCAATCTCCGCCCGGAGGAGCTGAGACTTGGGGCTCTGCTCCTCAGTGCGCCCCCAGAGAAAAGCAGTCACTCCCATCTCCCTGGTCTCCGGCCGCACTCCGTGCTCACCCGGCTTGTGACCGCACGTTTCTATCTCTGGCACCCGACCCCGTGTGGAGTCTCCAAACCCAGCAGATCCCTGCGGTGCGCTCCCACACCGCTGCTCCCGGGGGAGGAAGGGGAGTCTCCCCGGCTCTGCCGCTTGTTGGGTCCCTGCTGGAGGAGCAGTGGCCCGACTGGGCCGCGGATCACAGTTTATGGCCACCCCGAGCTGAGAGCCCGCGCCTCGGCTCCGTCTCTGCAGCCGGCTTCCCCGCTCCAATACCTGGGAGCTCTGCCACACTCAGGCACCCCGGTCTTTCTGTGACCCCGAGGGTCCTGAGACCACACTGTCCCGCGAGGGTTCCACCGCCCGCTTAGCCACTGGAGCGACGTCCCTCATGGAGCCGAGTTCTAAAAGGTCCGATTTTGTGCTCCGCGGCTCTAGCACTTGCCAGAAGCGGCCGGCGGAGGCCCCTCCCCCGCCGTCTATCCTCCCGAATATTGCCTCGGATTCACATCTCCGCACGTCCTACCTTCCAGTAAGTGGTCGCTTCTCTGTTCAGAGAGTTTTTGCTACTCTCTTCTTCGATCTCCTCTTGAGTTCATAGGTGTTCAGAATGGTTTGATCCCTATCCAGCTGAATTCCTGAGACCAGATGAAATCCAGGTCTCCTACTCCTCCGCCATCTTGCTCCGCCCCCCCTCAGAGAGTTGGTTCTTAATTATCACAAGATTGTTTTTTTCTTACCATGTCATGTAATTAGACACTGTGCACTTTTTGTCTTTGAGGAAGGCAGTGTAGTCACTGATAAAGGCAGTTTTAATAACTTTGGATTACGTAACATTTTACAATTGACTTTATGAAGTACTTCATTTTCATCTTTATGGATGATGTTGTAAATTCTCTGAGTTCACACTTCACTTATTTTCCCAAGTCTCAGCCTCCTTAAATTTTACCTTATGATTTTTGTGATCATTCACTTGAGGGCTCTGTTCTCTAGCCTCTTGGCTAAATTAGGCTTAAGTCCTTAAATTTCACTAGGAATCTATCTCCCACATTAATATCCGCAAAGAACTTAAGCCAAAAATTGATTTTATTCCACTTGCTGTTAAGTTACATAGATTAGCTGCAAAATTAAACAGAGTTTTAAAATTATATGTATTACTAGAATTCCCTAACTAATATAAACTAGATTACTTCTTGCTTTACTTTACCCATTGCCCCTTAACTACTTACAAGGGAACACTAAAGCACTTCACTTTTAATAAATCTATTAACACAGGAAAAAACAGTGAATATATAATCATTTATCTCAACTGTCATCTGTTTTTTCCTTTTTCAGAGTTTAAGCTATGAAAATGAGATGTGTTATTGTGAGGGTTTAATGATTTGTTAATTTTCAAATGAAAACTCTTTGAGACCTTTTACAAATAAATGGAAATTTAGGCAGGAACAGAAGAAACACCAGATGGGAGTCTCTCAAGAGGTGTCCTCAGGGATATTATATGAAAGTGAGGTGAAATGATCTTAGGTGAGCACACTGTAATAGAATTTGTGACTGTGATAATATCTTAATATAAAGAATACCTGTATAATCCATAATGAGTAAGTAGTATATCATATACATTATTTAGTAATATATAAAATATAATTAAATATTAAATATAAAATAAATACTAAATAATGTTAATAATATTAAACAGCAATAACATACTATACTCTATGGTATATAATATATATTATAAAAAGTATATATAAGTTAGTATATAACATAGAACGATAGCATTTTGAACTGAAATAGACTTTTTCAAAATAATGTAATCCAAGCTTACCATCTACAGATGGGTAGTTTGAGGCACAGAAATTTCAAGTAATGGTCAAGAATGTAAAAACTCATTATTTTTTGGTAGACATGATTGAAAACCAAGTGTCCTTATTTGGTCTGGTATTTTTTTCCCACCAATCCAAGGTGTTTCCTGAAAGAGCATACAGATATGTGTAAGATAAATATTTTTCCTCCATGTAGGGGTTATTTGCCAATCTGCAACATTTTTTTGTTGTTGCTCCTGGAGAGGTTAGAGAGCATTACATTACAGTTGTCATGCTCTTTGTGATCAAACAAAAAATAGTTTCAGAACTCTTCAATATTAACTTAAAAATAATTTTAGTAAAACTACTTTACACATTGTATGGAAAATATAAAATCAGAGGAGTGATGTCAGCAAGATGTCAAATTAGAAAGCCCTGGAGTCTCCTTTCTCCCACAAACACACTGGCTGAGCAACAATTCACATATCAATTCCCTTTGTGAGAAATCAGAAACTAACTGAAGGCTCCTTTACTCTGGGAAAAGGTAAAACCAGCCTCACTGAAGCCAGTAGGGAGATTCTGGACACTCTCTCAGGGAGACACTCCCTTTAGCATAGTGTATACAATCAGGAAGAGACACCTAGCTTCACCCAGAGGAGAGAAAGGATTGGTTTGCATGTCCAGTACTCCACATTTCTGAAGGGGTTTCCCAGAGGTTTGGCTTCTGTGTTGTAAGTCTTGGAGCTTTGATGGGACGAGCACAGTCTAAGAACTATAAGGAGAATGGAGATGGCAGTTTGGGCTGGTATATGCCATTAATCCTTCCCCTTGCTCAGTACAGAGTGAGCAGATTAAAAAAAAAAAAAATTTAGCTCTCAATTTTTCCCTGATGAAGGAAAGAGCTGTTATGGGCATCCAGCACCTCAACTTCTCTGGGGCTGCCTAAAGAACTATCATCTGTGTCACTAGTCTTGAATCTCTGATAAGTCCTGCATAGCCCAGTTGAGAGAGAGAATGAAAATAGTGGCTTGGGCTCATAGATGCCATAATTCCCCCACAGACTCAGCACAGGGCAATGAGACAAAACCATAGCTTTCTGCTTTTCTCTGGGGAGGGAAAGAGTTGGTAGAGGTCCCTAGAGTCTCTGGCCAGGCTGATTGGTAGAAGTCTTCTCCCGTATGAGGCAAGTCTGTAAAGACTGGAGGTACCTGGTTTTCCTAATATGCAGACACCAACACAAGAGAGTCAAGAAAAATGAAGAATCAAGCAAAGATGTTCCAAAAAAAGGAACAAGATAAAATTCCAGAAACTGACCCTAATTAATAGAGTTATATGAATTACCTGACAGAGACTTAAAATTAACTCTCACCGATGTTTAGAGAACAGTGAATGAACAAAGTGGTAATTTCAACAAGATAACATATTAAAAAATATGAAACAGAAATAATGGAACTGAAGAACATAACAACTGCACTGAAGAATTAACTGAAAGGATTCCACAGGAGACTAAATCAATTAGAAGAAAGGATCAGTGAACTCAAATACAGTGAGAAATCATTCAGTCAGAGGGGAAAATAGAAAAAAGAATAGGGTGCCTGAGTGGCTCAGCTGGTTAAGCATCTGACTCTTGATTTTGGCTCAGGTCATGATCTCAGGCTCCATGCTCAGTGCGGAGTCTAATTGGGATTCTCTCTCTCCTTCTCCCTCTGTACCAACCACCCCCTCAACCCGCCCCACATGTGCACTCTCTCTCTCTCCCAAATAAATTTTTTAAAAAATAAAAAGAGCGAAGAAGCTCAAGGAAATTATAGGAAGCCATCAAGCTGGCAATATATGAATTGTAGAAGTTCTGGAAAGAGCAGAGCGAGAGAGAGGGAGAGGTCCAGAAAACTTATACAAAGAAATAATGGCTAAAAACCTCGTCCTAATTCTAGAGAAGGAAATAAACATCTAGATCTGAAAAGCCCAAAGAAATCCACACTGAGACACACTGTAATCAAATTGTTAAGTCTACGACAATTTTGAAAGCAGCAAGAGAATAACTTGTCATATACAATAGTACCCTCATAAGACTATATAGCAGATTTATTATCAGAAACCTTGCAGGCTTGGGCGCCTGGGTGGCTCAGTTGGTTAAGCCACTGCCTTCGGCTCAGGTCATGATCCTGGAGTCCCGGGATCGAGTCCCGCATCGGGCTCCCTGCTCAGCGGGGAGTCTGCTTCTCCCTCCGACCCTCTTCCCTCTCGTGCTATCTCTCATTCTCTCTCTCAAATAAATAAAATCTTTAAAAAAAAAAAAAGAAACCTTGCAGGCTAGAAGGGAGTGGGATAACAAGAGAAAAAAAAAACTGTCAAGTAAGAATACCATATTCAGCAAAACTCTCTTTTATTATTTTATTTTATTATTTTTTTAAATTTTATTATGTTATGTTAGTCACCATACATCATTAGTTTTTGATGTGGTGATCCACAATCCATTGTTTTTGAATAACACCCAGTGCTCCATGCAGTACGTGTCCTCCTTAATACCCATCACTGGGCCAACCCATCCCCCCATCCCCCTCCCCTCTAAAATCCTGTTTGTTTCTCAGAGTCCATAGTCTCTCATGGTTCAAAATACTCTTTTAAAAATGAAGGAGAGATAAGCATTTTTCCAGAAAAACAAAAGCTGACAGAGTTCATCACCACTAGACCTACCTTACAAAATTTGCTAAAGGTAGTTCTTCAAGTTGAAATGAAAAGACACTAAACAGCAACACAATAGCATAAGAAACTATGAAACTTCTTAGTAAAGGTAAATATATAAATATATACTGTGTTACTGTAGTGGTAGTGCACAAATCACTTTATTATAAAAGTTAAAAGACATTAAGTATTAAAAATAGCTATAAAATCATATTAAAAGATATTCAATATTAATAGATGTAAATTTTGACAACAATAACATAATGTGTGAGAAAGGGAGAAGTTAGTGTGTAGAGATTTTGTGTATGATTGAACTTAAATTGTTAGCTTAAAACAGTGTTACAGCTATAGGATAGTTTATGTAAACCACAAGGTAACCACACACACACACACACACAGACTACACAAACACAAAATACCTATAAAAGCTACATAAAAGAAAAAGAGAAAAGAATCAAAGCATATAATACAAAAAATAAAAAGCATAAAACACACAAAAATTAACAAAACACAAAAGAAGACAGCAAGAGAGGAAAAGAGAAAAGAACTATGACTAACAGAAAGCAAGTAAGAAATGGTAATAATAAATCCTTCTCTATCAATAATCACTTTAATTGTCAATGGATGAAAGTCCTCATTCAAAAGACAAAATCAGCAACACTGAGTTGTTTTTTGAAAAACAAACAAACTGGGCGCCTGGGTGGCTCAGTTGGTTAAGCGACTGCCTTCGGCTCAGGTCATGATCCTGGAGTCCCGGGATCGAGTCCCACATCGGGCTCCCTGCTCAGCGGGGAGTCTGCTTCTCCCTCTGACCCTCTTCCCTCTCGTGCTCTCTATCTCTCATTCTCTCTCTCTCAAATAAATATATAAAATCTTTAAAAAAAAAAGAAAAACAAACAAACAAAAAGATAAACAAAATTGACAAACCCTTCACTACACTAACAAAGAAGACTCAAATAAGATCAGAAATGAAAGAAGAGACATTATAACTGATGCCACAGGAATAAAAAGGATCATAAGAGAATACTACTAACAATTATATGCCAACAAACTGGGTAACCTAGTAGAAATAGATAAGCTCCTAGAAATATACAACCTATCAAGACTAAATCATAAAGAAACAGAAAGTCTGAATGAACAAATAACTAGTAAGAAGACTGAATTAGTAATCAAATGCCTTCCAAAAAGAAAATCCCATGATAAGGTATCTTTACTGGTGACCTCTACCAAACACTTAAAGAAGAATTAACATCAATTCTTTTCAAACTCTTCCAAAAAACTGAAGAGGAGGGAACATTTCCAAACACATTTTATGAGGCCACCATTACTGTGATATGAAAGCCAGTCATAGACACCACAAGAAAAGCAAACTATCTGCTAATGTCCCTTTTGAAGATAAATGCAAAATTCCTCAACAAAATACCAGCAAATCAAAAAGGATCATATACTGTGAACAAGTGTGATTTATCTGTAGGACGTAAGAATGGTTCAACATACCAAGAATCAATTAATGTGATACATCACCTTCACAGAATAAAAGATAAAAATCATAAAAATATCTTAATAGATGCAGAAAAAGGATTGGACAAAATTCAATGCCCTTTCATGATAAAAACACTCAGGAAACTAGGAATAAAAGGAAATTACTTCAGCTAACAATGGCCATACTTGACAAGCCCAGAGCTAACATCATACTCAATAGTTTAAAACTGAAAGGTATTCATCTAAGATCTGGAATAAGACAAGAATGCCTACTCTTGCTACTTCATTCACCACAGTATGGAGTTTTAGACAGAGAAATAAATAAATAAATAAATACACACATACATACATACACACATATGCATACCCCTATAGGTGTATATATATGTATATGTGTGCATGTAAATTATGTGTGTGTCTGTGTGTGTGTATGCAACAAATGTTGGTGAGGAGTGAGGATGTGGAGGAATCAGAAACCTTGTGCATTGCTGGTGGGAATGCAAAATGGTGCAGCTGCTATGGAAAGTAGTACAGAGGTTCCCTAAGAATTAAAAATGGAACTACCATATGATCCTGCAATCCTACTTCTGGGTATTAATTCAAAAAAATTGAAATAAAGATCTTAATAAGATATTAACACTCCTATATTCATAGCAGCACTATTCACAATAACCAAGATAATGGAAATAATCTAAATGTCTACTGACAAACCAACAGATAAAGAAAATACATAAAAAAGAATACTATTCCTTTTAAAAATAGAAATTCAACCTTTAAAGAAAAAGGAAACTTTTTTTTTTCAGCCTTTAAAAAAGGGAAATTCTGGAGGCACCTGGGTAGCTCAGGTAGTTAGGTGGCTGCCTTCGGCTCGAGTCATGATCCCAGTGTCTAGGGATTGGGCTCCCTGCTCAGTGGGAAGCCTGCTTCTCCCTCTCCCTCTGCTGCTCCCCCTGCTGTGCTCTCTCACTCTCTGTCAAATAAATAAATAAAATCTTAAAAAAAAATAAATAAAGGAAATTCTTCAATAAGTGACAACACGGATGGACTGGAGGACATTATGCTAAGTGAAGGAAGCCCGGCACAGAAACACAAATACTGAATGATTCCAGTTACATGTAGCAGTATGTCTCCTTGTATTCAAATATAAGAATTTCACCAGTGTGCATCCTTAAACAGAAAATGTTGTTGTTTAGGATATGAACATCTTCCACTTTATAGGTGATGCTAAAAGGATTTACAACGCAGATTAAAAACATACTAAACTGTCTCCCTTGCAGTTGTAATTTCCATGTTTTTTTACAATAGGAAGCAAATGTCCGGCTAGATTCTCCCCCTTTTGCCAAGGGAAAACATCTGTTCCTAACAGAATGCTGATGATATTCCTTCATTCACCATCATGAGTTTAAAAAGAGGTTGTCGTTTCTCTTACAAGTTTATCAATGATCTCCATATCAGAAAACCTAGTAGATGCTTTTCAGCCCTTATTCTTTATAGATCCAATCTTAGCAGGGTGAAACAGCTTCTCTTTCTTGAAACTTGTTCTTCTTCTGCCTGCTACCAAAACAGCACATTTTTCTGGTTTTGCTCTTAACTCCTCTACCTACTTTGTGTTCAGATACTTAATTACCTTCTCAGTTTTCTCCAGGACTTTGTTCTGGTTCTTTACTTCTCCTTCTCCTCACTCTCCCCTGAGGTTATCTCATCTGGTCGCGTGTATTTAAATACTACACGCTGAGGATTCTCTGAGTCATGAACATAAGTGTTACCTCGGTAACTCCTCGGCAAGCCTCACAGATACCTCAAACTTGAAGTATCCAATCTAATCATCTCCTCATTTCCCCCAAATCTGTTCTCCCCAGTTCTCCTCATCTTAATAATAGGACCCCGATTTTGTTGCTTAAGCCACAGAAGACTTAGACTCATGCTTGAGATCTTCCTCTGACTACTTCATAGATTTATGTGTGCAGACCTGCATGTATTTTTTTCTATATTTGCTAATGAAATGAAATGATTAGGGTGAGGTAGATACAGTGGTAAATATAAGCCAGTGTTCTTAAATAAAAGGAACTATGATTAAATATGTGGGGAACTTTTCAAAACCAGAAGCAAACACAAATGGAGGAATTCAAGAGAGATCCTTAAAACATTGGAAACATACAAATTAAGAAAGGATCTGGAGTAGGGACAGACTCAGAGATAGGCCCTCCCAAACTCCTGGCAGAGTTTTGCAAGGATATCAAGAAATAGAGACAAAAGTGATAAAGATCTGGGTAGGAGCAAAAAATGGAAGAGCAGTTGGTAGAGAAAGGTGGAACTGTGGGAGGAGAATCTGTCCTTATGTTGAGTAGGAGCCAGTTTTTGCTGTACAACTGAGTGAGGCTCAGTCCACAGATTACTGCTTAAGAAAGGCAGGCCCTTGCATGGCAATAAATTAAAAGTGATTCTTATATGTGCAAGGAATGAGAAATAATTTTCATTGGGTTGGTCTTTATCTTCCATTTTGTTGAAATAGCATTTGGCATTGTAGCCAAATGCCATTGATGGCAAAATAGATAACTAAGAGCCTAAATGGTAGTCCTACAGACTGGCCAAATGAATAAATGAATGACTTAATATATAACCTCTAGAAGAACCTATGGATTTTGAAATGTTGCAATGAAACTGTGATGTCTATTATTTTGCTATTAATCTGTATCAGAGATACAGGTTATGTAAATGCTTATTTAAAAGACTTGCTTATTGTAGAGTGATTTTCCTTTTAATATCAAATGGACAGAGAATAAGGTAAAGGTGGAGATTAACTGGTTTTTTGTTTTGTTTTGTTTTTCACCATTTACCTAACCCAACAGGGTTGAATGTGGTCATCTTTTGAAAATTATTTTCAATGGTGTGTTTCCATTTATTTCTGATTGATTACCTTCTATTCATATAACAAGTTTCTTGGAAGAGCTCAAAAAGGTTGACAAGCATCCTCTGAAAGTCTATCATAAACATAAATACATAAATTGTTTACGTATTACTGAGGTATCATTTCCTCTTTAACTTTAATAATGAACACTGATGAGTAATATAAGCTACCAAAATACTCTAACAGAAGGGGAAATATAGCCAACTGACATGATTTTTTTTCCTTTGTTCCTCAGGAATCAATCACAACTTTCAAAGGAGAATTCTCTTTATGTGTTAGATTATTAATTTAACAGTAACTTTTTTGGCTAAAAGATTTTTATGGCTGATGATTGACAGGCTTTTTGTAAAAGTGAATGGTTTTGTAGCAGATTAATTACTGAAATGTGTAAATCCATGTTTTAAACATATATAAAGTAAATAATACTTGTTTTAACCAAAGTGTTCTTGTTTTCTCAAGGGATTCATTTAAAATTTTAATAATTATTGAATTCCTCTTTTATATTGAATTAAAAATTAAATTAAAAGTTAAAATGAATATTTAGATTCTTGAACCAATCACTGTTATGAACTGAAAGTTTGTGTCCCCCTAAAATTCATATTAAAATCCTAATCCCCAATATGTTGGTATTAGGAGGTGCCTTTGGGAGGTGATTAGGTCATGAAGGTGGATCCCTCATGAATGAGATTAGTTCCCATATAAAAGAGATCCCAGAGAACTCTCTCATTCCTTCTGCCAATGTGGGGATGTAGCAGAAGACAGCTGTCTATGAACCAGAAAAGGGGCTCTCACCAGACTGCAATCTGTCAGCACCATGATCTTGGACTTCCCACCCCTCGTAACTATGAAAAAATAAATGTTTGTTGTTTAGGTCACCCACTCTTTGGTATTTTTGTTATGGTGGCCCAAGTGGATTAAGTTAGTCACTGATTTCTCAAAAATCCTATCCCATATAAGAGTATATGCTATCATAAATTCTGTTTTTAATATTAGTGATTGACTTGAATGTGAAAAAGAACTAGCATCTTCACAGAACACATTTTATGTTATCAACTTTTGTAGAAAGAAAAAAACCCACTAATGGATTAACAATAATATATCTAGATAATTATCTTATTTTCTTTTATATTTAGCAAAGAGAATAGGTGGTACCATTGTAACTTGGTCTGCATCTGTTAAAGAATTAAGACTTGATGTCCTTAAGCAACTTAGACCCAAAAGCAGGAGCGCATGCACTGAAAAGTACACACAAAGCACTACCACGGAAAGTGTTTTCCTACCACCAACGAGGGGGCATTGACTCTTGGACTCTGGAAGTTATCATCTACAGTCCTCAGGGGACACAGAATTTTTCACACTTCAGTCACAAAATTGAAAGTGCCTAACTGTTTCATTCTCTCCTCCCTACTGAGATCTATGTGTTTTTGTTAAGGGAAGCATTAAACAACCTGTCAGCATATACACATTGGATTAGAAGCTCTTATTACATGGAAGGGTTCTGACCAGTACAAAAAGACATTATTGGAAACTTACAGGCAAGAGAGTAAGTGTAACTTAGCACTTATTGGCTTGAGGATTCAACTATAGTTCTCTTTCTTAGTGTTTAATACTGCAAACCTGTTGTTTTTAATTTTCTGAGTACTGACGACACACTGTGCTTAAACAGCAGCTCTTAATCAGAAGACAATAATTAGATAGTTAGAGCCTGCATGATACTTAGATATTCAAAGAGGCTGTACTGCACAGAAACAGGTTCACAAAGTTGTTTTTTTTTTCTGTTTTCTGATTCATCATATGATTTCTCTTTAAGTATTATCAAATAGATACATTTTATATTTTGCTTGTATCAATTTTTTAGTACATAGCAATATAAATGAATGTCACACACATATACAGTTACTGTGACTTAGTAACAGTATGAGAATAAAAAAATCATAAAATCTTTCTGACTGATATAAAATCTTCCAAATACAGAATATTTAAAAAGGAGGGGAAAAATGCTTAGTAGGCCATCCTTTTAATTTCCAGGTAACCTCACTGGTCTACACACTGAAATTTCTCTAAATCTGATTGTGACCAATGTCCAGTTCTTCAATATCCCAGAATGAGTACCAAATTTTTATTGAGATAATCTCTTAATTAATGCCAATCCTTTCTTTTAAAGATTTTTTTATTTTATTTTATTTGAGAGAGAGAGAGAAGGAGAGAGAGAGAAAGCACATGAGATGGGGGGAGGGTCAGAGGGAGAAGCAGACTCTCTGCTGAGCAGGGAGCCCGATGCAGGACTCGATCCAGGGACTCCAGGATCATGACCTGAGCCGAAGGCAGTCGCTTAACCAACTGAGCCACCCAGGCGCCCAATGCCAATCCTTTCTAAAAAGGTTTTGGGAGAAAAAAAAAATCTTTAGAATATAGTCCGTTATTAAATTACCAATCTCTTTAACTCTACTTTGACACTCTGTCCTCCCCTAGATAACCACCTTTTCTCTTTCTATTAACAATCTTCTAGAAAAACTAATCAAATATCTGTTGCTTTTTCCATTCCATTTATTCTTCCTCAAAAAGTTACAATTTTTTTTCTATTTTTATTTTATTGTTCTCCTGAAACTGCTGGTTGATAGCTGTTTTGTAGCTTTGGTGTTGAACGTATACTCCCTTTAGAAATTGTTTTTGGTTTTTGTGACGGTTATTTTTTCCCCTTTTCCTAATACCAATTTCTCTCCTCTTTAACCACTTTTGGGGCCCCTCTTCTTTAGCCCACTCCTTGACTGCTGTTCGCCAATCATTAACTCTCTCTTCTCTTATCCTACAAAGTCAATCCAGTTGGTGATTATGGCTCCCACTATCACCTGTATAAAGACTTCATAGCCATATTTTCAGGATCACTTAAGAACTCAAGGCTTATATTTCAAATAACTACTCTATATCATAATGTCCCATTGATAGGATGATATGCAGGAATGTACTGATGCAATGGACTGATGAATTAGTGGTCATGGCAATCCAGCTGGCAAATATTTGAAAATTATCTCTGCCTTTAAGTAATGTAAATGTAAAATGAACTTGCTTTCTTCATAGTAATCTTATCCCCATCTGAAGTAAGATGCTATAAATTCTCTACTTACATAAGCCAAACTGGTCAATGAAATTCCAATTTTTCTATTTTTTTCCCTATGATTATTTACAAGCTCAACAGCTTTCATAGTCATCCTCTCACGCTTATTGTCACAACACCATTTCTTGTTTAATTATTCCTATTAATATTGTTTTAATATTAATATTTATATTTACATTTCATATTAATTAATATTATTCCTAACTTTACCAATTCTTGACCTGTAGTCTAAGCCCCTTTAATCCTATACTTCAGTTGCAATCAGAGAGAAAACTACATCAGATCACTCCTTGTTCAAACTTCTTAAATGGGTCCTATAGGCACCAGTATTAAAATATATATTTCACATTTTATTCAGGATGCATTATGCTCAGGCTCCTGCTCACGTTTCCAACATCAAGCTTTCCTCCTGCTCAATTCACACCAAACTGCTTGCCTCCACAATAATGAGTAATTTCTACTCCCACTGCCCCCCTCTCCTAGGTCTTTCCATTACCTAAGCCTGTGTGTGTGTGATGTTTCATTTGCCCGGAATGATAGTCTACATATTATTTACCTGGTAGACACCTGATCATCCCTCACATCTATGCACAACTACAAACTCCCTAATTCCCCCAGGGAGACTAAGAGGCTTCCTTTTCTATTTTTCTGTATTTCCCCAGTATATTTTCATATTTCTATTAGACTAAATACCTAACTTTATAGAGACATTTCTATATCTCCTCAACAGAGTATCAGCTCCTTGAGTTTTGAGAACCTGCATTTATGCCCACAAAAATTAAACTCTATATGAAAACTCATCTTTTACTTGGTAAATATATATAAAGTTGTGAAATAAACCAATCCAAATATAAATGACTAAACATTAATTTATGTAAGTTTTTGGAATCCTATCATCCACTTTTTAATTGATCATACATTTACCAGATGTTTATCAATCTGGTAAATAGTAGTAGGTACTATGTGACAGAAACTGTCCTTGCCTTGAGATATAAAAAGGTAAACAAAACAGACATTTTCTACTCTTATAGAGCTTATATGCTAGTTTATCTAGGAAAAAGTGAAGTACATTACTGTAGAAAAAGTCACAAAAGTTTAATGGAGTAAAACTAAATTTAAAATAATGTCTGCATGCTTACAGACAGAATTCCTTTATTTCATTAAAGGCATATATATCACATCAACTATGCAAGTGACTTTTGTTCTTTATGTATATCTGCTTTGAAATTTTTTAGCCTACATAAAATAGTCATAACATTTATAATATTGTGAGATTTATACCCAATTTATATTTGTGGGGCTTTGAAATAAGAGCATTTTAGATTTTCAGTAATAAAAACAGTATGTTAAAATATGTAAAGTACAATGGTAAATACAGTAGAAGATTCATAAAAGGAATAAACTATTGGTACAATTAACAAGCAACCTTAAATTTTTAAACTAATTTTCTGTAATATAAAATGGAGCCAATAATCAATAGCATTTAAGTCAGCACGCAAGATCTTATCCAAAAATATAGGTTAATAATGAAGACGATAAGCTAATTATCTAAATGGAAATTTAGAGACTGCCTTGGCATATGCACAAAACTCTGTAGAGAACGTTTTTACATTTTAATAACCCCATATGAAGTAGAGACTGGGAATGGTCTTCCAGTTCCATTTCTCAAATCAGATTTGTGGTGTGTTCTTAAGCCAACCCACTCATAAACCCAGCAAAATCACTAGCATAGAAGTGAACAAAAGCCCATATGCTTAATATTATCATAAAATATAATGCAAACATTTAAAATATAATGTAAACGTTAGGATGGAAAAACAACCTAACACCGGAGCAATTCTGTGTAATGAGAACGGTAAACTTTGAGTATACTTTGGTAGAATAGATGAAGTCACATATGTTAGAATTGCTTAAAATTTCTTTTCAAAACCATGAAGATAGCTCCACTAAACAGGAAACTTTTCTAAAGTTTTCCAATATTTCTTTCTCATAAAATGATATCTTATGTCATTTTATTATTTACATATTATTATCTACATCTATCTATATATTTTTTTAAGTAGACTCCACATCCAGTGTGGAGCCCAATGCAGAACTTGAACTCACGACCCTGACGTCAAGACCTGAGTTGAGATCAAGAGTCGGACGCTTAACCAACTGAGCCACCTAGACACCCCCATAATATATTTTAAAATATCAACAAAAATACCTGGTTTGCACCATGAAGATAAGGAAATTCACCAATAAAGACAGATCCTGATTTTGGCAACGGTTTTCCAGATATGTGATTAATAGATTCACTTGCTTTTATAGTCCTCCCTAGAATAGTCAGTTCAGCTCTGCATGGATCAAATTCTTGCCTGCAACCATTTAGGAAAAAAAATTATGGCTTTAGCATGTGTTGTATAAACATTTGTCTGACCAATTAATTAAGCTATTAACAAAAGAAGAAAGATTTAAGTAAATAGATTATCTCACCATAAAACCAACAAAGCCAGAAGTAGATTAATCTGTTCTAAATTAGAAACCCTTAATGTTTTAAGTAAATACAAATCCAAATTTTGACAGATAAAACAAATCGAGGCAATCACTTAATGAAATAAATAAATCCTGATAATAAACAGATCATTCTCATCATGACTAAAATGACATTAGAGTGTAACATTCTACTTCAGTTTTTTACTTTGTTAAATTTTCTCTGTGAGTGAAAAATATTGTAAAGAATCAGGTTTAAATATGGTTATCTTGTGTACAATATACCTTTGCCTGTAAGAGAGAGAGTGTATGTGTGTGTGTGTATGTTTCTAGGCACTCTGTTTTATTGGTCCATTATTTCTACCCCTGCACCAGTATCACACTGCCTGAAATACTGATACTTTTTATTAAATCCAGATATTTGTAGTATAAATCCTCTTACTTTGTTCAGCTTTTTGAATGAGATTATCAAATAAAACTCTTTTTTCTTTATTGTGAATTATGTAGGTTCACTGTTTTTTGAATGTTTGAACGCATTCCTGAAATAAGTGTACTTGGTCGTAACATATGCTGATTTAAAATTTTTTTTTATTTTTTATTTTTAATTTTATTTTATTGTTATGTTAATCACCATACATCATTAGTTTTTGATGTAGTGTTCCATGATTCATTGTTTGCGTATAACACCAAGTGCTCCATTCAATACGTGCTTTCCTTAATACATATGCTGATTTTATATAACACAGATTTCACTTTCTATATTTTATTTTTTAAATTTTTTATTGTTATGTTAATCACCGTATATTACATCATTAGTTTTTGATGTAGTGTTCCATGATTCATTGTTTGTGCATAACACCCAGTGCTCCACGCAGAATGTGCCCCCTTTAATACCCATCACCAGGCTAGCCCATCCCCCTGACCTCCCCCGCTCTAGAACCCTCAGTTTATTTTTCAGAGTCCATCGTCTCTCATGGTTCGTCTCCCCGTCCAACTTACTCCGTTCATTCTTCCCCTCCTGCTATCTTCTTCTTTTCCTTTTTTCTTAACATATGTTGCATTATTTGTTGCAGAAGTACAGATCTGTGATTCAACAGTCTTGCACAATTCACAGCGCTCACCATAGCACATACCCTCCCCAATGTCTATCACCCAGCCACCCCATCCCTCCCACCCCCCACCACTCCAGCAACCCTCAGGTTGTTTCCTGAGATTAAGAATTCCTCATATCACTGAGGTCATATGATACACGTCTTTCTCTGATTGGCTTATTCCACTCAGCATAACACCCTCCAGTTCCATCCACCTCGTTGCCAATGGCAAGATCTCATTCCTTTTGATGGCTGCATAATATTCCATTGTGTATATACACCACCTCTTCTTTATCCACTCATCTGTCGATGGACATCTTGGCTCTTTCCACAGTTTGGCTATTGTGGACCTTGCTGCTATAAACATTGGGGTACACGTACCCCATCGGATCCCTACATTTGTATCTTTGTGGTAAATACCCAATAGTGCAATTGCTGGATTGTATGGTAGCTCTATTTTCAACTGTTTGAGGAACCTCCATACTGTTTTCCAGAGTGGTTGCACCAGCTTGCATTCCCACCAATAGTGTAGGAGGGTTTCCCTTTCTCCGCATCCCCGCCAACATCTGTCGTTTCGTGACTTGTTAATTTTAGCCATTCTAACTGGTGTGAGGTGGTATCTCATTGAGGTTTTGATTTGGATTTCCCTGATGCCGAGGGATGTTGAGCACTTTTTCATGTGTCTGTTGGCCCATTTGGATGTCTTCTTTGGAAAAATGTCTATTGATGTGTTCTGCCCATTTCTTGATTGGATCATTTGTTCTTTGGGTGTTGAGTTTGATAAGTTCTTTATAGATTTTGGATACTAGCCCTTTATCTGATAGGTCATTTGCAAATATTTTCTCCCACTCTGTCAGTTGTCTTTTGGTTTTGTGTACTGTTTCTTTTGCTGTGCAAAAACTTTTTATCTTGATGAAATCCCAATAGTTCATTTTTGCCCTGGCTTCCCTTGCCTTTGGCGATGTTTCTAGGAAGAAGTTGCTGTGGCTGAGGTTGAAGAGGTTGTTGCCTGTGTTCTCCTTTAGGATTTGGATGGACTCCTGTCTCACGTTTAGGTCTTTCAACCATTTGGAGTCTATTTTTGTGTGTGGTGTAAGGAAATGGTCCAGTTTCATTCTTCTGCATGTGGCTGTCCAATTTTCCCAACACCATTTGTTGAAGAGACTGTCTTTTTGCCATTGGACATTCTTTCCTGCTTTGCCAAAGATAAATTGACCATAGAGTTGAGGGTCCATTTCTGGGCTCTCTATTCTGTTCCACTGATCTACGTGTCTGTTTTTGTGCCAGTACCATACTGTCTTGATGATGACAGCTTTGTAATAGAGCTGGAAGTCCGGAATTATGATGCCGCCAGCTTTGCTTTTCTTTTTCAAGATTCCTCTGGCTATTCGGGGTCTCTTCTGGTTCCATACAAATTTTAGGGTTATTTGTTCCATTTCAATTCCTTTCCTGAGTATTTTATAGTTTTCTGAGTACAGATCCTTTGCCTCTTTGGTTAAATTTATTTCTAGGTATCTTATGATTTGAGGTGCAATTGTAAACGGGATCGACTTCTTGAGTTGTCTCTCTTCTGTCTTGTTGTTGGTGTATAGGAATGCCACTGATTTCTGTGCATTGATTTTATATCCTGCTACTTGACTGAATTCCTGTATGAGTTCTAGCAGTTTTGGGGTGGAGTCTTTTGGGTTTTCCACATACAGTATCATATCATCTGCAAGGAGTGAGAGTTTGACTTCCTCTTTGCCGATTTGGATGCCTTTGATTTCTTTTTGTTGTCTGATTGCTGTGGCTAGGACTTCTAATACTATGTTGAATAGCAGTGGTGAGAGTGGACATCCCTGCAACGTTCCTGACCTTAGGGGAAAAGCTCTCAGCTTTTCCCCATTGAGAATGATATTTGCTGTAGGTTTTTCATAGATGGCTTTTATGATATTGAGGTATGTACCTCTATCCCTATACTCTGAAGAGTTTTGATCAAGAAAGGATGCTGTACTTTGTCAAATGCTTTTTCTGCATCTATTGAGAGGATCATATGATTCTTGTTCTTTCTTTTGTTAATGTATTGTATCACGTTGATTGATTTGTGGATGTTGAACCAACCTTGCAGCCCAGGGATAAATCCCACTTGGTCGTGTGAATAATCCTTTTAATGTACTGTTGGATCCTATTGGCTAGTATTTTGGTGAGAATTTTTGTATCCATGTTCATCAAGGATATTGGTCTGTCATTCTCCTTTTTGATAGGGTCTTTGTCTGGTTTTGGGATCAAGTTAATGCTGGCCTCATGAAATGAGGTTGGAAGTTTTCCTTCCATTTCTATTTTTTGGAACAGTTTCAGAATAGGTATTAATCTTTAAATGTTTCATAGAATTCCCCTGGGAAGCCATTTGGTCCTGGGCTTTTGTTTTTTGGGAGATTTTTGATGACTGTTTCAATTTCCTTAGTGGTTATAGGTCTGTTCACGTTTTCTATTTCTTCCTGGTCAATTTTGGTAGTTGATACATCTCTAGGAATGCACCCGTTTCTTCCAGGTTATCTAACTTGCTGGCATAGAGTTGCTCATAATATGTTCTTATAATTGTTTGTATTTCTTTGGTGTTGGTTGTGATCTCTCCTCTTTCATTGATGATTTCGTTGATTTGGGTCATTTCTCTTTTCTCTTTGATAAGTCTGGCCAGGGGTTTATCAATCTTGTTAATTCTTTCAGAGAACCAGCTCTAGGTTTGGCTGATCTGTTCTACTGTTCTTTTGGTTTCTATTTCATTGATTTCTGCTCTGATCTTTATTATTTCTCTTCTTCTGCTGGATTTAGGCGCTATTTGCTGTTCTTTCTCCAGCTCCTTTAGGTGTAGGGTTAGGTTGTATATTTGAGACCTTTCTTGTTTCTTGAGAAAGGCTTGTATTACTATATACTTTCCTCTCCGGACTTCCTTTGCTGTATCCCAAAGATTTTGAACAGTTGTGTTTTCATTTTCATTGGTTTCCATGAATTTTTTTAATTCTTCTTTAATTTCCTGGTTGACCCATTCATTCTTTGGTAGGATGCTCTTTAGCCTCCATGTATTTGAGTTCTTTCTGACTTTCCTCTTGTGATTGAGTTCTAGTTTCAAAGCATTGTGGTCTGAAAATATGCAGGGATTGATACCAATCTTTTGGTACCGTTTGAGTCCTGATTTGTGACCTAGGTTGTGATCAATTCTGGAGAATGTTCCATGGTCACTAGAGAAGAATGTGTAATCTGTTGCTTTGGGATGGAATATTCTGAATATATCTGTGAAGTCCATTTGGTCCAGTGTGTCATTTAAAGTCTTTACTTCCTTGTTGATCTTTTGCTTAGATGATCTGTCCATTTCAGTCAGGGGGGTGTTAATGTCCGCCACTATTATTGTATTGTTGTCAATGTGTTTCTTTTGTTTTGTTATTAATTGCCTTATATAATTGGCTGCTCCCATGTTAGGGGCATAGATATTTACAATTGTTAGATCTTCTTGTTGGATAGACCCTTTAAGTAGGATATAGTGTCCTTCCTCATCTTTTATTACAGTCTTTGTTTTAAAATCTAATTTGTCTGATATAAAGCTTGCCACCCCAGCTTTCTTTTGGTGTCCATTAGCATAGTAAATGATTTTCCACCCCCTCACTTTCAATCTGGGGGTGTCTTTGGGTCTAAAATGAGTCTCTTGCAGACAGCATATTGATGGGTCTTGTTTTTTCATCCAATCTGATAGCCTGTGTCTTTTGATTGGGGCATTAACCCATTTACATTCAGGGTAACCTTTGAAAGGTACGAATTTAGTGCCATTGTATTGCCTGTAAGGTGACTGTTACTGTATATTGTCTGTGTTTCTTTCTGATCTATGCTGCTTTTAGGCTCTCTCTTTGCTTAGAGGACCCCTTTCAATATTTCTTGTAGGGCTGATTTTGTGTTTGCAAATTCCTTTAGTTTTTGTTTGTCCTGGAAGCTTTTGATCTCTCCTTCTATTTTCAATGACAGCCTAGCTGGATATAGTATTCTTGGCGGCATATTTTTCTCGTTTAGTCCTCTGAAGATATCTCGCCAGTCCTTTCTGGCCTGCCAGGTCTCTGTGGATAGGTCTGTTGCCAATCTAATATTTCTACCATTGTAGGTTACATATGTCTTCTCCCGAGCTGCTTTCAGGATTTTCTCTTTGTCTCTGAGACTCGTAAATTTTACTATTAGATGTCGGGGTGTTGACTATTTTTATTGATTTTGAGAGGGCGTCTCTGTGCCTCCTGGATTTTGATGACTGTTTCCTTCCTCACATTAGGGAAGTTCTCTGCTATTATTTGCTCCAATATTCTTTCTGCCCCTCTCTCTCTTTCTTCTTCTTCTGGGATCCCAGTTATTCTAATGTTGTTTCATCTTATCGTATCACTTATCTCTCGAATTCTGCCCTCGTGATCCTGTAGTTGTTTATCTCTTTTTCTCAGTCTCTTCATTTTCCATCATTTGGTCTTCTATATTGCTGATTCTCTCTTCTGCCTCATTTATCATAGCAGTTAGTGCCCCCATTTTTGATTGCACCTCATTAATAGCCTTTTTGATTTGGACTTAGTTAGATTTTAGTTCTTTTATTTCTCCAGAAAGCGTTTCTCTAATAACTTCCACGCTTTTTTCAAGCCCAGCTAGTATCTTTAAAGCCATGATTCTGAACTCTAGGTCCGACATCGTACTAATGTCCGTATTGAGTAGGTCCCTGGCTGATGGTATTACCTCTTGTTCTTTTTGCTGAGGTGATTTTTTGATCTTGTCATTTTGTCCAGAAGAGAATAGATGAATCACAGAACAAAAAGCTAACAGGTTAGCAATGTCCCCAGCAAATATACTGTATACAAATCAGAAACAACCTAACACCAGGGGAAAAGAAAGGGAAAGAAAGAAAAAAGAAAGAGAAAAAAAAGATAAAAAAAGATAAAAACAAAAACAAAACAATACAAAAAAAGCAGAATATGGTCAAATATGATCACACTAGTGCATAGATCAGTGCCACACACTAGATTTTGGGAGTATTTTGGTCTGGTAGAAGATCGTGCCTGCTAAAATTTTAAAGGAAGAAAGACTTATATATGTACAAAATAAGGGCTGATACAATGAAGGGATGGAAGAGGACTGCAAGATGAAAATTATAAAAGATTTTATAAAAGGAATTGATAAGAAGTTGTTTGAAAAAAGAAAGAAGTTTAAAAAAAAAAGAAAAAAGGGAGAGAATGTGATCAGGCAGAAGAATAGAACAAAGCCATAATCTAGTGATTTAGGGTATATTTTCATCTGTTAGAAGAAACTGTATCTCAAAATTTTAAAGAGAGCACAACTTATATATTTATGCCAAAAATAAGGGTAACTACTATGAAGGGATAAAATATGACTCTAAAAATGAAAAATTAAAAATGTTTTTTTAAAAAAGGGATTGATAAGATGTTGGTTGAAAAAGGGAAAAAGAAAAATTAGAAAAAAAAAACAGTTAAAAAAATTAACTTTGATGAACTAATGAATCATGTTAAAAAAAAAGCCATGAATTCTATGTGCAGTATTCCCCTAGTGCTGGAGTTCTCCCGTTCTCCTTGATAGGTAAACTTGGTCTTGGCTTGCTGGCTGTTCGTGCAGATCTCCTGGGGGAGGGGCCTGTTGCCATGGTTTCCAAATGTCTTTGCCAGAAGCTGAATTGCCCCGCCCTTCTCGGTCCAGGCTAAGCAAGCTGCTGGGGTTTGCTCTCAGGAGCTTTTGTTCCCTGCAAGCTCTCGGTACAGCTTTGGAGGACCAGTGTGAAAATGGTGGCCTCCCAATCTCCACCCGGAGGAGCTGAGAACACGGGGCCCCGCTCCTCAGTGCGCCCCCAGAGAAAAGCAGTCACTCCCGTGTCCCCGGTCTCTGGCCGCACTCCGTGCTCACCCGGCCTGTGATCGAGCGTTGCTATCCCTGGCACCCGACCCCGTGTGGAGTCTCCAAACCCAGCAGATCCCCGCGGTGCGCTCCCATGCCGCTCCTCCCCGGGGAAGAAGGGGAGTCTCCCCAACTCTGCCGCTTTTTGGGTCCCTGCTGGAGAAGCAGTGGCCCGACTGGGCCGCGGATCACAGTTTATGGAAACCCCAAGCTGAGAGCCCGCGCCTTGGCTCCGTCTCTGCAGCCGGCTTTCCCGCTCCAATACCTGGGAGCTCTGCTGCACTCAGGCACCCCCGGTCTTTCTGTGACCCCGAGGGTCCTGAGACCACACTGTCCCACGAGGGTTCCACCCCCCACTTAGCCACTGGAGCGACGTCCCTCAGCGGAGCCGACTTCTAAAAGTTCCGATTTTGTGCTCCTCAGCTCTATCACTTGCCAGAAGTGGCCGACGGAGGCCCCCTCCCCCGCCGTCTCTCCTCCCGAATATCGCCTCGGATTCACTTCTCCGCACGTTCTACCTTCCAGAAAGTGGTCACTTTTCTGTTCAGAGAGTTGTTGCTACTCTCCTCCTCGATCTCCTGTTGAGTTCGTAGGTGTTCAGAATGGTTTGATCCCTATCCAGCTGAATTCCTGAGACCAGACGAAATCCAGGTCTCCTACTCCTCCACCATCTTGCTCCGCCCCCCACTTTCCTATATTTTAAAGGATATATATGTTAAACAGAGTGCCCTCAAACTTCCTGTCTTGTGCTGCTCTTATAAAATTTTGGTATCAAGATTATGCTGTCCTTATGTTATTTCAGAAATTTTATGTAATATTGATAATATACCTACCTTTTACTATGTGGTAGAATTCAGTAGTATAGTCACCTGGACTTGGAGTTTCCTTTGAGGAAGATATTAAGTATGGATGCAATGTATTTCATCAATGCAGCTATCTATGCATTATCATGTCCATTTTATTAAATTGTGTTTTTTTCTTGAAATATTTTCATTTTATATGAATTTTCAAAATTATTGGCATAAAATACTTGTATTTATCAAAAATATTTGCATAAAATATATTTATGCCAAATACTATTGCCAAAATAATATAATTGGTATTGGGACTCTAATGATATCTTTCCTGTGATATTGGCCATTTGTGCCTTTTCTCATTTTATTTGTTTTGCAGATCAATCTTGGTAGGGAATGGCAAAATTTCAAAGAACACACTTTCAGCATTGTTGATAGTTGCCATTCTATGTTTGTTTTCTACTCCATTGACTTCTGCTCTTATTTTTATGATTTTCTTCTCTTCACTTTCTTTGGGCTTAATTTATTCTCCCTGCTTCTAAGGTGTTTAATACATGCTCTCAAGATTATAAACTTCTAAGGGTAAATTTAGCTATGTCCAAAATGTTCTTTCTCACATCTATTCAAAATATTTTCTAGTTTCTTTTGTGATTTTTTTCTTTGGTACAAGAATTATTCAGAATTGTAAAGGGATTTTCTGGTATTTTTGTATTATAAAATGTTATAACAGCTCAATCAAGCTTATTCAAAGAATATTCTGTTTGCTTCTAATCCTTGAAATTTATTCACTTAGGCTGCATAGCCCAGCATATGGTAGATTTTAATAATGTTTTCATGACCCCAGAAAGTCTGTCCTATATATGTGAATACATACACACACATTAAGGCACTTTTATAGTGAATAAAGAATAGGAAAAATGAAATAAATCATGTCTATGATGCATGTGCAACTTTTTCTTAAAAAAATATTTGGAGATTTTTTGCATCCCCCTTCTATCTGTATCATGATACAAAGTTAATAAAACTAAGACGAGGTATAGCCATAAAATGCAGACAATATTAATGCTTTGATAAAGTTTTGAAAAATATTTGAAAAGATAATGCTGTTCTGTTTATAAAGAACTTGGGAGAAAAATGTGTTGAACATTTTTAGAACCATTTGATATTTTTGGATTGTGTATTTAGGAGCAAACTAGAAGATTTCTGGGTTAACTACTTCTTATAATTAAGCTGTTAAAAATATCTTAGGGAGGATACAGCTTCTAGGAAGTTATTCATTAAATGATAAAAATAAAAAGCACAACTACTTTTACTCCAATCAATCTTTGAATTGTAATGTTTGGAAAAACAATTTGTACTGCTTTGTGATACTAAAATAGCAATAATAATTATTCACTAATACTCTGTTAATGAACTCCTTTCCCATATTTCATTAAGCAAATGAAACCCATTAAACTATCAAACATATTTATTTGGTCTTTGGTTATAACTGAAAAGGTAACTAAAAAATTATATATATATATATATATATATGTATATATATACATACACACACACACACACACACACACACACACATATATATATACTCTCTATTGTTTCTTTTTCCTGACTACAGAAGCAACATAAACTCACTATAATTTATCCAACATCTAATTTTTGAAGATAACACACCCAAAATGGATTTTTATGCTAAGCCCCCATGTCACAAAACCAATTAGGAATTGCCTGATTAACATTAGTTAGGTAATCTGCCTGATAATCCCCTGCCATCCCCTATAAGAAAAGTAAATAAACTTTTCTTTTTGCCAAGTATAATTTCCTTATCTCTGTTCCCTTCTGCCTATAAAATCTCTTGCCTTGTATAGCTCTTCAGAGCTCCTTTCTATCTGCTAGATTGAATACTGTGTAATTCATGAATCACTGAATAAAGCCAGTAAGATGTTTGAAATTTACTCCATTAAATTCTGAACCTTAAATACATATACATATGTATTTATATTACAAATTAGAATATTTTATTCTAATGAGAACATTTTCTTTTTTTCTTCATTTAAATATCTGCACATAGTCCATATTCAACTGTGGTGTTTATTCTTATGGCTCTGACTAGAGAATAAAAATGGGAAAATGTGACATACGGTACATATTAATACACAATGGTTCTAAATTATGCAGCACAGACCACATACAAATGCAGAGTAGAAATACTCAGAAATTGACCCCTGTGTGATTAAGATGATTATGGTAGGAAGAGGGGAAGAATAAAAGATATTACAGATGTGAGATTTTGAGAAATGGTGAAAGCTGGAAGAGAAACGAATAAAGTTGAGTTTTAAAGGCTTTGTCTGTCTATAGTTGAGAATGAGAGCTCAGTTCAGTACCAGATCTTTAAGCTTCTCTACTCTGAGCATGTGGAACATGTTATTCTCTACTGAGATTATAGTTCATTCACTACAATGTCAACAGCATGAGGAAAGAGAGGCCTTTGTTATGTTACTCCTGTATCCTCAAACCTACGACAGGGCCTTGTACGTGGCAAACACTATAGTATGTGTTGAATAATGAGCAGTTTTACGAGATACTGTCTGAAATAAAATAGGTGCTTAATGAATGACAGCATTTTATTTTGAAGATACCATGCACTTTATTCTAATTATATTTATTAGAAAATATTTCATAAAATGCTGAAAATATAAAAAAGGAAAAGCACAATAACCTGCATTTACCAGAACTATTATTGTATTGCAATTTAAAACTTTCATATTATGATAAAATGTTCCCCAAAGTTGAGAATGTAACATATAAACTGAGTTTGCCTTCTTTGTTAATTTAATAATAAAAACATTTATGATGTTAATATTATTCCACACTATTAATTTTAACAGATGTACAGTAACTGTATGCTTGTACTTTATTTCTAAGATGTCCAATCATTGGGTATTTAGGAATCTTTTTGAGTTTTTTCATCCTTTTCTGTAAAACTATAATACATGGCTGTTTCGTATATCTTAATAAACACAGCAATTTATTTTCTTAGGAAAATTTCTTGAAGTTAACTTGCAGTATATAAGCTTTCTCAATATTTATATATTCCTAAATTTTCTTCAAAAATTTTTCTCAACTTACTGTCTGTGATGGTTAGTTTTATGTAGCAACTTAGCTGTAGGCTATAGTCTCCTGTTATTCAAACACTAATCTAGGTATTGCTGTGAAGGCATTTTGTAGATATGGTTAACATCTACAAGCAGCTAACTTTTTTAAACATTTTATTGTTATGTTAATCACCATACATCATTAGTTTTTGATGTAGTGTTCCATGATTCATTGTTTGTGCATAACACCCAGTGCTCCACACAGAATGTACCCTCTTTAATACCCATCACCAGGCTAACCCATCCCCCCACCCCCCTCCCCTCTAGAACCCTCAGTTTGTTTTTCAAAGTCCATCATCTCTCATGGTTCGTCTCCCCCTCCGACTTACTCCCCTTCATTCTTCCCCTCCTGCTATCTTCTTTTTTTTTTCCTTAACATATATTGCATTATTTGTTTCAGAAGTACAGATCTGTGATTCAACAGTCTTGCACAATTCACAGCGCTCACCATAGCACATACCCTCCCCAATGTCTATCACCCCCAACATCCCATCCCTCCCACCCCCACCACTCCAGCAACCCAAACAAACCCAGTTTGTTTCCTGAGATTAAGAATTCCTCATATCAGTGAGGTCATATGATACATGTCTTTCTCTGATTGACTTATTTCACTCAGCATAACTCCCTCCAGTTCCATCCACGTCGTTGCAAATGGCAAGCTCTTATTCCTTTTTATGGCTGCATAATATTCCATTGTGTATATATATACCACTTCTTCTTTATCCATTCATCTGTCAATGGACATCTTGGCTGTTTCCACAGTTTGGCTATTGTGGACATTGCTGCTATTAAACATTGGGGTGCACGTACCCCTTCGGATCCCTACATTTGTATCTTTGTGGTAAATACCCAGTAGCAAGCAGCTGACTTTAAGTAAAGGAGGTTACCTTCCATAATGTGAATGGTATCACATTCACATATCACATATGGTATCATCTAATCAACTGGAAGGCTTTAAAGAGCAAAACTTAAGTTTCCTTGAAGAAGAAATTGTACCTGTGGTTTGCAGCATTAGCTCCCACCCAGAGGTTTCCAGTCTGCAGGCCTGCCCCTCGGACTCTGTACTTATCTAGTCAGACCCCACAATCAGGCCAATTCCTTGAAATAAATCTCATAATATGTATCTTCTGCTGGGTCTGTTTCTCTGGTAATGTCCTGACTAATATAGATTTTGGTACCTACAGGGCTGAGTACAGAGATAATTATTTGACCCAATGTATAGGAAGATCTTTTATATTATCTTATAATCACATCAGTGAAGCAGTATTAATGTTAACTGAGTATGGAATTTTATTGTTTGGAGCTAGATCTGATAATAGTTTTTGTTAAAACCTCAAGACATATCTCTCTTAATTAGTGTTAGCCACATGGAATTTAATTCCTTAAAAAGGTATTCTGCATGAATAGTAATGGATCAAGTAATTGGCTTTTTAAAAAAAAATTATTGTTATGTTAATCACCATACATTACATCATTAGTGTTTGATGTAGTGTTCCATGGTTCATTGTTTGTGCATAACACCCAGTGCTCCATGCAGAACGTGCCCTCTTTAATACCCATCAGCAGGCTAACCCATCCTCCCACCCCCCTCACCTCTAGAACCCTCAGTTTGTTTTTCAGAGTCCATCGTCTCTCATGGGTCGTCTCCCCCTCTGATTTCCCCCCTTCATTCTTTCCCTCCTGCTATCTTCTTCTTCTTTTTCCTAACATATATTGCGTTATTTGTTTCAGAGGTACAGATCTGTGATTCAACAGTCTTGCACAATTCACAGCGCTCACCATAGCACATACCCTTCCCAATGTCTATCACCCAGCCACCCCATCCCTCCCACCAACCCCCGACTCCAGCAACCCTCAGTTTGTTTCCTGAGATTAAGAATTCCTCATATCAGTGAGGTCATATGATACATGTCTTTCTCTGATTGACTTATTTCACTCAGCATAACACCCTCCAGTTCCATCCACGTCGTTACAAATAGCAAGATCTCATTCCTTTTGATAGCTGCATAATATTCCATTGTATATATATATATACCACATCTTCTTTATCCATTGTATATATACACATCTTCTTTATCCATTCATCTGTAGATGGACATCTTGGCTCTTTCCACAGTTTGGCTATTGTGGACATTGCTGCTATAAACATCGGGGTGCACATACCCCTTTGGATCCCTACATTTGTATCTTTGTGGTAAATACCCAGTAGTGCAATTGCTAGATCGTATGGCAGTTCTATTTTCAACTGTTTGAGGAACCTCCATACTGTTTTCCAGAGTGGTTGCACCAGCTTGTGATTGGCTTTTGATGATCAACTCTAAGTTATAGACTTGCTATGACCTCTGATCTGAATAAATAAACAGAAGAACTCAAAGTATTAGGGAGAGATTCATATATCATGGTTGGAAATTAATTATTTATAATCATATCACATTTGAGGCTCTTCTCTAAAATTTATTATGGTTTTTATTATTGTTGTATAATTTCTATTCATTGTCACAGAGGGTAAACTGCTCACCATCAAGAACACTATTATCTATGTACTAATTCTGTAGGCTTTCACCTTTGGATAAGTATGGGAATTTTTCTTTCATATTTAAAATTCTGCATTGGGTTATTTTTGTTTTCAAAGCTATTATCATTTCTGAAATAAATTACTCACTGTAAATGAATACAAGGATGGCATATTACCTTTTCTCATACACATATTCCAGAGAGCTGGCAGCTAAGCTGAAGAGGATGAAAGTAAGTACACCTCCATTATAACAATGTAGACCATCATGTTTTCTTTGCCGAAAATGCAATTCTAATATTTCATCTAGCAGGATTGTTATTTTATTCAAGAGACACACTTTTTAACAGCAGTCATATCTTTCCCCTTAGGCTCATTAGAGTGGAGGCAATGCTATTCTGATTGTGTCCGACTGAATCTAACAGGAATTGACTGAACATAAGAAAACAGTCTTACAACATTATTGTTTAGCATTTGCTGATGATACAGTTTGCCTAGCATACCATGCAGTGTAAAATTTTTCCATCAGGCTTTTTAATGCTTTCTCTAAAATCAGCACACAGGGTGCTTTAAAGGTCAAATGAGTAGAATAATTTTTTTTTACATAATTATAAATATATATAGAACTCTTTTCAAGACTTCTGGTGTTTGACTACCTTTAATTGTTGTTCTCCCAAACTTGCAGTGATTGCTCATATCTGTCATTTATATTCACATAATAGTAATCATTAACAACTCGCCACTAATTAGAACCTGAAACAAAAGTTTAGTGTGCCGTAAATTCTATTCATTATGTTTAGGTATTCAGGGTAGATGCCAAGAAAGGTCAAATAACTATGCTGAATATAATAGAGATGTGGGTGACCTACTGTCTTGTTATTTGCATGCCTATCACCATACAGCAACAATTTCTAAGTTTCCACATGTCTTAGCAAAGACTAGAGGGCCAATCTCACAAATAAACAATCAAAAAGGCAGCAAATAGTAAAATTTCATTATGTTGGACATTAACTCTCTGATTATTCTCAAGCATTATAAAAGTCATGGTTTAGAAATTACTGATTTCTATCTTATATTTAAGAAAGCATTTTTAATCAGCAGTGACTAACCTTACCATAGAACGTGAACATGTGTGTATTCTCATTAACTGCTTATCACATTCACATTGAAAACATCATTAACTTAATCAGCTATAAACATATAAAGAAATTACTATAAAATCAAAATAACTGTAGTTTCAGGAACGATTTAGACCCCTAAGCTGTCTATTCACACAAATAGAAATAAAAGATAGAGGGCGCCTGGGTGGCTCAGTTGGTTAAGTGACTGCGTTCGGCTCAGGTCATGATCCCGGAGTCCTGGGATCGAGTCCCACATCGGGCTCCCGGCTCAGCGGGGAGCCTACTTCTCCCTCTGACCCTCTCCCCTCTCATGCTGTTTCTCTCTCTCTCTCTCAAATAAATAAAATCTAAAAAAAAAAAGAAATAAAAGATAGACATCAATGTATATATTTAATGTTAATATACAATTACTTATCAGATCAAATTACCCCTGATGTCTAGAGATATTTTATATGCACTTAGCTTATAAGAAATTTATTAATTTCATCTAAAAATTGGTTTTTTAAAAGGAAATTAAATAAATAGGGGATATTTCTGTTATGAAGGTGGATTTGATTCCTATAATATTTATTCAGGTAGTTTCCACAGGGGACATGGAATTGCTCCCAGCTTCCACTCCTCATCACATCTTTGAAAAAAATTAAGTTAAACTCAATTTAAAATTTTGGATGGTAAATCATTGCCAAAAAAATTAAGTCTAAAAGTCTTCATTTGGAATTCAAGCACCCACCCCTCCAATTCAGGCTTTTATTTAATTATCTGTATCACTGACAGCTCCACAACAGGAATTTTCTGCTCTATTTAGATAAGTCTCCTCATTGTTCCACCTGCCAAGGTTTCTCGTCTATCCATTTAAATGCTGCTCATAATTAAGAGCTTACTTAAGCTTCACTTATTACCTAAAATGTTACTAATATTTGCAGTCTTAATGATCTCTTCACCATCTAATACCATCAACAGTGTGCCATTCATTTTTGCATTCAATTATGTAGTGTTTTCTCTTGTTATGTGACTGCTTTGTCTCTCCAGTGAAAAAATAACCCCTCAATCGGCAGAGTTATGATTTGCCCATCTTTGATTTTTTAATAAAACTAAGGCATTGGCCTATTGACCTTAGAAAAATCAATTTTACATTTTAGTTTATAGCATCAATTGTGTTCCTAGAAATACATCAACTGTTCCCTTAACAAGTGTGATTCTAAGGCAGGAGCCTTGTCATGGTCACAAAGCCCACAAGCTGCCAGGTGCTTAGATGCCACTTCCGCCTGACCACATACTGGCCCTTGTCTCCATGTTAGGACAGGATTATCCCTCTGCCCATGGGGCTTTCTACTGGCAAAGTAACTGTTGGCATTCACTGAGCCATAGTCAGATTTTCTAACAATTACGGGCAGCTGAGCAAAGAGTAGTTAAAAGCTCTGAATTTAGTATTGACAATATCATGCAATTGAGTTGTTTTCTGGTTAGTTCTAAGCTAGGTATTATGCTAGTTGATTTTTCTTTCAGGGTTCGTACTTCTGGAATCTTGACAAAAATTTTTTTAAAAGATTTTATTATTTATTTTAGAGAGAGATAAGAGTGCGAGCTGGGGGAGGGGCGGAGGGGGAGAGAGAGAGAATCTCAAGCAGACTCCACCCTGAGCACATGGAGCCCCAAGCAGGGCTCGATCTCATGACCCTGAGATCATGACCTGAGCCATGATTCTTCTGAAAGACTGTTCCCTGCTAAAATTTCAGATCTTTGCACTGAATAAATGGATTTTTTAATATATATATATTTAAATATTTCATTTATTTGAGAGAGAGAGAGTGAGCGTGAGAGAGAACCAAAGCAGGGGCAGAGGGAGAGGGAAAAGCAGACTCTCCGCTGAGCAGGGAGCCTGATGCAGGGCTCAATCCCAGGACCATGGGATCATGACCTGAGCCAAAGGAAGATGCTTAACCAACTGAGCCACCCAGGTACCCCTGGATAAACGGATTTTTAAATATATTTTTGTGTTTGTGATTGAGATTAAATATCAGTGATTAGTGATAGGTTAATATCCTATATTAATTATAATGGATCTAACTAAACTATATTTCAGGATCTGTAAAACAATACTCAATACTAACATAATTGACATTAGATTATTAGCTACTACGATCACTGATTAATCAGGAACAATATATCTAATTATTATCTTTATCATTATGAGCAATTATTCATTTAAGTCATAATTCCTTGAGATGAAATATCTACTTTAGAAAAAGAACACTAATAAAATCTCATAAATTAGATCAATTTAGTGCACATTTAGACCTTATATTAGGCAAAATTATATACAAAATTTTTAAATGTGATATTCATAATTTCTGAATACTCATAAAATATTTCTTTAAAATTTTATTTTTCTAAAGTATTAAAAGGATAAAGTAAACCAGCAGAATAATTGTGAAATACAACTTGTTAGTTTTAAAGAGAGTTTACATAGTAGTACCTTAATTTCTACCATGGGCAATCCCTCAGAGAACCTTTGGTTGTATTGTGACTGCCTTCAAAATCGTTCAAGAAGATATCAGAAGTGGAAGTGATAGGGTAAGTCTGTTTATTCAGAGAAAAAAGGGGAGGATCAAAAAGCAAATGGAAATGTATAAGGTGACGTGGTGATGAAATCATCCTCAGAGAACCTCCCTTTCATTCCTAAATCTAAAAATCTGCCCTAGAAGTTTCATTGTATGCCTTACAATGCAAGTGTATACCTAACATTCTCTGATGGGGTTGGTCAGCACATCACACTTTCAAAGAGTGCTAACAATTTCATTATGAGAATTTAGAGAGTAAGTCCCTTGTCAGATTAGTTACAGAAGTAAGTTCCACAAAGCTCAACATATTGGTGGGCCTTTTCAGTTTAATATAGTTGCCATTCCACAATTACTCATAAAGCCTTAGGAAATGTCACTGGGGATTCCAGATTATTCTGCTGTATTGCACATCTTTTATTTGGGAAGGGGGAGAGAAAATGAGGCACTGTAGCTATGTGATACCACATATGTTGTTTGTTCATTTGAATTTCATTTTAGAAATGCTATGTTACTTCTGTTCTCTGGTCCTTTTCTAAATTGCTTAATATACAAATAAAAATATAAATGTAATATATATGTATACAAAATATGTATACACACATTTTTAAGAAGAAAGAGGAAAAGCATGGACTTTGGAGTCAGAAAGAATTCTTTTTGACTGTCAGCTTTGTCACTTATTATCTAGGAGACATTTACTCTTAATTTGTCATGCAGGTATTTTTCAATATTATTACGTGTCAGGCAAGACAGTCTACGCTAGGATACAAGATTGACACAACAGCATTAGTGCCATCTTTTGTAATTCAAATCTCAAGAGAGAGGATGATATATAGTAAGCATCAAAATGCTTAAAGGAGTTGGGGGCTGATTTAAACTGAGATGTCAGGGAACACATTCTCAAGGAAGTAAGATTTGAGATGGAATATGAAAAATAAGTAGCTATCAGTAGATCAGCAGAATTAAGTAAGAATGTGCTAGGCAGAGGGAACATCATATGCAAAAGCCCCGAAGGGGCAGAAGGAGGAACTTGGGTAAATTGAAAGAAAACCTGGGGGTGTTAGAGCACCTAATCATGTGTGTGGTAATGTTGGCAGGAAAACAGGATTAGAGAAATGGGCAAGACGACTTAACTTTTTTGATACTCCATTTCCATATCCATAAATGCAATGTATAAGTAAGTTTGATGGTAAAAATGTGTATCAATCCAACATCTCTCAATTGTCAAATAGAAAACTTGAGCAATTAGAAAAAAAGTCAGACACTCTATAAATGCTAGTTTTTTTGTTTGGTTGATTGGTTTTGTTTGTTTTAGTCTCCTAGGTCTGCCCTAACAAAATACCACTGACTGAGGGGCTTAAACAAACAAACAAAAATTATTTTCTCAGAGATGTTAAGGGCTGAGAACCCAAGATCAAGGTGTTAGCATGTTTGTTTTACCCTGAGAGCCCACTCTTTGGTCTGCCTTGGATGCTTTTTCCCTGTATTCTCACCTCACATGGCCTTTTCTCTGTGCACACACATTTCTGGTGTCTCTTCCTCCTCTAGTAAGGACATCAGTCATATTTGATTAGGGCCCATATAACTGCACTGAACTGTAATTACTTCTATAAAGACTGTATTTCCAGATAAAATCACATTCTAATGTACTCAGGGTTAGGACTTCAATATAGGGATTTTTTGGGGGACACAGCTAATCCATAACATTTTGTTTGTTCAGATTGTTGTTAAATTGGAAGTTTGTTTCTCTCTTTCACTCCAGGTTAGATAATCTTAAACTCACTCTTTTCTCTGGAAGTATTTTTAACCTGTAACTCTCTTGCCTTACTACCCCCCCCCATTTTATGCTCTGTATGCAGTTGTATTCTCCTGTCTTCAAAGTATTAGTATTCTAGTTGCTCTGAATTTATTGTTTAATTCTGGATCAGAAAATGGATAAGCCCATAATCATATTTATATATTATACAAGATAATTTTTGTTTTTCTAGACTAAAGTTAGATTTAAATGATACATAGTTGTGAATAAAAGAAATACATTTACCAAATAACAGATTTGCATGAACTAAGGATAATATTGATAAAACAATGGTCTAAGTAATGTAATAGGAAAGACATTTTTTTTAAAGATTTTGTTTATTTGACAGAGCACAAGCAGAGGGAGAGAGAGGGAGAAGCGGGCTCCCTGCTGAGCAAGGAGCCCGATGTGGGACTCGATCCCAGGACCCTGGGATCATAACCTGGGCTGAAGGCAGCCGCTTAACCAACTGAGCCACCCAGGCGTCCCATAGGAAAGACATTATTATTAACAGTTAGAACACTATTGAACAAAGCAAAAAACTATTTAAATGACACTAAGCTGAGAAAACCAATGTTCAAGGAACTATGGAAAATACACTATTCAATGGAAGTTTGTTGAAATGCAGAGTTCTAGCTCATCCAGACATTTATTACCACCCTATATTTTGGTGAAACTTAGTCATCCTTTCCTTACTTACCCATATTAGATATATTGAGTATTCTGTATTGCATTGTCTTGTTTACTGTAAATATTATCATTACCTGCATTTTATATCTGAGATCATCAGGATTCAGAGGCTTGACTGGACCAAACAACTTGTCCAAAACCACTGCTAATGGCTTCAAACCTGAGATTTTTTGATCCTTGATTCTAAAACCATGCTGGTCCTCTTTGACTTCCTCTGATATACCAAGGGGAAAAATATAGAGGCAAGTCATCATACAGTTATTAAGTTGTAACGTTACAGTGAACCTCTGCAATGTACACATGTGCCCAAGAGCCTAGTTATGAAGAGTTAGAGGAGATTCATGGAAATCAAAGGATAATATATTTGAAAATGGCTGATGAATGTTCACTTCTATCAAAATACACATACATGCGTGGGTGCGCGTGCGTGCACGCGCACACACACACACACACACACAAAACAATAAAATTTCATGAGCAATTGGGTTTCAGCATCCATCACTTGGAGTCAGACAAAAGCTGCTCTGGGAAGACTTGTTTAGGCAAACCCAGTATAGCATTAAATCCATCATCACAATGACATCTATATTTATAGGGTCTCAAATTGCAGCAACTTCAGACTCAGAAATCATACTTATGACCATTCTTTCAGATAACTTAAAGATGGACAATAAAATTGAAATGAAAATTGATGATTTCAACCATAAAATTCTAGCTTTCAGTTATATTGGCAGCATATAGCCAAACACCCAAACTCTGGTTCATTCTTAAAAGTGTTCTTTAAATTGGAATTGACTCTTAGAGAAAGGCGTCATCAGTTATCATAGAAGATAATATTCAAAATTGCAAAATAGAGATGCTGGAACATCCTGACATACCTGGTGCTGAAAGAGAAATATGAATACTAATTCCTCACCTGAGATGTTAAGTCAGATTCAGTGCTACAGAAATGTAAGTTGTTTTCCAATTTTTTTATATGTTGTTATTAAAAATTAGATAAAAATAACTTTAAATGTCACTATATGGTACAAGCGTATAAATACATAAGTACACACTCATCACAAACTTTTTAAAAAGTAATATATAACAGAGTTTTAACAGAAATTATCTTTGGAATATGATTTCTGTTCTAATCCTTTGGATTAAGAAAAGTTTTATGGAAGAGCAAATGGAGAATAAATAGTTAATAAAAATATTTTCTCATTATTGTGTTTGAAACATAATGCTTTATAGTTCAAGACCTGTAGGATCTAAAGATATAAAACACAAGTGTGATTGTAACTACTTTGTAAGAGAAAGGAACTGAAGAAAATCACCAATATGTAGGTTAGTCTCCCTTTTCTATAAACCAAGCAACCTGGGTATAGCAGTAAATACATTTCTTTTTTCTTTTTCTTTTCTTTTCTCTTTTCTTTTCTTTTCTTTTCTTTTCTTTCTCTCTCTCTCTCCTTCCTTCCTTCCTTTGTTTTTTAGAGACAGGGAGAGAGAAAGAGGAGCAGGGAGGGGCAGAGGGAAAGGGAGAGAGAGAATCTTAAGCAGGCTCCACGCTCAGTGAGGAGCCTGACATGGGGCTCAATCTCACAACCCCAAGATCATTACCTGAACCAAAATCAAGAGATGGATGCTTAACTGACTGAGCCACCCAAGGCACCGCAGTAAATACGTTTCTATAACTTTTGTACTAAGCTGAAAGCTTAAAGGAGGGGTGATCCTTAATATATCTGAGGGTGTAATGATTCCAAGACATGAGCCCAAGCTTGGGAGCAGGGATAATGTAAATTCCAAGATAGGGTGCTCTTCTATAATTTTGTTTTAGAGGTTTTATTTATTTGAGAGAGACAGCATGAACAGGGGGAGGGACAAAGAGAGAGCTGAGCATGGAACCTGATGTGGGGTTCGATCACAGGACCCTGAGATCATGACCTGAGCCAAAGTCAGACGCTTAACTGCCTGAGCCACCCAGGCGCCCCAGGGTGTTCTAATGCTGAGTTAGTCCCTTGCAGAAAGCCCCATGCAGCATATATTCATTTCTCTGGGACAGTAAATAGAATTTATAACACAAGAACTTCTGTGCTAACTGTGAGGTACAGAGAATTTTCCTTTCTCCTTTCAGAAATGACCTGGAAGTTTAATCTAGCAAAACACAGAACCAACTCTACCAGGAGGGAGATGGCGAGAGTTTGGGCAAACAATAGGATCTTGGAAGGAGGTGGTCACAAATAGACTGTACCACTAGCTACTGGACTTTGGTTGAACAAACTTCACTAATACCATATTTTGAAAATGGAGATCTGAAAAAGTACTCTTGTCTTATTTGTACTGTGCTGCCTCATTATAGGAAGAAAAAATAAAATGAGGTCTTCATAAAGGTAGGAGATACTCAGTCCTTGTTGAGGGTAGCTGATAGGTGTCCATAGTTATCATAGTTATATGTTGCTGGGTCTGTAGGGTTTTAAGTGTATTTATGCACATTTTGATGCACCTGAATTTTTAAAAAAGACATGTACCATGCAACTGCTCTTAGTGAGCATTTATTTGGAAACAAAGGGGGAAAAGCAAGTCCATTTGTTTGGGGCTAAGATTTCATTTTAGATAGCTTGGTATTTAGAAAATCCAGCACTGTTTGTTTAGAGTGATTCTATTAGTAAGAGGGAGCCACAGATGAATCACTCTCGAACAATCACAATTTCCCAAACTAGGGCACTCATAAACTCTTAAAGAATATGTTAACCTCGATAAATGAAGATTCAGGTTATAATTTAATGTGGCAGAAACCATGAATCTGTGAACTGACATAACATTCTGGGGCCCTGGCTAACATTTTCTCTTTGACTCTAAAAAGTTATATTCTTTATTTGAGAGCATTCTCTTATGGCTGATAGAAACTCAAATGTGTGTGTGTATGTATGTATGTATGTATATATATGTACGTGTGTATATATATGTGTGTATATATTATATATATACATATATACATATATATATATATATATATATATATATATGATCTGATTCACTATTTTCTTACCATGGAGTAAGTAAATTTTCAAAAATGTATCAAAGATTGAATATGATTTGTACTATATCTAGTTTCAATGTTTTATTAATTGGAAATAAGTCTCATTGCTAACTTGTCACTATTGGAATATCTATGTCCAAAGAGCCTTTTATTTCAACTGAAGCAAGAAGTGCAGTGGTCTCTGAGGGGAAGAGAAGGCTAATAATCACTGCCATTGTAAGACAATTTTAGTCGGATTTAAATGAAAACAAATTTGTATATTAGGTGGTTTTAAGCCCTGTTCTGTCTTTTATAGTCATATAATATTTAAACTTAAAAAGTCAAAGCTTTTGTGTTTGTGGGGGGAGGGAATGTTCATATTATTTTTACAAAACATGGAAAATTCTTTGTCTTTCAGAATGATGTGACAAATGAAACATGTTGAATTTCACCAGCACATGCGATAAACTGAAATGTTACCCACTCACTAATTCTGATGTGGATATATTGTTTTTTCTTCCTTGTCTGTGTACTCACTGCTACTATGGTAATAAGCTTTCTGTCACTGTTCAGGGACATTTATTTCCTCAGATAAAATCTATAACTTTCATGTTAAGTGAAAAAACACTAGATTTTTAGAAACTCAAAATTTTCAATTGGGTAGTACTTTTTTTTAATCTTGATTATATGCCAGCATATAGACTAATCAGTTTTAAGAAAAATCGTGGGGGGGCACTTGGGTGGCTCAGTAGGTTAGGCATCTGCCTTCAGCTCAGGTCATGATCCCAGGGTCCTGGGATCAAGTCCCACATCAGGCTCCTTGGTCAGTGAGGAGCCTGCTTCTCTCTCACCCTCTGCTGCTCCCCCTGCTTGTGCTCTCTCTCTCTCTGACAAATAAGTAAATAAAAATCTTAAAAAAAAATTACTGGATGTACAAATAGAAAAAAAAATGGGGCACCTGGGTGGCTCAGTCAGTTATACATCTGCCTTCAGCTCGGGTCATGATCCCAGGGTCCTGGGATCAAGCCCCATATTGGGCTCCCTGCTCGGCGGGGAGCCTGCTTCTCCCTTTCCCTCTGCTGCTCTTCTGCCTGCTTGTGCTCTCTCTCCATCAAATAAATAAAATCTTTTTTAAAAAAAGTCAATAAACGGTTTTCAATCTAATATTTGAAAAGAATGGAAAAGCAAGTGGAGGGCATCTAATGCTAAACACTGAATCTTGTCCAATGAGAAGATTAAAAGCCATAGTTGGTCTTAAGTATAACAGCTATAATGACAGATTTAAATTTTTATAAAAACATTAATGTAACTATTCACAAAATTAAAAAGAGGTGTTTATCTTCAAAGTCAGTGAAAAAGTGATTATTAAATAGCATAGTAGAGAAGGCAAATGTTATAAATCCATAAAGTATAACATTTCAGCAATAAGAACACAAATTATTGAAATAAGGTTAAAGTTTCTCTAAGAGTTTAAATGTGACATATGTGAGACCCAATGACTCAGAAGTGAACAGGTAAAGTTAGATCAGACAAATGTAAACCAAAAAATCAGGTCAGGGACTAGCTAGCCTGCAATAGCAATAAAAATTCAGAACACAAAATGCAATGACTTATAAAAGTCACAAAGCAATACATATATATAAAATAATGAACGTAAAATAAAATTTGTTAGGAATTAAAGTAGGGAATTTAGCACATTACTAAATAAATGACAAACTGAAAAAATAAATAGATTTGAAAAATATGATTAATAAAGTACAATTAAAAGATATATGCCAAAATTTTTTCTATATATGGAGAATATCTGATTTTTAATATTCACAGAATATTTTATACTTTTTATATTTTGCAAACAAGATTATTTCAGTAAATTTTCCTAAAAGCACATAAAAGATACCATTATTTGACAATAAAACTGATCTAGAATAAAAAAGAATTTTTAAAAAAGATTTTATTCATTTATTTGACAGAGAGAGAGAGAGAGAGAGAGAGAGAGAGAAAGTGAGAGAGCACAAGCAGGGGGAACAGCAGAAGGAAAAGAAGCCGGTTCAAGGCAGGGCTCGATCCCAGGACTCCAGGGTCAGGACCTGAGCTGAAGGCAGACGCTCAAACGACCGAGCCACCCAGGTGCTAAAAACTGATTTTTAAAGAAAATGCTTAAATAGCATATTACAGTTAATAGGGTAAGAAGGGCACTTGTGATGAGCACCAAATGTTGTATGTAAGTGATGAGTCACTAAATTCTACACTTGAAACTAAAAAAATAAAATAAAATTTATATTTTTTACATTTAAAAAAATAAAGCAATCTTCCTTAAAGACTTTATAAAGAATGAGGACTCAAATTTAGGCTTGGGGAACACTGAAAGATATTTGTCAACATTCATTTATCTAATACTGTGCCTATCTAATTGTGTTGAATGAATGCTGGGGTTTGTGGGAGAGGTGTGGTAGGGTGAATAAATGGAAAGAAGAGAAGGCATTAGAGAAGCTGACAGGGTTGAGGATGGTGACACTGATGTTCAAAAATGGTAGAAGTTGATGTCTAGTAAGAACCTCATTTTGTTTTTTTCTTTCTTGCTTGAAGAATATCAAACATTTCAGCGGTTACGCATGTGCTGTATTCTCCTGGTAGAAATCACCATAGTCCCTACATCACATCTGGATAGTATTGCAAAAGTAAATATTTATTACTAGTTCTGGTTAAAAATGAAAGACCATTATGATCACCTTCTATTGTCTCTCCTCACCAAGATTCCATTTTTTCTTTACTAAGACTAAAACAAAGTATAAACTCACAAAGATATAGAAAATGGAGAGGATAGATCAGTAGATGGGAAAGTTCAAAAACTTCTTGGAGACACAAAGCAGATGGAAGATTGGTAGCTTATTTAGCGGAGTTTATGATACTTCAACCTAAAGTTCCTGTGGAGAAGGATACTAACATAAGTGAGCTAGTTTATTTCACAGAACTCCTAAAAGGGATAGGATACAGGCTGTAAATAACGACAGAACTAAAACCATGGGTACTGCTTGAAGTTTAATTGAAGGCAAGAGAACACTCAGTTCCCCTTCTCCACCCTGTGCAGCCAAGCTTTCCCACTCTCCCTCATCAGAAAGATGAGATATTTATCCTTTGTATGGCACCATGGCCTTGGTGGTCCCACAGCTCTAAGCTCTCCCAAGATCTGGTAATATGTCTCCCTCCTTCTTAGGCCTATGTGTAGCAATAGCTCCTCAGCCATCATCAGAATCTTTCTGGCTCCCTTATCCCTGCCCAAACACCTATAAATAGTCTTTCCATTAAACTCTCTTCAGTTAAACTCTTTGAGTTTAAACACAACTGTCTCCTGCTGGGATCCTGACTGATACATCAGAGAACAGGAGAAACTTTCAAAAACCTGTAATTAAGTAATATCCTCAGGGAGAAAACAGAAAGTTGTTCTTTTCATAAAACAACAGTATCAGGGAAAAAAATCAGAGCATTTAGATGAAAAATAAGAGATCTTGAAGTGTTAAAATACAAAGTAAAGAAAATATCCCAAATGTTAGGACAAAAGATAAAGAGATGGAAATTGGTAAAAGAACGTAAGAGACTAAGAGACCAGTACTGAAGTGTCATGACACAAAGGGTCCATAGAGTGTACAGCAGAGGGAACGATAAAAGAAAAACACCATTTTGTGAACTTTCAGAAGACTAGTGGTAAAGAAATGATCCTAAAAGCTTCCCCCAAATGAAGGTATGTCATGAAAAAGGAAAAATAATCAGAGCTCTGAAATGAAAAATAAGAGGCATTGAAAATAGAAAATAAAAACCCATATCTAAGATTTCAAATAAGTACAGAAATACAAAGCATAAAAATTACCTCAGAAACCATGATAAAAGATAGAAATGGAAAAAAGAGAAGAAATATGAGATTAATAGAACCAGTACCCTGCTACAGAGTGAAGGATCCATGCAGTGTCCAACACAGTGAAGGACAAAAGAAAAACACTAAGTACAACTTTGTGAAATTTCATAAGACTAAAACTACAACACCCTATTAGAGAAATTAAAAGATATCGCATATAAAGAAATAAATATCTGAAGGGTATTCAATTTTCAACAGCAGCAAAGAATACTAGAAATCATTGAATTAATGCCTTCAAAATTCTGAGGGAAAATCATTTGTATTTTGTATATAAAATTCTAAGCATAAATTTAAGTCTGAGGGTGGAAGAAAAATATATACAGATGTGGCAAGACTGTCACTTTCCCTGCATCCTTTGATTTCAAAAAGCTAACATAAGATGCTTCAGCAAAATAGGATAAAACAAGAAAGAGGAAATGGGAGATCCACAAATCATTTGACCAAACAAAGGAGAATGGCAAAGTGAAGTCTCATCACTAAATCATATGGTAGCTCTGATGAAGCATTTAAAAAAAAAATGACACATGTATTGAAAACTGCAAATTACAAACAGGGAAATTATTTACTGAGGGAAATATGGGACGGGTGTAAAAGAGAGGAAAGATAACTGAAGTGCAGTATTTGAAAAAAATCAGCATGTGCCATTCATTGTAGTATTTTTATTTGCTTTTCAAAAAACACATACTTCGGGAGAAGCAGGCTGGATAGGCAGGGCTGATGCACAGGTACATCCTCATGCATAACTGGATGTCAATGATAATTCTGGAAATGAATACATAAAAATAGTAATAAGCATTTATTCTTTAGAAGTATGAAGGTAGAAATATGGAAGAAACTTCTAGAGATTTTAGAGTAATGCCCTCTGAAATAAAGTTGCACTTGAAGAGGGGAGGAATATCTTTTTCTTCCTATTTAATTTTCTAATGAAGTTTCTGATTACTTTGATGTAAAAAAAATCAAATGCAAAAATACAATAAATGGAATAGTAGGATAGACACAAAAATTAGAATAGTCTATATACACATGACGAGAAGAACCATATTGGTGAAGATATATTGGTGAAGACATACTATTCTATGTAAGTGTGGCATCTATACTATCTGATATCCTTGGTGGTGGCTGGAGCCACTTAGGACCCATAATGTGTTTGCCAATAAAATTATAGTTAAGTTTATTTCAAACAAGAACACAGACTATGTATCTCCTAATACAGAAAGCACAATTTCTATGAGGTCACACTGCTTCCCTGTACTTCCAATTCTGCTTTTCATCATGTACCTAAAAATAATAGGCTTCGTAGTCAAAATACATCTATGTAACTCCTCAAAGTTAGGGCATCACTGGCCATGTTTATTAAGACTGAACATCATCACAGTTTACTTTCTCTCTTGCCTAATACAGGATCATTCTTGGCAAGGACATCAGGCATGTTCTGCATGTGTCACATTGTTTTATGTATGAGTCTGAGGCCAATTCTGAGAATACAAGGTCTGTCCACATGCATTAAGGGAAAATGCTCCAGTTTACTAGAAGTTCATATGCTGCATTATTTTAAACTGGAAAGTGTAAGACTTTTTTTTATTGGCCCATTTTGAAAGCATGTTTATCCATTAATAAAAATTGCTAGAGATATTGCAGGTTTCTTCAAATCACAAGGCAGAAAGCTAGATATTTTTAATCGCACTTTAGTATCTCACAAGGAAATACCCTCAAGTAAGCCTCAGGCAAATAATGAGCTGTTGACAGTGCCTTTGGAAAAACTTCATTTGATTATAGTAGTAGTTTCTTTTTCCTAAATATTAAGATAAAGCAAGCTAAAGTTTCTAGGATTCACAGAAACGATCACAGAGAGTTTTTCTTTCCTTTTCAATGTATTAGTAAAAAATTTAGCTTAAAGCATAAAAGGCTACTTTCAGCAAAGCTGCTCATGTGTTAATCCAAAAGAAGTTGATCTCCCCTTGGAAAGGATCCTGGAAAACTGAATTAGAGGCAGATTTTTTGGCCACCTTCGCGCATGAGTTTCTTCAGCATAGTGGCAGAAATCAATGGTTTCTTTAAATAAAACACTCCAGGGACAGAAGAAATCAGAGCTTGGCTCAGTTCCTAGAATTTGTGTTTTTGCTTGTATGATCATTCCTTAGCAAGTACTTTCAAAGTCAAATCCTTTTTTCTACATTTATAATCAAAAGGAATAAGAACCTAAACTCAGATATAAAATTCTGATTCTAAAAGTATTCTCATCCTGGTGCTATCAAATCTTCATTCTGACTCTGATCTATAACAAACTTGTGCCGAATTAACAAGAGCAGCGATAAAGCGCTCAACTTCTAGGCTTATTCAAATTATTTCATATTTTGGTACATGTGGATGCATTTCAGCATGGGTTCTCTCTGTCTGCCTGTTTTTCCTTATATTAATTAATTCATTTATTCACATATCCATCACTTCATTCATTCATTCATTCATTCATTCATTCATTCATCAGCAAAGCTTTATACAGCACTTAATATTCACCAATTACCACAGCTAACTGAAAAGGAATTTGAGATTTACTTTTTTTCTGCCTGTTTATGTTGACCTTTTTGGAGACATTAATGATACATCTTAGTAATGTCTTCTAAATCCTATCCAGATGAATGAGTATACTTTCCAAATCTTCCTAGACCAAAATGGCTGCAACTAAGTAAAAGATAATGGTAGGTAAGAAAAAAATATTAATGTTGATGATAAGATCATCATCACCATCATCATAGCTAACATTTATTATATGTTATTTATTTATTATAACAAACATTTAGTGATTACTAAACTTTTTTTCCTGTTATAGCTTTTAAAAATATTCATTACACCAAATAAAAGCTTAGAAGTTCTAGGACTTGCCCCATACTACAGTTTTGATGACAGTAATAGAACTCTGGCTCTCCAACTCAAGAACTCATGCTTTTCAAGACCACATTATATGTGGCCACAGTAATAATAACAATGCTGACTACAGATCCTTGCTACTTCATGTTCCTGGACACTGTGGTATCACAATTAGACTGCAACCCATTACTATGAACATTTATATACTCGTATTTAAAAATTTTAAATGGTCAATGTAAAAATAATTGCAAACATTAGCGTACCACTTTCTGCATGCAGGGCAGATGCAATACATTTTATGACCTGCACAACAATCCTCTGCAGTGGGTACTACTATTCTTAAACTTGACCAATAAGGGAGGTAAGGTTCTCAGTTGCTCAGAAACAAACATGGAATCTCACCATAGTGGTAGTATTAAGATTTGCTTCTAACTTATTTGTTTCCATAAACTTGCTCTAATTGGCAAGCTATACTTCTTTAATGCCAAGAAAAGTGAAAATATCCATGTCTTATTAAAGCAGGCTCAGATAATTTTTGTTGCCATTGAATTAAATTGCATTGACTAATGACAATTTTCACACAATTAAATTTGGTGGAGCTCATTAAAAATGGCTTTTTTAGGATTTAGTTGTATCTTAACTATTATTTGAAGAAGATGAGAAATAATTCTAGTTTTCAGTGCTAGCAAAAAATGCATATTGACTTTTAATTATTTGGCTAATAACAGTATTCCAATTTAAGCATTTATTATAGAGTAATGTTTTTGTTCCAAATGTTTTCCTATGATTATTTGGGTTCTGGAATAGTAACTTAAGAACAGTTCCAGGGGAGACAGGGTAACCACAGGGCAGGTAAAGTAGCCCCCTACATAGCCCTTCCCATTGCTCCCAATCCAAGTGTCAAACAGAGAAGCTCCACCTTAAATTATTTCATACCTTATAAGATTCTATTTATATGAGTCTACATATAGATTCTATTTATAAAAGTGTATTTTGAAAATTTTTGAAGGGTAAATAGCACATTGATTATGTTTAGGATTTATAAAGTGGATTCTCATTAAATGCTTCATGAACAAAGATAAATTTTTTACTTATATAAGATTCTATTTATAAAAAGATCTCTATTGAGTTATATCTGGTCTAGTTCTTTGTAACTGAGTACACAATGAGTATATATTAAGGTGTGTGCTTTAAGAAGCCTGAGGGTAGCTGTTTGGAAATCATAGTCTCTAATTTTCTAACAACCACCCTATGCTATCTCTTTCTCACAGGACAGAAAGCACTGAGTTTCTTCATGCCTCTAAATCTAAAAAAGTCCTGGATTCTGCTCTCTGATCTAATGCGCATAACCAGGCAAATGGGTTTATCTCACATGAAACATGTGTGATCTGATGACATCAGTGTACCTGATCACCTGCAACCTTGGCACTGTGAAGCAATCACAGGGATGGAGGGAGAAACCCTCATCAATTGGAACTAATTTTCTGTTATCTCGTCAGAATGAAGAACAAAAATGGAAATGAAGTGGTAGAAAATAAAATTACAGGTCTCGCATGCATGTGTTTGTTGGCTAGATTTACATATGCCACATTTGGGAAAGATGCCTGGTGGTGGTGGTAGCGTTATTATGGAAAAAGAAGAAAGTTTCACCAAATTCACATTCCACTATCATATTCTCCAACTTGTGGTCCCAAGTTAGATTTATTTTGTGACTTGATTACGCAGCCCCTAAGGAAAGGTGAGGCATGCAGTGTTGTTAAGAATGATCCATAGAGGGGCGCCTGGGTGGCTCAGTCGTTAAGCGTCTGCCTTCGGCTCAGGTCATGGTCCCAGGATCGAGCCCCACATGGGGCTCCCTGCTCAGCGGGAAGCCTGCTTCTCCCTCTCCCACTCCCCCTGCTTGTGTTCCCTCTCTTGCTGTGTCTCTCTCTGTCAAATAAATAAAGAAAATCTTTGAAAAAAAAAAAAAGAATGATCCATGGACCATGGTTCAGACCCATGCCCACCAATTTCCCTGCTCCAGAAATAACTGGAGAAGAAATGCGGGGGTCCCAGGGTGTTACCTGAACATGAAAAATGCAAGATTAACCAGAGCAGCCCAGTCTGTAGCTACAGTTTCAACCTTTTCTTAAAAATCACATCCTGTCTTCCATCCCAGTTCTTAAAAATCACATCCTGTCTAGTTCTTCTCTCTAGGCTATTATATCATAAGTGGCTATAGTCATAGGGGAAGGGCAAGTGGGGAGGTTATTTCTCATCAGTTTAATAATTTTAAACACTCAGGCAGAAATATGCAGGTGTTATTTTTACCTTGGGTTACCTATGATTTTTTTTTTTTTTAAACTAAGATCATTCTTCTAGTCAGGTCATGCTGACAAGTAAAAATTTATCTTTGAATCATGAAACATTTAATGAGAATCCACTTTATAAATCCTAAACATAATCAATGTGCTATTTATCCTTCAAATATTTTCAAAATACACAGCTATCATTGGCTCTCTCCTACTTTAAAACTAGGATAAAAAAATAAAAATGAAAAAAATTACTCATTCTTTGTAATGATAGTTTGGAAACTGATTAGAGTTTAGTGAGGGAGTGTGTGTGGAGGGGTGGCCAAGGGGGTGGTGCAGATAAATGGTTCTCAGTGGGGATGTGTGACTTTGCTTCTCCTGCCCCCTGGAAACATTTGACAATTTCTAGAGACATTCTGGTCCTCTATTGAGGGGATGGATAGAAGCCAGAAATGCTGTCCAAATCCTATAATGCACAGGACAGCATCTCACAACAAAGGATTATCTAGCCCAAAATGTCAATAGTGCTGAGATTTAGAAATATAGGTAGAGATACAGATTTTTCCAATCAAGAGATTAAATGGGGTGCCCCTTAGAAGGAAGACTTCAAATTACCAAAAGTCATTTCTTTGTTTTGGGAACACTCAAATAGTTTCATTCAGTTAGACACATATAACAGGGGACACATGTGCAGTACTGACAGGGGTTTGGACAAGTCAAGGGCCTCTCCCTTTCAGTGCACAAATAAACATCTATTACTTGTTTGATAGCAAGAAGTAGGGGTGGTGGTGGATGATCATATTGCTGTTCTTCACTGGATGAGGAAGCAACTACTGGTCTCCTTTGTCTCTTATGGCCTCAGGGTACCTGGTCTTCTGGAAGGGTTGGGAAGCCTTAAGGAGAAAATACTGCACTTTGTGCTCTGAAGGCTCAACTGATTGAGGGCAAAATATTTTCTCAGCGACATCTTTGATTTCCACTTTGCTTTTTATCTAAAAAAATTTTGTCTCAGGAACTACTCCTCACATGATTATTATCATCACATTAATGTAATGGAAACTTATTAATTTTTTCTTAATTGTTCTTACAACAAAGGAGCAAGAGGTTAATTATTATGAACATAGTATCTACATTCACCTTGTGTTACTACTTGGCTTAATATTCCTATCACCTCACAAGTAGATCTGAGAGTACCCATTACTTTCATTTGTAGAGTAGATTTTTCCTCCAGAATAGTGATGTGCATAATAAACAGTTCATTTTATATTTGGATAGAACAGATAACATTTTATAATTGTCTTCTAAAATGTAATATTTTGCAACTAAAACTATAGGCATATAAAGTGTTTTCTTTTCATTCTTTTTTTTTTTTCTTTAATAATCTGGGTCTGACAATGTCAAATGCCTGTTTTGGAAATACTTCATTCATTCATCAATCAATCATTCAATAAACATTTATTGATTGTTCTGCACAGCAATTTGTTAGGTCCTGAGGATATAAAAATTAATAAGGAAAGTTCCCATTCTCTAGTGCTCAGCTTTTAATTTTAGAATATTTTCTCTGCATGAATTAATCATTGATATGAAGGCCAACTAGAGAGGAAGCTGATCCAATTGTATAACCACTTTGATTTCAAGTAGGATGTCACATGCTATACATATCAATTTGAAGCCATCAAATCCAGAACATTAAGCGATTTCATTCCCTAGTTGTAAAATCAATGTCTATTCTAAATTCAGATAGCTAAACATTTTAACTGTAACTTTATGGTTTATGGTGTGCGTGTGTGTGTGTGTGTGTGTGTGGATGTGTGTATAAAACAGTATTTCTAATTAGTTTTAAGAACTGACAGAATGTGGGAGGTAGTATTTCCTAACGTAACAGAATTGGCATGTCTTTTGGGGTGATATGATAATCCCAACAGAGGGATTGATTGTCTTTAATAGATATGCTAAGAAATCAAGTTCTCTAAAGCCACCAGTGAGATCACTAATGACAAGCTTTGTGTAGTTCTGAATGGGTTGTGCTACTTAACTTACTTTCAGATATACTTACATGGACATAATTACTTTTGATTATTTTAAGTGCTATAATTCTATGGAAGAAAGTGTTTATTTTAGTACTTGGCCTTCCATTCTGTATTCTTTTTAAATGCTATCCTAAAAATTTTCAACCATTTGAATAAAATTAAGTTCCTGTTTTAGTTACAGAGTTCTTCAATAATTAACACACACTTCTATATAAAATATTACAATAAAGTTTGACTCAAAGTGCTCTCTCTCTCTCTCAAATAAATAAATAAAATCTTAAAAATAAAATAAAAACAAATAAGTCAAGCAGAGAAAGTCCATTATCACATGGTTTCACTTATTTGTGGAACATAAGGAACAGCATGGAGGACATTAGGAGAAGGAAGGGAAAAATGACGGGGGGTGGAACTGGAGGGAGAGATGAACCATGAGAGACGATGGACTCTGAGAAACAAACTGAGGATTTTAGAGGGGAGGGGGGAGGGGGGAATGGGTTAGCCCGGGGATGGGTATTAAGGAGGGCATGTACTGCATGGAGCACTGGGTGTTATACAAAAACAATGAGTTGTGGATCACTACATCAAAAACTAATGATGTCCTGTATGGTGACTAACATAACATGATAAAATAAAAAAAAAAAAACCTCAACAGAAAAATGAATTCAAAGCTCCTCTAATACTCAAATTAATTAATTATTTAAATTAAAAAAAAATAACCACAGTGGTGGGTGCCTGGATGGCTCAGCTGGTTAAGCATCTGACTTTTGGTTTCAGCTCAGGTCATGATCTTAGGGTCCTGAGATGGAGCCCTGTGTAAGGTTCCCTGCTTAGTGGGGAGGAGTCTGCTTAAGATTCTCTCTCTTCCTCTGTCCCTCCCCCCTCTTTAAATAAAAATAAATAAATCTAAAAAAAAATAACCTCAGTAATAATAACTCAGCTAAATCAAGTCTGTTTCCATATTTTTGGTAATTCCAACCTAAATCAAATATGCACACAGATACAATCACATCCAATAAACTTCAAAGACATTTGTTACAAAGATTAAAAACAAGAAATGTTTTAGGATATTTGGATAAAAATAGTATTTAAAATATTGATGATATAAGTATTGACATTTTAGTATTTAATGTATATATTATTTATGTACCATATATGCCAATATTGTGTCAGACAGTTATCCAGACTAGTGTAAACAGGCAAACAAACTCATGTTAACTCTAGAGAAAAAACTGAGGAGTGGATCTAGGTAACTAGAAAGCCTGGGGCTCCTACCCAGCTAGGACTTCTGATTTCTGTGGCAGCTCCAGAAGACTTCTACTTTATCTCACCATAAACCCTGCTTCTTCCTAAGACAACAGATATGGCTCACTCTACGATTTCCTTCCTTTCCTTGGTAATTTTCTCTGCTCTTCAACAAATGGCAACCTTTGAGATCTGAAATCAAGTTTCATTAATGCCTTTCATTCCTTATTTAATATTATGTATTAACTGACTACGTATGGTCTAGTTACTGTGCTGGGTGCCAGGGAGATATTCAATAGAGAGTAAGACAGACAAGTCCCTGAACTTATGAACCTTACAGTCTAGTTACGGATACAGAAAATCAATGTGTAAAACAACTATACAATAAAAATGGGTGCTATGGCAGATAATACTTGAATAGAAAAGCCTTAGACAGTTTAGAAGGGTTTACTTAAAGAGGTGACTATTACTCTGTAACTTGAGTAATGAGAAGAACGCATGGGAGAGAGAACATGAGGACAGGGGAGAAGGAAAACATTCAGGAGGAAGATACACTATTCCAGTTGGAAGGAACAGAAAGATTGAAGGCCATAACGTAGAAAAGCTTTTGAGAGAGTTCCAGGAGTGATAAGGCATCAAAGAGAATGTAACATCGACAGGAAAGGAAGGCAGGTGTTAGGAAAGGTAGAGGAAAACAGGCAAGAGCCCAAATGTGCAAGCCCACTGCTTGTTGGCAGTGGCGAGGAGTCTGTATTTTACTCTCAAAGTAAAGGTGAGCCACTGAAGAACCTTTAAACAGAGAGGTGACTTGATGAAGTACACTTTAAATCTACCCTGACCAATGTATGAGCAATATTTAGAAGCAGGCAACAGAGAACTGCAATAGTCCAGATAAAAAGTGGTGGGTACTGGGATCAGGATAGTTTCAGAGGAGACGGAAATGGTGGATGGAAGATGAAATTTTGGAAAGGATTTTCTGATAGGGCTTAGAGGTAAAGAATAAAGAAATGGAAGGGGTCAATGATGACTCTCTGTACATAAGTAGATGACAGTTAATAGGTGAGATAGGAGAGGCCATGCGGAGAGGTGTGTGGGAGAGGGGCATAGATAGGTGGGTTGGTAGGGGACTAGAAATTTTATTTTAGATGTGTTAAGTTTAATATATGGGTGAGGCTTAAAAGAGAAGATAATAGGTGGGTTTGGAGATGTGAGTGTGGAATTCTTAAGAAAGGTCTAAGCTGGGCCAGGTCTAAGATGAAAAAGAAAAACTGGCTATTGATATAGGAGGAATATCAAAAATTTACTCTTTTCAAAGCAGAAAGGGAAAAAGATTTCAAGAAGACAGAGCACTTTCACTGAAATGCTTAGTGTAATGAAGACACAAAAGTCTATTGGTTTTTTTCAACATGATGGTCATATAGGGTGACGACTGTCTTGCTTTGCATGAATTGTACCTCTTTATACATGTTGTCTTGGAGTAATGAAATAAGACTATCAGTGCATGATAAAACTCCCTAATTAAGGTGATATTAATAAAAGCTGTGTTGGTTGTGGAACCATGGAAGCCAGATTGGATTGAATTGAAGAATAAATGGCAGTTAACAAAACTGAAATCCCATGAGCATTAGATGAATAATCTAAGAAAGAAAGGTAGGAGAGAAAGGTACAAATGGAGGATTTGCCTCTGGACAGAAGTAGGTCAAGTCCTCCAGGTAGTAAGAAGGATACACTATTCCTCTTGAACTCTTTCCTTTTGACTTGGGGCATTCTCTCATACTTTCCCCACTTCCCCTATAAGCATGCATTGGCTATCCACAGTTAAATGAAAGTCTCCACCTTAAGTCTGGCCTTTCTAGGATTTAGTTATTTTAGTTATTTTGTTTTTATAATTAGAGAACTGCTATCACTAATTTGTTCTAATTTGATCAATTATAAGAAATCATTTCACACTTTATCATTGTGCTATTTCAAATATTTTATTAAAATCTTGCAAAAGCTTAATCTTTTTCTAAAAAAACTAAGACTCTTTAGCTTAAATTTGGGAAAACAAATTAGCATAGTATTTCTTCACAGAAGCATAATAATTAATCATTAATGATTTGTTCCCATAAACACATGCAACAGGATTATCAATGAATTAACATTTCAATGGTCTCTAGAACTTTTCTACTATTCAATCTAAGGATGCAGTCTTAATGTATTCATTTCTAATAACATGTGGTGATCAATGAGGCTTTAACAATTAAAGTACGGTCATACAGAGAGTAAGCCAAAGTTGCAGATAACTGACAACTTTAGAGACTGCCAACTTGAAGAGAGATTTCATGTGTACAATCTAAACGATACACATATACCACATCATGCCATGTGGATTCTAGTAAATGAACTGTGAAGACCCTTTTGGAAGTATGCCACACTTTCCAGTTAGAATGCTTTGAAACTTTGCTATTGTTACATCTATTTAACTTGAAGCCTGCTATCTTTTAGATATTTTCTGGTTATAAAAAAGACCAAACTAGAAAAGATATTTGGTAGGGTGCCTGGGTGGCTCAGTAGTTAAGCGTCTGCCTTCGGCTCAGGTCATGATCCCAGGAGCCTGGGATCGAGCCCCACATTGGGCGGGCTCCCTGCTCAGCTGGAAGCCTGCTTCTCCCTCTCCCACTCCCCCTGCAGGAAGCCTGCTTCTCCCTCTCCCACTCCCCCTGCTTGTGTTCCCTCTCTTGCTGTGTCTCTCTCCGTCAAATAAATAAATAAAATCTTAAAAAAAAAAAGAAAAGAAATTTGGCTATCCTTTTTGAAAAAGTTTGATATCAACAGAAAAATGTTACATATTTTAAAACTAATAATATACAACTTAAAAAAGCAAATATATAGACTTGGCTTTTGATTCTGAATTCATTCCAATGAACATACAATGAGAATCTACATTAAAGCAATGCATCTAGCTTTGGAATCCCTCTCTACAAAATCACTTTCCATTAATAGAAGCAACTTTAGAAATAATTCTTAATAAAATAAGTCATTTTCAAACTATGAAAGGAATCTAAAAATATTTTTGGGAGTTGAATTTAGTGTTAATGTTCAGAAATAGTAATAATGATATCTTAAATATGTTTCTCAAAAGTGAGTTCACCTCCCACCATACAACTGATTCTCAACATGTGACTTTTCTGACATTTTGATTTGATAAGTTAATTATGCTGTGGTGGGAAAGAAAGGAAAGGAAAGGAAAGGAAAGGAAAGGAAAGGAAAGGAAAGGAAAAACGAACAAGGAAAAAGGAAAAAAGAAAAAGGGAAAAGGGAAAGGAAAGGAAGAAAGAGAAAAAGAGAGAGGAAGGGAAATGTAAAGATTTAGAGTACCATATATTTAGTATTTCAAAATACACTAAAATGAATCATAAAACTTCAAGTTTATAAGAATTAAAATTTATCATTCAACTACTGTCTTCAATATTACAAGTTTCTCTTAACACTAATATTTGTTTAGTTTTACATTTACATTTAAATGTTTAACAGAAAGGTTTTACAAAATCATGACTGGTATAACCTTGTTTTATCTATTTTGGCAAGACTTTTCTTTAGTCTCTGTTTTCTCACATGTAATACTAAAATTAAGAATTAGCCACTTTCACTTGTTTTCAGTATGTTTATATATATATATATATACTATTATATAGTATAGGAGACAAAGTTCACCTTTTGGCAAAGCTAAGAAGAAAATGAAGAAGCCAGACAGATAGGATATGAGTCAAGCTATATATTAAGCAGTAGAAAGATTCAAGTACTCAGAATTTTTTTTAATTTTTTATTGTTATGTTAATCACCATATATTACATCATTAGTTTTTGGTGCAGTGTTCCATGATTCATTGTTTGTTCATAACACCCAGTGCTCCATGCAGAACGTGCCCTCCTCAATACCCATCACCAGGCTAACCCATCCTCCCACCCCCTCCCCTCTAGAACCCTCAGTTTGTTTTTCAGAGTCCATCATCTCTCGTGGTTCGTCTCCCCCTCTGACATACTTGCCATTTGCAACGACGTGGATGGAACTGGAGGGTGTTATGCTGAGTGAAATAAGTCAATCAGAGAAAGACATGTATCACATGACCTCACTGATATGAGGAATTCTTAATCTCAGGAAACAAACTGAGTGTTACTGGAGTGGTTGGGGGTGGGAGGGATGGGGTGGCTGGGTGATAGACATTGGGGAGGGTATGTGCTACGGTGAGCGCTGTGAATTGTGCAAGACTGTTGAATCACAGATCTGTACTTCTGAAACAAATAACGCAACATATTTTAAGAAAAAAGAAAAAGAAGAAGATAACAGGAGAGGAAGTACTCAGAATTTTTAACTCAAAGGCATTTATATCGGAGTCTCTCTCTTATCAGGGGTGAGCACAAATCGGCATCTAAAACAAGGCAGATTTCAGGTCAAATTAAAGAACGTGGGTAATCAACCATTACCTGTTAAAATCTGCATTTATGCTAGCCTTTGTTTCCATAGGTAGTTAGGCCTCTGTAGGACATGCATTTGGATGCCTCAGAAGTTGCCACTGAATTGTCATGATTCCAGCCATTACTTCTTACTTCCTAACAGCATGTGTTTGGAAGAAAGAAGCCACCTCTACTTTATAATCTTGTCTCTTTCTAGCCTATGATATTATCTTGTTTAAAAAATGGATTCAGAAAATTATTTTGAAATACTTGTTCTAAAATAGAATGACTCAGGCTTCTGTTTTTGTGTACTTTGAATTTTTATACCCTGGATGTGTGGTAAAATACCTAGATGTAATAACTTCCTCATAAATGCACATGCATGTAGCTGCTATGTGCTGCTTATAGTAATTTCTGCACTTCCTACTGATAACCCCACCTAAAATATCCCCCAAACTCTGAAGGTTCAAGTGACCCCCAGGCTGAGCATCAGCTGCATGGTTTCAGCTTTAATTTCCACAGAGTCATGACTAATGTCTTATTTAAGAAAAACAAACAAAAACTCTGATGTTTAATGCATATATTAAGTACAACTAAAACTAGCTCTGTGTTCCTCTGCTTTGACTAACAGTATGAATAATAGTAAAATTTTTCTGAGATTAATTTCAGTAATTTTGTAATAGGTAATGCGTTTTCAGATGTTCAAATATAATGACGGGAAATGTCCCACTTTTAAGAGTATAATTATTAACTTATACTTTAAAATAGTTTCTAAAAGGTAATTGGTACTAAATTTATGGAAGTATTTGTATAATAAATTGGGTTAAAACTGATTAACTGGCCCTTGTAGATTATACTTTAAAATTCTCATTTCCAAAGTTAAATGATAAAAATTCACTCTTATTTACTATATTTTGCATTGAATGAATATATGCCATTAGGAAAAAGAAAAGTGGGTTTATGTTAGAGAGACATTTTGCTGTGTCTATATAGTTTTAGAATCAAAATCAATTGTTCTTTCTTATTTTGTTCAAGTTGAAGTAAAATAATTATTCCATTGGCATATTTTTCTTGACACTACTGACAGTGGTTAATGAAAAGATTAATGAAATAATGTACACATTTCATTAGAGAAAAAAATGTTTACTTTTTGGAAAGTGGTTAAATGGTTTATTTCTTTCCTTTTCCACCTCACTGATTTTCCAGTGCTCTATGCCAAAGCAATCCTGCTCTGGTTGACACATGTCAAGTCCCTGGCTTTATTATTAATGTCTTCAAAAGGAGTGCAAAACTTTGATGCTTACTGTGGTAACAATGTTCTAATTGTCCTGGTTCATATATATGTGTGTGTGTATATATATATATATATATATACACACACATATGAATGATGTCTGTTTATACATGCATATATATGTGTGTATATATATATGAATGATGTCTGTTTATACACACACACACCCACACACACATATACATAAATATGTTATTTCTTTTGGACTGTTCTATGTTTTGAATGCATAATCTGCTGCATTTTTATATTTTCTACCAAACAGATTAAAAAGTTCAAGGTTTATAGTGTAAAGATGAAATTATTTATCACTCATAGGCAGGCATTGTACACTCACACTTTAGGTAAGAAAGTTATCTATTGGGATAATTTCAGACATAGAAACAGTGGAATGAAGCAATTATTTACAAGAGGTAATTTGATATTATATGCATTTTCAAGCAAGTTATAATTACTGAATAAACAATATATATATATATTTCTATTTTCTTCTTATAAGCAGTCCAGTGACCCACTTAGAGACAAGATAAAAGAAATATAAATACCATGGTTCAAATTAAACTATTAAGTGTTATAGACTTTGTTTACTGATTATTTTTTGTCTTTATCTCTAAAGGTAAACTGTTATCTTCCTCTTGTAGAAATAATTCTCATCTTGTCTATTCTACATTGTTTTAGTTAATTTCTTCCTAGATGCAAAGTTAGAAAACCTTCTGCAGTTCACTCTGACATTAGGTGTGTTCACATGAGTGAATTCTAGCCAACAGATGTGAGACATGCTACTTCTAGGTCTGTTTCCATTAAACCATCCACCCATTTTCTGCCATATTAACTGGAGGAGACTCATGTATTCAGCCAAAAACACACATCACACTGAAAGTAATATAAGTTGAACAAGGTTGAATAAATTAACTCTACAAAGATGTGCTCAAGGAGTAGGAAAGCCACATGGGATAGTACTGTATTCCAGGACCACAATATAGTTACTCTGACACCATTTCTATATCTAAAGGCTACCAGGAAGAAAAGAGTTATCAGAACTTGGAAGAGAAAGTCATCTGCCAGGAGCTGAGACCTTCACTAGAGAGAAAGAACCAGCCCCTGGGACAACACACAAGGCCAAGGGAATATATAACCTGACATTAATTGCTTGCTTCTCAAATTATCGGCCAGTGTTCCCCACTGGCTGAACCCTACAGGAAGTTGGAGGACAAGGGAGCTTGTATTAGTTGGCTGGACCTCCCTCAACAAAGATGTACAAACCAGGTGGCTAAAATAAATGAAATGTATCGCTTAACGACTTTGCAGTCTTGGAAGTCCAAGATCAAGGTGTCAGCAGGGATGGTTCCTTCTGAGAGCTGTGAGGGAAGGCTCTATTCCAGGTCTCTCTCCTTGGCGGTACAGAGCAGCCTTCTTGTGTTTTTACATTGTCTTCCCTCTGTGTGTGTGTCTTTCTCTGTGTGTCCTAAGTTCTCCTTTTCATGAGGATACTGGTCATATTGGATTAGGGCGCAATCTAATGACCTCAGTTTACCTTCATTACCTCTTTAAAGACTCTATCTTCAAATAAGGTCACATTCTGAGATACTGGAAGTTAAGACATCAAAACATAAATTCTGTAGGAACACAATTCAAAACATTACAGAACCCATAATGTAATTTGGTCAGTTTTGAAGGACCAGAAAAGAGGGGAAGAAACTATAGAGTGGATCTGGAGAGGTGCAGAAACTTAGAGTCTATTGTGTACTGTAGCTTAGCATACTATATTAAGAAAAGTGAGTACTTCTTTGATCATACTATTTGCGTCCCTTACTTAAAAATGCTCCATTCAGTCTCCATTGCATATGATGTAGTTCACAGTTCTTAACTGTGGCAGTTGATGACCTATACAATCTGACTGCCTCTGCATTTGCAGACCTCATCCTCACTCTTTCTTACCTAAATGGTTTCAAATATACATTATTTCTTCCTTTCCTCCTTTGATACTATAACTTATTAAGGAGCATCCTTCTATCATCATCTAAGAGAAACAATGTTAGTATGGTGAAGGCTTTGTATCCAGTTGAAAAAACATTTGTTAATGTGTGGGTTTCACTGGTACATGTCAGTCTTCTTAAGTCTCATTCACTATTCTTAAATCCACTATGCTTTTTTTCAAAACTCACTATAATTTATTGTATGTCCACATGGCTAAACATAAATAGTAGCTGGTAAATAATTCAAAGATAACTGAAGGTTTTTTCATTTGTCCTGTTTTATTTAGAACTGTAAAATTCTCAGTACAGGAGCTGCCTACCTCAAATCAAAGTGCCAAACCAACAAATTCTCCATAAGAGAGCTCCAGGAGAACTGGTAGAGTTTACGCAATTTACTTACAAATCAGGATGTACACTAAGAGTGTAAGACTAAGACAGGAAATGAAGAATTTTGTTGTTGTTGTTTTTTAAAGGCAGAGATGTATTTTTAATTGGTAGGCACGTAAAAAGAAAAACAAAAAACTTTGAAGGCCCATACTTGAAGAGGTCAGAAGAGCCTAATTTATTTCTGTCTTTGAATTCCAAATCCTACCTCTCTCCAAGAATGAAGGTAGATATTAAGAAGGACTTGAAATAGGTAAAAAAAGTCCCATAATATATGTTAAATATAAGTTCTATTATTACAACACTATAATATATTTATAACTATATCATGATATATAATGATATGATCATGTAAGATATGCAATGATGTTTATAATACAAGTAACACATGGTATATAACAACTAATATAAAACACATGCATAATTATGATAAATACACCAACAGACATGGATAAAATGTAACATCACACTCTCAGATCTGGGTTTGCCAGAGAATATATGCACCACTATTTTAGGTTCTATCAGCACCTCATGCTTAAATACACCTATGGTATTCAAGAGTGGAGTATGTATACCATACATATGTATATGTATATATATATACATATATATTGTTATACATATGTATGGTATACATATGTATAACAAATGTATACCTGTGTTTGTTTTTCCTCTGGATATACTACATGCTGTTGTTCATCAGCCTAACATTCTACCTGGTCCCATTTTCACTTTCCTTTCTTTCATTAAAATACGAGCAACAGCTGTAGCTAATTTCTCACTAAAATAGTTTCTAGTATATGTGCTTTTTAGTATCTTTATTATGCCAGTGTATATTTCACCTGATTGAAGCATTCCATATTTTCCTTCCTGCTTTTGTTAGGCAATCACACATTTCTTTTTTAAAAGGACCATGCTGCTCTGCAAAACATCTTGTCTTCCCTTCCTCTAAAAAAGAATGAGCTCGGGCGCCTGGGTGGCTCAGTTGGTTAAGCGACTGCCTTCGGCTCAGGTCATGATCCTGGAGTCCCGGGATCGAGTCCCGCATCGGGCTCCCTGCTCAGCAGGGTGTCTGCTTCTCCCTTGGACCCTCCCCCATCTCATGCTCTCTCTCTCTATCTCATTCTCTCTCTCAAATAAATAAATAAAATCTTTAAAAAAAATAAAAAAGAATGAGCTCAGTTACTTTTTCATGGAGGATATTTGTTTCACTCTTTCTGAGAGCACTTCATCATGGGCTGAGTGCAACCTTGCTCTTCTTTTTCCTATGGTTCCATAAGAGCTGTGAGGAAAAATGCTTTTCCTATATTCACTTTTAAGGGTGATGTCATTTAACAGAAATGAGATGAAAGAGTGTACGGCTGGGAGTGAAATGTGTGCATACCATTTATCTTTAACAGTATGTTAATGGTCAAAGAAATTATGGTGACAGCATTCTTGAATTGTTAAACTTAAAATTGAAGATATATTTTTCCTTTTTACTTCTAAAAGGATATGGAGCCCCACTCTTGTTCTTTATAGATGATAATCATAGATGTAAGCATATTTGTATAAATTTCCCATTACTTCAAGTAAATCAAAAACTTGTGAAGAAATATTTCTGAATTTAGACCAGATATTTTCAATCAACTACTTTTTGATAAAAATTAAAAGCAACAAATTGTATGCAAATTGCAAAAAAAAAAGTTCTATAACATAAAAGAAAGTGATTTTTTAGTTGTTAAAGATCCTCAAAGTAGCCTGTGATGAGGCTAGTGAAAAACAGGTATTCTGGAAATTTTTAAATGTTTTACATTTAATGTTTTCTTTAAAGATTTTCAGTAGTATGTTGTCACTATTAAAACACAGGCTGGATGTGTTATAACAGAAAAAAAATCAGGTTAGGAGGCAGATTGTGATTCTAATCTTGCCTTCTGTTAAAAAGAGAACCACAGGCTCAAAATGGAGTCATTTAGGCCAAGTCAAGAGAGCAAGAGTTAATACCTAACCTAACTGCAGTTTTCACATTCTAGGAGTGTAACATTTGACCAGTCAACATGGAATTTCCTGGTCAATACTAGGAAATTTATGGATAGACCCTTTCTATTCTCCTTTGGAGGGTAACCTTGCCTAAACAATGTATTCCTTGCTAATAAATTCCCCTTTTTTAATGTCCTCTCTCAGCCTTGAAAACCCTTTCTTTTGTTTAGCTCAGCAGAAAACCCCTCTCCTTGCTAGATGGGATGATACCTTATTCAAGAATCATTTAATAAGGCCAATCGGATCTCCGAATTTACTCGGTTGAATTTTTTTTTTTTTAACATTTCCTACTGACTAACAATGTACCTTGAGGAAGATGCCTACCTTCTTGAGCCTTAGCTTTCAAATGTGCAAAATGAGTATTATGGACTGAATTCTGGCCCCCAACAAACTTCATATGTTGAAGTCCTAACCCCCAGAGCTTAAGAATGTGACTATATTTGAAGATAGGTGTCTAAAGAGGTAGTAAGTTAAAATGAGATCATTAGGTTGGGCTATAATCCAACATGACTGATATAAGAAGAGGAAATTAGGACACAGATATACACAAAAGAATATGATGTGAAGACATAGGGAGAAGACAACCATCTACAAGTGAAGGAGAGAGGTCTCTAAAGGACCAACCCTGCTGATACACTGACCTCACACTTCCAGGCTCCAGAGTTATGAGAAAATAAATGTCTGTTGTTTAAACAACCCAATCTGTGTTATTTGTTATGGCAGCCTGATCAAATCAATATAATGAGCTTTATGAATCTTACTATGATTACATACAGTTACCTACTTATAAAGCATCTGGCACATGGTAGTTGCTTAATGTGTGCTAATTAATATTTCTTACTACTGATAGTGTTTTATTGGGCAGGTCAATTATAATTCTTATCTTAAATATATAGCAGTTCTTTTAGGGTTAAGAGATCAGATTATATTATGTTTCTATAGCATGGGTCCATAGGGTCTATGCTTTAAAACTTATTCATAGGTTTGGAGTAAGAGCAGCCTTAGAACTGTGCCATTTTTTTTAACTATGTCCTTTTCTGTATTTAATCTATGTCTCAGTTTTGCATCTGGGAGATGTAGATAATAATCAGAATTGTTAACAACAAATAAATTCATATATGTAATAAAATTACTACCTGACACATAATTGGTACTTAATCAACTTTAAGTATGATTACTGTGTTCTCAATGATTTTTTTTTATCACTTTTTCACCATATTGCAGGCCAGGAAAGGTTCTTCTGGTGTACCCTTCTTTTCTTATGTCACTTCTTATCTGTCTCTCTTTGATGGGGCAAAATATCTTTCATAATTTATTTTTACTGCTGCCCTAATGCTCATACACCTGCTTCCCCTCTAGATAATGGTAGTCTCTGTCCAGGAAAATTGTTACCTTGGCTAAGATGGCATTTCCCAAAGTGCAGGGTCCCCAACATTAGTTACTCAAGAGGTTAAAATGCTAAAGAAAAATATTAAAGGATTCTGTGCTCATATTTTGAGTTAAGCAAAGATAATGACACTTTATTAAATAGCATCTTAGAGATATTAAAAAGGTCCTGTGCATTTTGAGCAAAGAAGGTCTGTGTGATGTAGCCTTTCCTCAATTTAGTTGAGAGTAGATTGTTTTTAGGTCAGTTTTCCACAAAAATATGAAATTCTTCCAGAAGATAGAATTTGGGAAGTTCTGACTGAAGGAGGGTAGAATATCCTTAAAAACTCTCAAATAACTTCTTTCCCAGTCTCTGTTTTGGTTTCTGCGCTCCTCTTTATTGGTTTTAAATATATAATTATTATCACTAAATAATAACCTATTGTCACAACCAAATAACTAATTTTAGTCTATGTACTGGGTTAGGACTGTGGTATGTGTTTTAAAGCACCATTTAATTTAAAAAATAGTGTAGGGAGGCAAAATGCATAATATAAAGGCATTAATTCTATATTAAAAATTAAGCCTTACAATAAATCAAAGAAGGAAAATTAAGGGAAAAATGTCATTTTCACTTATTCAGATTGGCAAAATGATACCTGATGTTGGTGAAGGCTTGGGGATAGAGTCACCTTCAATCACAGCTTTTGGGAATATAATAAAACATATGTTCATTATTCTACCTTGACTGTGGTATAATGAATCATTTTAATTTTCTTCTTTATGTTTTTCTGAATGTTCCAAATTTTCCACAGTGAACATGTTTAACTTTGCTTATTAAAAGAAATACCACTTTGTTTTTTATGATTTCTCTAATTTGAAAATAATATGAATCTTTCATGGCTTCTTTGTAAAGCTGCTTATATTACTTCATTGATAATATAACCCCTATAACATTCTTTCCTCAGTACTATTTTAGGACACAGAGAAAAGACAGAATGGCCTGCTAAACATTAATTTGCATCCAAGCACATGTGAATACTAATCACAATACACAATAGAATATTACGCAGCCATCAAAAGGAATGAGATCTTGCCATTTGCAACGACATGGATGGAACTGGAGGGTGTTATGCTAAGTGAAATAAGTCAATCAGAGAAAGACATGTATCATATGACCTCACTGATATGAGGAATTCTTAATCTCAGGAACAAACTGAGGGTTGCTGGAGTGGTGGGGGGTGGGAGGGGGGGGGTGGCTGGGTGATGGACATTGGGGAGGGTATGTGCTACGGTGAGTGCTGTGAATTGTGTAAGACTGTTGAATCACAGATCTGTACTTCTGAAACAAATAACGCAACATATTTTAAGAAAAAAGAAAAAGAAGATAGCAGGAGAGGAAGAATGAAGGGGAGTAAGTCAGAGGGGGAGTCGAACCAGGAGAGATGATGGACTCTGAAAAACAAACTGAGGTTTCTGAAGGGGAGGAGGGTGGGGGGATGGGTTAGCCTGGTGATGGGTATTGAGGAGGGCACGTTCTGCATGGAGCACTGGGTGTTATGAACAAACAATGAATCATGGAACAGTACACCAAAACAAATTATGTAATATATGGTGATTAACATAACAATAAAAAATAAAAAAATAATAAAAAAAATAACCTCGACTTTAAAAGGCAAAAACAACATCCAGAGGAACAGTCTTTGTTACTTATATTAAGTGTAAAAAAAAATAGGCATATATTACCTGAGGAGCAGTGTAGATTTCTGTCCATCATCTACTTTAATAGTGTGAATGTTTCTCAATTTTGCTTCACTAGCACAGAAAAAGTCATACTATAAGAGAAAAAAAGGTTTTCTTCAGTTTTTCACTATGAAATTAACACCTTATATTTGTATTGGACTTAGAATTTACTAATGATTTTTATATTGCTTTGGAGACAAGGAGTCTGAAACTTAGAGAAGTGATAGTGCAAGGTATACAACCAATAAAGGCTAGAATTAAAATACATAAATGTGTATTATATACACATACAAGCATCATACATGTGTATGCATGTGTGTGTATGCGTGCACATGCACACACACACACACACACACATTCTGGTTTCTATACCAGTATTCTGGGGAACATGTTTGAGAAAGACAGCTTTTTCTGCTAGCAGAAGGTGAGTATTATTGGCAAGTTTCTTTAGATATTACCAACTGAGCAACATGAAGACCAGTGAATACAATCTAGAGGGTGATATTAATGTCCAAGGAAAGGAACCTGAAAGATTATGGAAGTTAACCATTTATTCTAAGCTTCCTGAGGCTTGGCTGGAGGGGGGGGTCTTTGTCAGATTACTACTAATTGAGCCAATTGAGTTAGAGTTTAAAAGGGGGCAGATCATGTCTATAACAGGACCCCCTGGGCATTCCACAGGGTGGGCTGCAGTGGTCTATTCACCCGCTTAACAGCCTATGCCTGCATGTATATTAGTTATATGACACAATTCAACCGATGTGACCAGAGAGAACATTTAATATTTTTAATAGCACAAATAATGATTTAGCTGCTTCTTATATATATTTGGGGTTCTACATTGTTAGTGAAGATAGTTTTCTAAACTTAAATGATAATGTAGTGACCAACTGTGTGTGTGCGTGTGTGTGTGTGTGTGTGCATGTGTAAGGAGGTTAGTCTCCTTAATTTGTTCAAATATATCAGAAAATGTTTGTTCAGGTACTACTAAGTCTATTAATTCCCTATTATCTTCAGGGCTGTCAAAGTTAAGCATATATAAAATATTTAATGGACAATTCTATTATTCTTACTTGAACTTTTCTTTTATTATAAATAGCTCCTTTATGATATATATATTTATGATATATTGAGATATATATATATATATATACAAAGTAACTACTATTTATTGAGTGATTACTCTGCATCACAGATTTTTTAAAACACCTTATAAGTAATGACTGATTGCTTCCTTACAAAACAAAATTAAAAAAGAAACAAACAAAAATCTATGAAGTGGAAACTGAGGTGAAGTGGTTCACCCCTCTCCAGGAAGGCAGTGATTTGCGATACAGCTATAAGTCTGGGAACTGGTGTTCCCAACAATGTATGTTATCTATGTACTTACTTACTTGTTATTAGAAAGAGCCAATAAAATGTTTTTAAAAATTGTTTCAAAAAAATTTTTTAAATTAAAATAAAAATTAAGTTTCATATTATTAAACTTTCCTAAAACTTAAATTTCCTAAAAAAATAAAAACATTTCACTAATAATTCTACATTTCTAGAATAGGTCTTAAGTTATGATCATTGTAAAAGTTCAACCATAAATATGTCTTTTTGTGAAAATTGTAATGTAAATGCATTCCACATATGATTATACTTTTAAAATAGATGAAGAAATTGGAGCATAATCTTGCAAATCATAATAGAACAAGGAAAATCTTTAAATCATGAAGATAGGGTAACACTGAAATTTCCTTTAAATCATTCCAAGGAAGCAGTGATGTGAGTGGAAAGAACATGAATTTTGGATTTACACAACAAAGGAAAAATTCCTTATCTACCATTCTTAAAAGAGTTCCAAGAGCATGTATAATACCAGACTCTGTGAGAAGGAAGATTTTTGTGAGATGCAGAGAGAAAATACCTAAACTTCACATTTGATTAATATGTCCCAGACATCTTTCTATGTGTTTATATGCATTTACTTTATTTACTCATTGTACTCAATTTATTTCACAACATTTGTTCATTTACTAATTTAAACCTCACAACAATCTTTATTACCCTCATTTTACAAGTGAGTAAATTTAAGCACAAAGTGCTTAAGTGACTTGCAAGGTCTCAAAGCTCCTAAGTGGCAGAGTTGGACTCCAAACTCTAAGTCTAGCTCCAGAGCCCATGATCTTAATAAATTTTCTTAAGATGGAGCCTGACACATAATTTCAATTCAATAAATGACAGTAATTATTATTACAGACATATCAATATATATTCTTTGTCATAAAACCTAAAGGAAAGAAATTCTACACATCTTTTCATCCATTATGGTTTAATAATTCCTCAGTGTCTTGATTCAACTTATTTTGAATTTATTTTTATCCATTTGAAAGTGAAAGAAGTCTCCCGTGATTTATCGTTTCATAAAACATTTTCATCCACAGTCCTGCAAGTCTCTGGTAATTCCTCATAATGTCTCTGGAGATGTCCACAGTGGTGAGAGGAACTAGCTGAGATAGACACTCAGTTAATGGGAGTTGAGTCTGCAGCAGAAAAATGTGCTGAGGAGAAACATTTTAAATGTGGTCAATGCTCAATATTATGTGTTTTATAATTTTTTACATTTGGTCTCCAGATTTTTTCTGATTATAAAATTAATGGAAAATTTTGGTCTTAGTTGAGGAAAATGCTATAGAGCAGGGATCAGCAAACTTTAAGGGTAAGACTGATGTTTGATGATTCATTACTATATTCTATTTATTACATAATTCTGTTTTCTTACTCCTGTTTCACCTGTTCCTATTATTATCTGTAATCAATGGGAAACAGTATGAGGAAAACAGAGTATTTTATTTCCCACTGCATCCTCAGAACTTGGCAAAATGACTGGTAATAGATAAATGTTCAATGAATGAGTGAAACACATACATGAATGAATAAAACTACTACTATTACTAACTGCTACATCTGGCTGGTATTTATTAACGACATCAGACTCTGTACTAAATAATGTAAGTGTGTTGTAATACTTAAGAAAGATGAACATTTAAAGAAAATCAAACTGGAATATGGCTTACTTAAATTATAAGGTATAAACCAACCTTTCATGGAAATTCACATACTTAAATCACATCACAAAAGAAATGATAGATAAAAATATAGTACTATGTTTCATATATTAGGCTGTGTTGAGTTAATTACCTTACTGCAGTGATGAGTTTGATGACTTACTAAATCTGGATATTTACCACAGGAATATGAATTGATTTGTTAAGGTATAATGGTGTTGAAAGAAGAGCATACACTTTCAACTCAAAGTCAGCTTTATAATTTAGTGTTTGGTAGCTGTATGTTCTTGGACTTTTAAAAAAGGTTGTTATAAAGACTACCAAGTGTTAAATCCATGATCTCAAACTTTTTGATTTCAGAACCTCTTTGTGCTGTTAAAAATTATTGAGGACCCCAAAGAGTTTTTGTTTACTGGGTGGTATCAATATTTGTAATATTAAAAATTAAAACAGGCATTTTTAAAATACAAAAATGTGTAGTACACATTACATCAGTGATCAGAAAGATGACATCATCATATGTCATGGACCCTCTGGAAAGCTCCACTGTACATTTATGAGAATGAGTTAAAAAGCCAAATAACAGAATTTTTATGAAAGTAGTTTTTCCCTTATGGATCCTCTGAAAAAATTTTGGGGCTCCCCAGATCACATCTTCCATTAAAGCTATAAAAAACGGTAGCAGTTACTGTCATTGGGATACAGGGAAACACCAGAGTGGAAAAAAAGGTTAAAAATATAGAGAAGAGAATGAAAGCTATTCGAAGTATATACTATTTTGATATATAAATACTGAACACAAAATTACAAAAACAGAGCATATAGCCTACTGGTGATTGTAAAAGATAATTTAAGATAGTTTTATTTTGACAATAACCACTAAAGAGAAGAATCAGAACTTTCTAAAATTCCTTTAAATGAAATAAATGTAATGACTTACCTTTAAAGTACCATTTTCAATATATAATTGAATAAAAGACCCATCTACTGAATCTGAGTCTTGCTTGAGATAGAGCAGGAGTCCATAGGAGTTGAAGGTCTGAAACTCTAGTGCTATGTTATTTTGTGGATTTAACAACACATTCTGAAATTCTAGATAGGAATCTCCGTGATAACAAGCACAACTGAACTCTGTGGAGTCAGAAAGAAAATAAAATTTAGGTTGGAACTGAATATTCAATAGCTGGGTTTCACATTAACATTAGCATAATACCTTTGGAAGTGGCTCATACTTGACTCCTTTCTGCCTGTTACTAGCCCAGGCACCTGTTTCCTTTGCCGTAGTCACAGTGGTGTGCCATAATTCTATGTACTGGGGGCTTCATGATCAAATCTCACTGGAAGGCAGGGATGTCTAGATGTTTAATCTTTAACAGTGCATTCAGTTACACTTTATGTTACAGGTCAAGAGAAATAGGAACATTTTCTAAAGATATCCTTATTCACTGTATATATATAACATGTTGGTACCAAATTATGATTTATGTCATTGTTGCTAATTTAATTGAGTGGCTTCTGAGGGCTGATAAGAGATTACTGAAAAGTAAAGGAACTGTCATCTTTTTGTAGCATTACTGTTTTATCTGCACTTCCTTAAAAATCATCACTCCTTTGTTCTCTTCCCTTTTTCATCTTCTGAATGACCATATTTTAATTAGCCTCAATCTTTCAAGTGAAATATAGACACTTAGAGTAAAATACTTTGACAATTGACATTTCTTAAATTTATAAATATATGATTAATGAAACCTAGTTAGTTTATTCTCTGAATAAGTTACTTTACATTATTAAAAGTTACTTTTGTTTGATAAAAACTTGACTGATTGTTTGATTATATTCCTGTAACAATGGATATGAGTTATCTCCTTTCACTTCCTCCCTTCTGCTCCTCCTTCTGTGATACACAGACACATAAACTCCCTTTAAAACTTCCAAATTATTTTTTTACAATTAATACAAAAGATTACTCATGAAACTATTTTAGTTTGCTGTCTACCATAATACTTTTAAAACTCTATATATACTTTAAATCTTTTACAGAATTTATGTTCTATGTGTATTTTTTTTAATTTTAAATTTTCAATAGACCTTTAGAAATATTGTGTTGTCTTCAAACCTGTAAAACACTCTAAGGAAATAATCAGCTAAATTTCAAAGAATTTCTTCTTCTGGCTAAAGAGAAGACACTTCAAAATACTTCCAGAAAACATGTGTGGTTTGTAGACATAAAAGCATATAGGGTTTTTTTAATAAAAATTTCATCAGTGAGGCTCAAAGATTGAAAATATTAACAAAATGCATTCAATTTTGATATCTTTACTGCATTAGTTATGTGAAATAAGCAGATCTTTATTCCTTGTAGAGTTTAATAAGGATGTTGAATGCACAGTACAATAAAATTTCACACGTTAAATAATTTAAAAAGGTTTCAGCCATTTATTTGAATGAACTGGGAATGGAGAAAAATATCCATTTGATTTAAAGTTCAGAATGTGGGGGCGCCAGGGTGGCTCAGTAGTTAACCGTATGTCTTCAGCTCAGGTCATGATCCCAGGGTCCTGGGATTGAGCCCCGCATCAGGCTCCCTGCCAGCAGGAAGCCTGCTTCTCCCTCTCCCACTCCCCCTGCTTGTGTTCCCTCTCTCGCTGCTCTCTGTCAAATAAACAAAATCTTTAAGAAAATAAATAAAGTTCAGAATGTGAAAGAGAATAAACTATTTTTAGACAAAAACTAATATTACAACATGAAAAGACCCAACATTGGTGAAATTAAGTAACTACTATTTATTTTTAAGTGCTTTGGAAAGATACAGTCCAACCGACAACAGCAAACTCAAAAACACTTTTAATTTTGTTATGTTTTATCTTTTTATGGACTAATTTTTAAAATTTAAGTAGCTTTGTCATCATGTGACCAGTGCTTTATATAAAAACCCACACAGGCACCCATTTGTAAGCTACATGAGGTCAAGAGCCATATATGTTTGGTTCATTCTTCTGTCCCAAGTGCCTGATTTTCCTAAGCATGTGAAACCTTACTGTCTCTTATAGAAACTATAGCTGTTTTTGTTTAAATGTGTTTGGAACATTGAATTCTGTTATGTTTGGATAAAAAAATCAGGAAATACTTTACATAAGAGTCAGTAACTTGACCATATTTCTAATGTTTCCTATTCGCATGTATGAATACAGATTTTATTTTACATTATTAGCAAAGACTTAGTCAAATAAAAAGAGTGGTGATAGTAAACACCAAACCAGTTTTGTGAAAAAAGATTAAGTATAGAGACTATTTCCAGTAATGATGGGCTAGAGTAAAATAATAATGCTATACAGTTTTCATTATCTAGAATTAAATCGTAAGTTCCTGTCTTTCAGTTTTCATTTTTCCAAACAGAAGAGTCTTTAACTGAATTGTATGTCCTCATATTATAACTATACCTATGAATGAGTTCGTATACTTTTGGTACATATAACCAGAAAGCCCAATTCGAAGTAGCTTCAGCAATAAAGAAATTCTATGGCATAAGTAAAAGCAAGTTCAAGGATAAGGTGGGCTTTCAGATGGACTCTAAAAAGCTCAGCTCATTCCTCATAAGAGACCTAGATTTCCTGTGTTTCTCCATTCTGCTATTCAAATGGGAAGTTTTAATCTCAGGCTTGTTTTCTTCTGATTCTAATATGGTGGGAAGTGGTAGTTTAAATGACCTACTTCCACATTTGTGTCCAAGCACTCAGTTTCCTATATTTTCAAGAGAGGAAGAAAGAATTTTCCCAAGTGTAGAATGAACCTTTGCTAGCAATTAACTGGTTAGAACTGGTCACTGATGAAGCTTTCCACTGGGGAGGATGGGGTGAGTTTCTATTGAGACCTGTGGGGAGGGGTTCATAGTGAACAAAACTGGTATTCTGCTTGGAAGAATACTTCAGAATCTAATCCCAGTATTTCGCCAGATTCGTGCCTTATTTCCTGTCAAATAATAGCTGACTGTCAGACTCAAAGACTCAAAGTACTCTATTACATGTCCAAGCTAGAACTCGTTCATCTTCAATTTCCTGCATCTGCTTCTCCTTCTGAGAAGGTAGTTCTTGCCTTCATTTCTAACAGCACATATTGAGCATAAGGCTGAGTCTAGCCCCCCCCACACACACACAATATTTAAAACTTAATTGTTGCTAGGTGGAGAGTTGCCAAAATTTTTTTGACACCTAATTATTTGATTTTTCCAGTGCATAGTAACCCATAGCCATTCCCATTGCATGAAGGTAAAGGAAATTTTAAAGCAGTTTTAGTGAAAAATCAGAAGTCAATAACCCTGCCCTCCCCTACTATACAAAGAAGGGTTTTAAACAGATTAGAGGAATAGAATATATTTTAGATGAATATAATACAGACTCCGAAGCATAGATATTTAAATTAGAACAAATAAAATAAAACTCATGTGTATAATATTCAATTCTTTGGTAAGTTATAAACAACTACTCCAGCAGTATATTTTCCTTTTAATAAAATACATAATTTTAGAGAGTACAGGATTCTCAGGCTGAACCTTTTTTTTTTTTTTGGTTTCTTGGTTAGTAGATCACAAACTACTAAACAGATTTTAAAGAAGAGACTCTTTTTCATAGTTAGCATTCTACATGTAAGATTAAATGTGAAAGTTGAAATCTTATGGAGAAAACTGAATACCAAGCTTATTTACAAGATAGTTTGATAATGACTCCAAAATAACTGAAGAGTTTAAATAAAGGACATATATTATTTAACCCTACTTCCAATAAATTATTATTAATATCAGTGTAATCCATGAATAATAATTCAAAGAGAGAGTGATAATGTATTGCTTTCTGGAGTATGAATTACTAGCTAAATGTTAAATAATTCACAACTAAAATGCAAAATGGCTTTTTATTTATTTCATGCATCTTGGAAGTAATATCTAGAAAATAATAGTGAACATCTGTGATAGCTGTGTATATGCAAAATTTTCTATTAAATGAAATATTAATGTGAGAAAAGACTATATGTATAAGACTTACATATAATTCATACAGGAAGATATACTAGACTGTTTATTAAGAAACATTAAGTCTTGATTCTTTGTTCTACCAGCAGTTAGATCAGCAACCATGTATTAGCTACAGAAACTCTCTGTGACTTAGTTCTCATCTGTATTATTTCTAGAAAGAGCTTGGATTTTATCACTACAAAATACTCTACATGTTTAATACTTTATACTTCCATGTTCTATAAATTGCGTTTAATTCACCTTAAAATCCAATTTTTTATACAATCCATTTAAATTCATCCCAATTAGCTTAATATCTACTAATAAAGCAGGAGCAAGGAGAAAATTAATATTTACACAGTTTACTATGTGCCAGATTTTGTTAAATACTCATAGTTCTTAAAATGCTGTGGGGCTTTTTTCCTGGCAATTTAAAGATTCATGCCATTTTTGGGAAAATGCTTTTGTGGTAACTAAGCATATTTCAAAATAAATTATGAAATATTTATTTCTTTCATGGATTTTCATAGATTGATTAGTCCATGGACTACAAGTAGATGACATAATTTATAGAGCAGGTATTAATCGTATAATGCAAAAAAAAATTTACAAACCAATACTGAAATCAAAAGCCAGAGTATTCAGTTTAAGATTGGTAGACACCTCTCAGTCTAGCCAAAGGAAATGTATGATAAATATGAGCTACAGAGGCAGATTTTAAGAAAATAGATGATTGCAAAGAAAGCTGAGAACTAGTCAAATAGTTGAATAAATTTTTTCTGAAAGCAATTAACAATCTTTTTGAAAGGAAACACAACACCTATAATCACTTATTTTCCTTTCACCAGCAAATGGAAATAGATTATCATCAGGGAAAATTCTTTTAACAGCCACCGGTAAGGACAGGAAGTAACTCTTAAAATACAAATCAAATCATGCCACTCTCCTGCTTAAAAACATTTGTTTTTGCCAGTTGCCTAAGACAGAATTGCTTATTATTTACTCTGTATAGAATCTTTCCAACCTTTTTTTTCCTCCTTTTTTGCCTTTTAATGTGGAACACCAATTATTCTAGGATAACTCACAGAGCACTCATCCTTCCTACACTCATCTGCCATTACCAGTTTTGTCATGCATCATCCTTCCTGTACATGGGTTCTGTTTCCAGGATCATTATCCTATTCCATTGGACAGACTGTCAACCCCAAGCCAATCAAACACTGACTTAATTAGTATAGTTTTATGATGTCTTGATTTTGAAAGGGCAAGTCTTGCATATTCTCCCTCCTCAGGATTGTGTTGCATACTGCTTGTCTTGTGCCTTTTGATATACACATTGGAACCAGTTACACATGCAAACATCCTATTAAATTACATAAAAATTCATATGAGTATTTGATTTGAATTCCAATGTTTTCATAGAAAAAAACTGTAACTGATATATTTGTGATACCTTATCTTCCTATACATGGACGTAGTATATGTTTTCATTTTACAAGGGTATCTAAGACATTTTTAATATAATTTTATAACTTTTTTTCATAAAGATCACATGTATATTTTCTTAGGTTAACGTCCAGAAATCTTAGGAATTTGTTATTTTAATTTTTTTGTAACATTATATATTTAGCTAATTATGTTGGTATATTGAAGTGCAATTTACTTGTATATTGAGCAACCTTATTGAACTCTATTTTTAGTAATACTGTATCATTTGTGAGTATGAAATTTTTCATTCTTTTGCTCATAATTCTTAAACTATCTTATTAGCTTATTATAGTGCCAGGACTATCAGAAAAAACACTCAAATAATATTAATGAGATTCTTTTTATTTTTCAGGAAAGGTTTTTATTTTTTTATTTTTATTTTTTTAAAGATTTTATTTATTTATTCATGAGAGATGGGGAGAGAGAGAGACAGAGAGAGAGAGAGAAGCAGAGGGAGAAGCAGGCTCCCAAGAAGCAGGGAGCCCGATGCGGTACTCGATCCCAGGACCCCAGGATCATGACCTGAGCTGAAGGCAGACGCTCAACCATCTGAGCCACCCAGGCGCCCTCAGGAAAGGTTTTTAAAGCTTTCACCTTTCAATGTAATGTTTTACTCTTCTGAAAGTGATATCTTTTAACTCATTAAGGAATTATTTTTCTGTAGTTTTCTGAAAATTTTAGGACTTAATATTAATTTTATCAGTTTTTCATTTACTGACATGCTTACATTGTAACTTTGATAGTCTAATATTAAACTTTTATTTTATCCCCAGAATATATCCCATTTACTTATGATATGTGTAGATATATGAATTTCATTTGCAGGAATTCATGTTTAGGAAATTTGCATCTATGCTGATGATTGAGATTGCTTTTACATTTTTATTTTTCATGGTACCCTTTCTGATTTTCATACTAAAGTTTTAGTTAGCTTCATTAAATAAATTGGGCAACATGAATTTCCATTTCTAATCTTTGGAAGTGTTTTTGTTTACTTGCCCCCCAAAATCTGAATCAAACTATAAAACTATGAATTGTAAAACATTATAAAATAACTACACAAGACTTCATATAATGTACTGAGTGGAATCAGAATGCTCTGGTAAAAAAAAAGTAGTAACTTGCAAGGAGATTTAATTTTAGTTTTAATTTGGTCACTTACTCTGTGTTACCCTAGAGAAGGCACTTCACTTCTCCACTTCCCCATCTTTATCCCTTAAATTAGGTGGCGCCTATTCTGAAATCCTAATTACAACAGACCTAATTGTAGTTAGGACTCTTGGGTTTAATTATGCACATTATCACTTAAAATCATAGAATCTTAGATAAATCTTTCAACCTCTTTGAGTCTCTCAAGTTTATTCATCAATGCAATGGCAATAACAAAGCTGTTTAATTATAATATATGTGGAACTGCTAGATAAAAAATTTGCTCTAGTCTGTACAGAAGTCCCCCCTTATCTGTGGGGGATATGTTCCAAGACCACCAGTGGATGCCTGAAACCAAAGATAGTACTGAACCTTATATGTAGTATTTTTGCCATATATATATATATATACCAATGATAAACTTTATCAATTAGGCACAGCATGAGATTAAGAATAATAATAAAATAATTATACTATTATAAAAGTTTTATGAATGTGTCTCTCTCAAAATATCTCATTGTACTGTACTCACCATTCTTGTGATGATGTGAGGTGATAAAATGCCTATGTGATGGGATGAAGTGAGGGGAATGACAGAGGCACTGTGTACAGTGTTTGGCTACTATTGGCCTTCTGACAGTATGTTAGAAGGAGGATTACCTGCTTTCAGACTACAGTTGACCAGGGGTAACTAAAACCACAGAAAACCAGACTGCAGATAACAGCAGACTACTCTATTCGGGGAAGAAACATCTTACAATGAAACACAAAGGTTTTGTAACTAAAACTTATTTTTAAAATAGTTGTTACATGTATATGCTCTACATTTTTCTCAGGCATATATTTAGAAAGGTCTGAAGTACAGGATATTGCCCCTTTAAGGAGATCTGGGTAGAACCCTAAGGATTTCAAGGTGGTACACAGTGGGACTGCTATGAGATTTAGAAATACCCTCTGTTCCCATAATAATAGGAACAGCTCATGTTTTTATCTATTTTACCTGTTCACAAGAGTAAAAAATGTGAATAAAACTAAAGATGTAACTTTGACTAATAATGATAATGCATATTATACTCTATTCTTCACACTGCACCTTCATATGCATCATCTAATTTGATTCTCATCTCAATCTGGGAAACATTAAAGGTCAATGATCTTATGAGCCCTATATGTTTATCTAAGAAATTAAGCTTAGGGAAGGTAATTTGATCAAAGTTGTAGATCTCAGAAATTGGCTTCTTTCATCAAAGCACATGTTCTTTAACACCAATTTTATTCTGTATGAACAAGGCTGCTTATCAATTATTTTAAACATATAGTTTTGCAATTAAAAAAAAAACTCATTTGTAAGAGGTCCAACGTGGATCCTTACATTGAATTCTTACATTCTCTGTAATGTGAGAGAATAGTGAATGTAGTGTAATAATTAGCATCACTAAACGTACAAACAGCGCCCCAATGGCCTCCAAAGTGCTTATAATCTCATTTTTGAATATTGCTTTTAAAAAATAATTTATAGGGGGACCCAGGTGGCCCAGCTGGTTAAGCATCTGACTCCTGACTTTGGCTCAGGTCACAATCTCTGGGCATGGAGCTTGCTTAAGATTCTCTCTCTCCCTCTCCCTCTGCCCCTTCCCCCTGTTCTCTCTCTAATATATATTACATATTATATGTTATATAATATATAATTATTGAGCTCTTAGTTTACAATCAATATTTAATTAATAAAGCTACTCTGAAACTGAGTTACATTTAATCTTTGAGATGGTATGTAAATTTTTCCTTCTCTTGCTATTTAATATTTAAGGAATATTATAGGCTATATGGGCTTTTATATGTATTCCTATTTTATAGGAAATCTACCCACTACTTAAAATATAATTTGATGAGGAAAATACCTTTCCTCAGAGAGATGAGAATGTGTAGCACTGGGAAACATTTTTTACCACTTAAACTTTTCATCCCCTTGATCAACCAATTTACAAGAAAACAAAAGAAGTGGCTCAGGATTTTTCTGTTGTTCCAGGGCTCTAGCAGTCTCCTGAAAGACTCTCATGCAAATTTAAGATGAACCCATTGCTTCAATACTGAGATGTCCCTGTATTTATTTTTTCTTATGATTCTGACAAATTACATTTTCTATATAAGATTAGCAATAACAATCCTATAAACATGTAAGTATTTATGTTGAATAAGTACTTTGGGGCGCCTGGGGGGCTCAGTTGGTTAACGTCTGACTCTTGGTGTCAGCTCAGGTCATGATCTCAGGGTCGTGAGATCGAGCCCTGCATCAGGCTCTGTGCTCAGCGTGGAGTCTCTTTGAGATTCTTTCTCTCCCTCTGCCCCGTTCACACTCTCTCTCTCAAATAAATAAAATCTTTAAAATTTAAAAAAAGTAACTTTTATCTGCCAATGTACATCATCATAACAGACTCTAGGGCACAAAGTATGGATAAAAATTAAGTAGTCATGTCACATTGTATATTCATCAGAAGCCATCAGATTTAGACTATAATGGTTGCCCATAATAGATTTGGGAATAAAGATCCAACAAGTTCTAAAAACTAATTGCTGGTATGTATTTTTTGTTAATTTCCAGTAAAATAAAATACAAATGCTATTACCAGTACTATGCCTTATGCAACATAACCAAGTGATCTGTCTCAATAACTTACATTATAATTAATAAAAATTGAAAACCCACTTTCAATTTTCTAGATATACTGCTGCTTATTTGGGGCAACATTTCAAAAGTAAAATATTTGCCCTATGCTTAAGAAATTAAATAGTTAATTCTTCACTCATATGTATTTAAACAGAATCATACTTATATTTACTCACTGAATATTCTTTTTTCATGTACTTTATTTTATAATTTATCATATTAGTTCAATAATGCCTAGTCTAATTGTCCCCCTCAAGCTGTCTTGGCAATTATCAGCTTTAATTTTTTCGATGCTCAGATTTTACTGATAGATAAGAGGATAAATAAAGGTGTTAATAGTGATTATCCATAACTCACCTTGTTCCTCGCAATCAGTTTTTAATTAAATTTAATTTTCAACTCTTCACCTGATCTTTCAACACTTTTAGAGGTTCAAGACTGATTTCTGCTATTAACCAGCAGCTGGCCACAGGGAAGAGTACAAAAGAAAAATCATGCTTCTCAAAATTGTGGGGCATAGATAAAAGGGAGACCATGCAAGTTAAAAAATATATAGATAATATGATTTCATACACACACACATATATATACACACATATGAATGAATATACATGTATATATACACACATTTATATATATATATTAAAGGAGCACTCAGGGCAGGCTTCCCAAAAATATGCCAAAGTGGCATACTGATTATTTTGAATTAAAGTTATTTAGATAACAGCTGGTGTAAGAAGGACACTCTGACCTTCTTCTCTGGCCCACTCAAAGTAGGAAATATATCTCTAATCTTAAAAGTAACTTCCCTTCCTGTACAAGGAGGTAGACAGATATCCTTAATACCAAAGTCAGAAAATTCACCTGTTCAGTTTATTCAATAATTAGTACCCAAGCCTAAGTTTCTATGTCTTGTCAGTTCTTCACAAATTTATTGTTTGTCTAAAAGGCATATAAATATCCTGCTTTGGTCACTTCTGGGATCCTATATGAGACTTCTGTATATATGAAATTAAATTTATTTTTTTTCTCTTGTTAATCTGGGTTGTGTCAATTTAATTACTAGACCAGCTGAAAGAATCAGGAGAAAATTTCCCCCTCCCTGACAATGTATACATAATGTACACACAGTGTGTATATACACACATGCACACACACCAGTCTTTAATTTGCACTGATGGGAGTGGTTCTTGCATAAAAACACTTTCCCTCAGGTGTGATAGGTTAGAGGATTTATTTTGAAAAAAGCTACTTTTAGGAAACTCTAAAAGGCCTACTGGCCACCGACACTTTAGCATAACTTTTATTGACATGAAAGTTCATCATTAAAATAAGTCAAGGCACAACGTATATACATCCGTCATGTTTCCTCACTTATTTGTACTATGTGGCATTTTTAAGCCACTGCTAGTCCTTTTGGAATGAAGTATGGAGAAAAAAAGAAGAGATGATATCTTTTTTTGTTGTGAGATTATAGGGGAGAGGGTTACAAGCCAAAAAAGTGACATTCCCAGAATGGAGGTGTGAAGAGCCAGAAAAATCAGGATAAGGAAAGAAGACTGCTTGGGGTTGTAGCCATCCTGGAAGTGGCATTAATGGAAAGCTGAAGAGCAAACACATGAAATACAGAGCTTGTTTTCCTCAGACCCATTTTGAAACTACTACATATCATGAAAATTCCAGTGTCTAATAGAAACACATTATATTACTGAAAGATCATCTGGTCAAGAACAATTCTAACGGCTGGGGCACCTGAGTGGCTCAGTCAATTGAGTGTCTGACTCTTGATCTCAGCTTAGGTCTTGATCTCAAGGTGGTGAGATCAAGTCCAGCATTGGGCTCCACACTGGGCCTGGAGTCTACTTAAAAAATAAATAAATAATTTAAAAATATATCATATATATAAACAATTCTAATGAAAAGCATATTGGATCTGGACTGAAGACTGGAATGGGGATTCACTACCTCATAGTTGTGCAAATTTGGGGAATATGTCTTTTCATTTTCTTAGGGCAATGAAAGTTGAGTCTATTTTGATTTTGGAGAAATGATTTGAAACTCATACTACTGAACAGAAGAGCTAACTCATATTTAACTTTATTAAGCAAAGCAATAAATTTCATTCCAGAAAATTACTTATATTTTACATCATTTATCTATATTATACCTGTAAATGAATGGATGAATAAGTGAACATTTTAAAAGTGACCACTGGCTTTTAATAGGCCTTTAAAATCTATCAATTATAAGAATGTCTCCAAACTGTAACAACTTTATATTTTTATTTTTTCTACTATTAAAAAAAAAACTTCCACTTCACAATTTTGAGAACACATACTATAACTCAAAATGCATTCTTTTAATTCCAAAGTTTTTAAAGATAAAGATTTGTTAATTTGAGTGATATGAAGTTTAAAGAACAAACTGCAATAAAAAGTGAGAAATAAAAGATATGAATTTCCGTGGGAAAATATCTTGTAAAGATTTGAAGCTTTCTGTTATCTGGATGTCCTTGTACACCTCAGTGAGCTCAGTGGGCTATGCAGAGGGTAACCTGACATATTAAGGTTAAAAATTAGTCTGATTTCATTCAAGGACTGCTGGATATGTCAGCACATAGATGGTTCCGTGAAAAATGTATCAACTCTAAAACATTTAACTAGTGGGATTTTTACTCCACTTTCACTCACACTTCCCATCATCTAGTGTTGCCATTTCTTGAGGCTTTTGTAGATTCTGTGCTATTAATCACCACGTTTCTTTACTTTTCCCATTGCCAATTTTAGTTTCCAAATTCTCAGGTCTGTTTAGTCCGTTACCATTTGTCCAATTGTTTTTCAGCTTCCAAATTTTTACATCTGTTTTATCCTCTACCATTATCTTTGTCCTAGTGGATTTCTACCTTAAAAAAATATTTTGTTCATTATTTGTGGGATTTCAGGAGAACGTGCAGGTAAATTTATAAGTTTAACTAATCATCTCTAACTCGACTGCTAGTTTTTGTTAATCTACATCTTTCAGTTAGAAAGGCTCCAGAGAGCCCTACAGAATTACTTCTAAGTATAGTTAATACATACGCAGCTTTAGTTTTAAAGGAACATCCAAAATACATGTGAACTCTGCCTCAACCTATCAGGATTATATTATAGTTCTGATCTTTGTTGAAACTGTAAGTTTATCAAGAGATCCTAGGCCTGTAGAATCTGTAGAGAAGTATTCTATACTATGGCACATTTTATTACTTTCGATCTACATTTACAAATGTTACTTAAGCTAATGCTGTCCACAGGTTGATCCTTACATTCAAGACTCTACAGCCTTGGAATAATATTTTTTAATCCAAAGCTTCATCTAACATTGTAAATCCAATGGGAAACCTTAGATATACCTGATACTTTTAAGTTTTTCCATTTTTGGAATTTACAGAAAGGTGGGAATTATGCAATTAGATGCATGATTTGGTTTATAATATAAAATACTAATCAGAACTATTTTGGTTTGTTATAAAAGCAGTGTCATGATGGATAGAGCACAAAGTGAGCCAGGGATTTCCCAGAGTTGCTGGATATTTGCTAATTCTAACAAAAAAGTATCATAATTGAATAATCAGATTCCATTTCTTTCCATTCTGGAAGAAGGTAGGGCTAGATGTGTCTAACAAATATATTGGCCAAACATTTTAATAAGCACTTTAAATGCACTGCTAAGCTGAAAAAGGAGGCCAACCTTGATATGGAAGTTGAAAACTATACAAATGGAAGTGCAATGAAGACAGTTATAGAACTCTGTGGAACTCTGGAGATATTAAACTTCTATTTTGATGAGGCACATGATATGAAAGAGGAATGTAGGTCCCATTCAAAATTAGGAATCAAATAAGAAATCCCTGCATAAACTGAACTCCAAAATAAGGAAATATAAATAAACCTGCCCTATAGAAATTGGCAAAGAAATGATTGTTTGGCCATAGTGCTAGGAAAAAAAAAATGTCCTGAGAATTTATAACCAAAATTCAGTCCTCCTGTATGTTTGCAGAATGAATTCACTATATATACATATGTATATATAGTACATTCTAGATTATTAATTTAATGTGTGTGTATTCATACTCATTTAAGAGGAAACCTCAAATATAGAATTTATTTTGAAGTGGTGCACTGTTTGTACTAACCAAGCATTTATCAGAAAAAAAAAATACAAAACCTAAGTAGAATAATACATTTTTAAAACCAGAGTTCTAAGAATTCCTACAAATAAAACTCCAAGGCAAGGTGTTTTCAAAGAATTGTCAAAAAATCCAAAAAAACCACAAAGCATCATGAACAGAAAACTATCAAGAAGAGTATAACAAACACAGACTTTGGTTAATGGAATAATCTGATGTAGAATATAAAATAGTTTTGCTCAATATGTTTAAAAAGAGATAGAATAAAAAAATGTAAAGAATGAGAAACTATTATATATGACCCAGAAGATTTGAAAAGGAATCAAATAAAACTTGTAGAAATGAAAAATAAAATGTCTGAAATAAAAACTCAGTGGAAGACACAGTTTAAAAGATCACTAATCTACTGAAAGGTAGAAATGAATAAATATTCAGAATGCAGCACAGAAAACACTAGACAAAAAGTATGAAAGCAAGGTTAAGAAACATGCTGGATAGAGAGAAAAATCTAATACATACACAGCTAGAGTTCAAAAGGAGAGAAGAAAAAATATGGAAAAGCAATACTGAAGAATTAATGTTTGAAAACTTTGCAAAATAAAGCAACCTGAACAAAAGAGTACAAGATTTACAGAGAAGACTAAACACATAATAAGGGATTTGTGGTGTATAAGATGGAGTTAAAAATGGAAAACAATATTAGATAAAAAGAAGGGCAGAGATGAGAAATAGTGTTCAAAGATCCTTGTATTTGGTAAGAAAATGGAATAAATACTGATAAAATGTGTAAAATTTACACATTATACATATGTATGATGAAAATTTAAAGATTAACATTAAAGAAATAAGAACAGCAGATAACTTATAATTTTAGAGGAAAGACTCAATAAAAAGCTCCTGCAATCAAAAAGTAGGCAAGGAAAAAAAGACAAAAGGAAAATGCAGAACACAAATAAGATGATGTAATACTTATAAATTTAGCTGAAATCACAATAAGTATAAAAGTAACGCACTTGACTCATCTCTGCCATTCACAGTGACAAACCAAACTTAAGTATGTTTAGAGAGGGGGAAAAGTATACTATGGGAATACATTCCCCCAAAACCAAACAGTAGAAGGATTCTGATTAAGAGATCTAAGATATGAGGAAGATACTGTACAGTAATGGAAGTACAAAGAGTTAAGAATTGTCAGAAGTCTCCTAAGAAAAATTAACATAAAGGAAGGAGAGGATTTATCTTAAAGCCATTCTAATGCTAAAGAAATCAAGAACAAGTAAGTACTGACCTTTTTTTCTTTCTTTTTTTTTGGTCTAAAAAGATCAAAGAACAAAACAGACGTCCTTGCAAGCAAGAGAGAGAAAACAAATATTTCAAAATGATACAGAGACAATATTTTGTCCTTATGAACAAAACTGAAATTGTTCATAATTAAAAAGTCATGTGTAAAAATATCAATTCTATGTAGCTTAAGAAGTAAATGGAAAAACAACTTTTCAATGCTTTTGGCAGAACATATAGCAGAATACTTCTGTGATTTTAGGAAAAAGAAGTATTTCTTTAAAAAGACATAAAAACAATAAATACAAAATGAAAGGATGGATATGTTTGAGGACATTAATTTAAGGACTTGTGTTAATCTGAAATATTAAAAATAAAAAAACAAGCCATAAACATCAAGAAGACATTTGCAAAACATGTAACTTACATTAGTAACCCAACATTAAACACAGAAACCAAAATTAAATATGGACAAACTATAATCCAATAAATGCAATTAATCCAGTCAAAAAAGGCATAGAAGTCTTGGAAAATTTTTTCTGAAAGAGAAAATATGAATTACCAGTAACACAGGAAAAATGTTAATCTTTATTACTATTCAGGGATTGCAAATTACTCCAATGAGGTATTTTTTATAATTACATAAATGGCAAAAACTTTACAGCCTGAAAATACCAGGTGTTCCCAAAGTTATAAAATAACCAATACTGTGATAGAATCTGATTGGGATTAGGTACAAATGAAGTCATTTTGGAAAATGTTATGACATAATCAAGAAAAGTTGAATGTTTTCATCTTCCATGATGCAGAGTTATATTAATTTTGCTATTTAAACTTCTTTGTAATAGTTCCCTATTTTTAGGAAAACCTGAGAACTGTTATGAAAAATATGCCTTTTGAGGAGGAATGAATGGGAGGCTATGCTACGGAAAAATAACTAAGTAAACTGAATAGTCAAGTTTACCAACTCTAAGAATTTTCAATAACTCAATCTCAAAACTCATTAGCTTCATGTGCAGAATTGATACATTGCTCCTTTTCATAAACAAGCATGAAAATATTCATGAATAATTCATTCTACATTCATCCTACTAGCACTTTCTAAGAATCCTGTGAATCCAGGGAATCTTGGGAATCCTAGAAGGGAACATGACATCCCTTCTAGATCTACTGCACTACAGCTTGCCCATAGGCAAGGGTTCTCCCTCTCTGCCTCTATTGAGATAAGATTTCTTCCCTTCTTGCTTTGAGAAATTAACAAAACTGGGTGATAACTGTTGCTTCTTACCTTAGTCTGTAAAAGAAGTAATATTCAGAACCAGAATTAGAGAAACGTTCCCCAAGGTTGCTAGAAAAGGAGATTCTTCACTTAGCCAGAATAAATTAATTCACTACATTTATTCTATCATTCAATTATTCAGCTGTGACAGGCCAAGTGCCCACTATGAGTCAAGAACTGTTTCATCTATTTATCATTTTTTCTCTTCATGGAATAATTTTTCTCATTTGGAAGGAAACTGTTTGTCATCCTCGATGAAATCTTTAATGGCTTCTGTTGTCTCAGACTTCCTGTACCCTTTCTGGTATATTCTGGAATTAGGATGCCACTGGCACAAAAACAGACACTTAGATCAATGGAACAGAATAGAGAACCCAGATATGGACCCTCAACTCTATGGTCAACAAACCTTCGACAAATAGGAAAGAATATCCAATGGAAAAAAAGACAGTCTCCTCAACAAATGGTGTTGGGAAAATTGGACAGCCACATGCAGAAGAATAAAACTGGACCATTTCCTTACACCATACACTAAAATAAATTCAAAATGGATGAAAGAACTAAAAGTGAGATAGTAATCCAGCAAAATCCTAGAAGAGAACACAGGCAGCAACCTTTTTGCCTCCAGCCGCGCAACTTCTTGCTAGACATGTCTCCAAAGGCAAGGGAGACAAAGGCAAAAATGGACTATTGGGACTTCATCAAGATAAAAAGCTTCTGCAAAGCAAAGGGAACAGCCAACAAAACCAAAAGACAACTGACAGAAGGGGAGAAGAACTTTTCAAATGTTTTATCAGATACAGGGTTAGTATCCAAAATCTATAAAGAACTTACACAACTCAACACCCAAAAAACAAATAATCCAATCAAGAAATGGGCAGAAGACATGAACGGACATTTCTCCACAGAAGACATCCAAATAGCCAACAGACACCTGAAAAAATGCTCTCCATCACTGGCCATCAGGGAAATACAAATCAAAACCACAATGAGATACCACCTCACACCAGTGAGAATGGTTAAAATTAGTAAGTCAGGAAACAACAAGTGTTGGCAAGGATGCAGAAAAAGGGGAACCCTCCTACACTGCTGGTGGGAATGCAAGCTGATACAATCACTCTGGAAAACAGTATGGAGGTTCCTCAAAAAGTTGAAAATAGAGCTACCCTAAGACCCTGCAATTGCACTACTAGGTATTTACCCCAAAGATATGAATATAGTGATCCAAAGGGGCACCTACACCCAACATTTATAGCAGCAATGTCCACAATAGCCAAATTACAGAAGGAGTCCAGATACCCATTGACAGACGAATGGCTAAAGAAGATGTGTTATACACACACACACACACACACACACACACACACACACACACACACACACACAATGGAATATTACTCAGCCATAAAAAAAATGAAATCTTGCCATTTGCAACATCGATGGAACTAGAGGGTATTATGCTAAGTGAAATAAGTCAACTGGAGAAAGACAATTATCATATGTTCTCACTCATATGTGGAATTTAGGAAACAAAACAGAAGAGCATAGAGGGAGGGAGGGAAAAATAAAACAAGATGAAATCGGAGAGGGAGAAAAACCATAAGAGAGTCTTAACCAAAGGAAACAAACTAAGAGTTGCTGGAGGGGAGGGGGGTGAGAGATGTGGTAACTGAGTGATGGGCATTAAGGAGGGCACGTGATGTAATGAGCACTGGGTGTTATATATAACTGATGAATCACTGAACTCTACCTCTGAAAGTAATAATACACTATATGTCAATTAATTGAATTTTAATTTTAATTGAATTAAAAATAAAATTATAAAGAAAAAAAGAAGGAAATGGAAAAACTGAGTAAAAATACAAATTAGATACAGCTGCAAGGTTCTAAGTATTCACAATCCTTCCCCTCTGGTGACCCTGCTAATGGACGCTAAGTAAAAATGATCCTGCTGCTGTCACTGCATCATAATTGTTTGAAAAAAGTGAGAAGCCAGGGCACCTGGGTGGCTCAATTGGTTAAGTGTCTGCCTTCGGCTCAGGTCACAATTCCAGGATCCTGGGATTGGGCCCCACATCGGGCTCCCTGCTCAGCGGAGAGCGTGCTTCTCCCTCTCCCTCTGCCTGCCATTCTGCCATTCTGCCTACTTGCGCGCTCTCTCTCTGTCAAATAAACAGATAAAATCTTAAAAAAAGAAAGAAAGAGAGAAGGCTGTGAGAGTCAGCTCTCCCAACTGTCTGAGACTAGTCTTGATTTAGCCCATTACAAATTAATTAACCTCAGAAGTCAACATGGGAGATGTGTAGTGATGAGAAGGGAAATCATCAGAAAAACACACAGATTCATATTTGGTTCAATAAGTTTAGCATGTTTATAAACCATTTTCCCTTCATCTTGACTTGAAGGAACATGTTTAGCCATTGTCAGAACTCATCAAACTCAGATTTTGTTTATTTCTAGGAAATGACAAGTATAAATTTAAGTCTGTTTACTGGTCAATTTAATGGAGAATTTGGTAAACCATGTAGATATTTCAGCTATGAAAGTTAAAAAAAAGTATTCTAGCTGAATTAGGAGACATTTAAATATGTCTATTTAAATAGACACATCAGAAACAGAAACAAAATACTTCTCAAATATTAATCTACATCCTGGCACCTACTTAAAAAAACAGTACTTCAGGGAGTTTAAATGAGACATAAACAAGAGTTGGTGGAAAAAATAGCTAAAAATCACTGTCATTTCAATGCAGCAATTTTGTCATCACTGGTCCATCAAAGCTTAATATGTTATAATGACATCCTGGAATAATCACATGCATACCATTCCTCAGTTGTAAAGCTTGATTTAATCCTTATGTTTCTGTGAAGGAGTTCAACTAAAAACACCTTGATATCTCACACAAGATGAAAGAATGTATTTTCATAAATTAATTTGAATTAAAATTATAATATTCAGCCCACAATTTTGCCACAGGGAATGATTAATTTTGAGCATTGATTTCTCTTATTACAGATCTTCTGTGACATATGATGGCGATATATCTCAATAAACCCATCACAAATCAAAAGTGTTCTAGGTTGAAAATGTATTTAATACACTTAACCTACCAAATTAACCTAGCCTACCTTAAGCAAGCTCAGAACACTTACATTAATCTACAGTTGGGCAAAATCAAGTGTTGAATATCTCATGTAATTTACTGAATACTATACTGAAAGTGAAAAACAGAATGGTTGTATTAGATGGTACAGAATGTTTCTATCGGTTTATGTTTGGGCTCATATGGCTGAGTGGGAGCTGTGTCTTGCTGCCCCTGCCCAGCATCACAAGAGTATCATACTACATATTGCTAGTACAGAAAAAGATATAAATCCAAAATTCAAATCACAGTTTCTACTAAATGTGCATTGTTTTTGCACCATCATGAAGTAAAAGAAATTGTAAGTTGAACCTCCTAAGTTGGGGACCATCTGTATTTATTTTAATGAAACAAAATCATGATGGTAGTAACTATCTGGCATTTATTTTATTAGTCAACTCATTTGTTAGGCAAAGGAAGATTTAGAAGAAAATTTAGTTTCTAAAATAAAAGAGGAAGATGCAACTGTAATTTAACAAAACACTAGGTATATTTATCTTATTGTATTTTATGTAGTTTGAGAAATTAAAGGTTGAAATATAGAAGTCTAAGTGTTATTGATAACATCAAATTTGGTGTCATGTTTATTTAACAGCATATAAATGGAGAAATATTTACCCAATGCCATGGCACATAAAATATTATCAGTGATACTTTAATATAAATAAAATATAACAGTAATTGCTATATATAAGTCATTCTGTTGTCTGTAAATGTTTCCCAACTGACACATTTAAGCACTAATGAATAAAATATTTCCTAATATGACCTTTTTAGAATTCATGATTACAAAGACAACACAGAAATCCTAATGCCACTTATAAATAAATGCTAGGAAATCAAATATAATTATATTACATATTAACAAATAACAATAAATAAAAGGCCATGTGCCTATTTTTCACGTTAAAAATTTTTAAATTCCTTTTGATAGATGTCAGAATTATAGTAATTATTGATTATATATCCAATGCTATAAATGGTCACTAAAAGAATAAAAAAGAATCTCTGGGACTCTCACTTTGAGACTTGTGGAAAAACAGCCAGAATAGTTCCCACACAGAATGGGGCCACCTATGTCAACATAATTTAGAGAAGCCTATAGCCCACCTTTGATACTAGGAAAACTTTGCGCTGCAAAGATAAAACTGTAAGTCAATAAATAACTTCACTTTTTATTTCAGGATATTTCTACAAGCCAATTTATCAGAACCAATTATCTGCTCATCTGATCAAAATAGCTCACTTTTCAAGCAACAGCTTACTTATTAGGGATAGCTTCAAAACCTTAGCTTAACTGTGCCTACAAATTCTAAGCTATTATACTTCCATTTTTGTCCACTCTCAATTCCCCAACTTGAAAGACCCTCTCCTTTAATCATTTTAAACTCATTTATAACTATCCCACTTCTAACTTCCCTTCTGAGATACTGCTAAGATTCTGTCAGTGTGTTCTCCCCTACTTCAGTGCATCATAATAAACTTATTCTTGTTTATAAATACACTACATCCTGATATTTTTAATTCATACATAAGAATTCATAATTTGACCAAGGCTAGAATAAATACTAAATAATGTTTTCCTGTTGTTAGAGTATAACGAAAACACACACATGTGATACCATGGGAGGCTGCTTTCCTGTTTAAGAAAAAAGGTAACTAGGAAACAGCACACGCATTTCCCACTATCAGTCACTCATCTTTTATTTATTTATTGCTCATTAACATTATTGCTTAGAATCATAGAATGAATACAGGAGAATACTCTAAAAATGACTCTTAAGTCCTATTGGTATTCTAGAAGCTTATCAAGTTAATTATAAATTTGCGCACTCCATGATGACAGGAACTGCAGATCATAACTATTTTCACTTCCTGCTATTAATATTGATGGTCATGGTTAATTACCAGTTTCATCAGAATTAATTCAATGTGGTAAATTTTCATGTACAGACTGTTTCAAAAATCTGCATTAGAAGCAGAAAGTCTTTGTTAAGATGTAGCATGTTATGTATTCAAGAGGAGCAACACAGTATAGTGATTAAACAATTTAAGTTTTGTAGTCAGAAAACCTAGGTTCAATTTAATAACTGTGAGTCTTTGGGTAATTAACTGAAACTTCAATTTTCCTCAACTATGAAATAATATAGCATTTGTGTTGTCCCAACTGTAACTCTTCTAACTCTCTTATGAACTCAGCTCTCTTTGGTCACAGTAAAGGGCAGGGAAAGCATTCAGGACAATGGATAGCCACAGTTGTTTTCAAACTGAGCTGCTTCTCCTGGGGTCTCACACCATGATGCATTGGCCAACCGGAAAACAGGTGAGAAAACACGGATTTACAAATATCCTTCCTTTTTCTTTTACACTATGCTCAAGTTAGTACTATACTAGCAAGTTTGAATTACCAAAGACATTCTTGTGTTCACAAATCCTTGTCTTTCCCGGTGTCTTCCTCTAATTTGTTAAATCTTCTCATGCTTTATCTATTATCTAAAGCTAACATAGGATAATCCTCTAGTTCATTGTTTTTCTTCTCCTCAATATATCCACAAATATGGTTTACTTCACAGGTGGCTATGAATATTAAATGAAAAAAAATACTGAGTACTTAACACAATCTCTGGCACATAGTAAACTTACTCAATACCAGGCAACTATTATTATCATGATTGGGTCCTAGGCCCAGTTTGGCCACTTACTAATTCTGTTTATATTAAACAAGTCACTTGAACCTTCAGGCCTAATTCTTCTTCTTTAAAATGAGAATAGTAATAACAACCCTCACTTAATTTGCAAGTCTCTTGTATCAAATACATTACTGTTCTGGATTTTTTTAAATGAAACTCACTATGCCATTCAGCCCAAGAAGGCTTCAGTTAGCTCCCCTGAACACAAATGGTTAATGTCTCCTTAATGTCCTCTATACATGCTGTCCTACTGTACTGCATTAACTTGTAGCTAACTCTTTGCATGTCTGTCTTTAACACTAGACTGTAAGCTACCTTAATTATGTCACATTTCAGACACTCTTTGAAGATCCGCTACAATATGGAAATGAAAAACAGATGGAGATGTGATAAATTAATGTTATTGTTTAAAGTAAGATGCCTGTTTTTCTCTGCTTCTAGATTTGGAGAGCCCTTGAGCCCTTTCAGAGTGATGCAATGATACAAATCCTCTCTGGGAGATCACCGGGTGTATGCAAGGTGAGGTAGTTAACTCACTCACCTAGAATGAAAAAGTATAGGAGACATATTTCTTCTTTTTAAAAAGCCCCTATTAATTGAAGAAATGTGTTCATTTGGAATTTCTTTGGTTCCCCACTGCTCTTATCATCTCAGAAGAGCCAATTATGCTAGTCATTTGGCTCACTATTCATTATTATTGCCAAAGTGATACAAGCCAGTATCAGTTTAAAATAATTTCTTTGCCTCAAAGGCATGTAGGTCGTAAGAAAACACACACACAAACACATACACACACACATTTTCCAACTCTTGTACAGGTTTTTACATTTGCCATTGCACATTGCATGCTAAAAATTACTATTTAGCCCAAACATCTTTCATAGGATTGATCAAATTAGACCATTCAATTGGTCACTGATCTGAAATGGTTTAGGGAAGGTACAATTCTATGAAATGCACACATTAAATCTACCAAGCAGCAAGATTCAGTACCACAAAGGCAACATAGACCCATTCAGTGGAATACGGAAATATGTTTCTCCAATATAACAAAAAGGAAGGCTCTCTCCCCTGAGTGTCATGCCCTGCCTTTTTTTTTTTTTTTAAGATTTTATTTATTTATTTGACAGAGAGAGAGAGAGAGAGAGCTCGTCAGTATGAGTCGGGGGTGCAGAGGAAGAGGGAGAAGCAGGCTCCCTGTTGAGCAGAGAGCCTGAGGATGCAAGGCTGGATCCCAGGACCCAGGGATCATGACCTGAGCCTAAGACTTAACCGACTGGGTCACCCAGGCACCCTATGCCCTGCTCTTTATTCAAGAGTCCTCTATCAATGGCTCACCAAATCCCTCAGACCAGCTCTCACGGTTTTCCAATGAAAACAGTACTTCCTTCTTCAAGGGCTCTACTTATCACACCCTCCACTGTGGATTTGTTTTTGGTTCTCCAATTAAAAGTGGTTTCCTTCTCCTCTTACCTCCTAAGTATTATTTAATGCTGCACTTGCATCCTTAGTTTTTTATGCCAGTATATATGTCCTATCTAACCTTCTGGAGAACAAGCTACTTGAGAACAGGGACATAACTCATATTTTATTTGAAACACCACCCCAATACCACAAATTGTCATTTTAGAGTCTTAATATCATAGAATTTTATAACTGGAAGGAAAGTTTTGATAGAATCACTTCAAATTCATAAGTTTTGTGCCTGTAGTCTGTAAATGGTTTGGTCCCTGACTCATGCTGTCTGATAACTGACCTACCAGTGTAACTGAAATTTGCCTTCCATTCTTTCCCACATGTTCCATTGCTAATTTCCTTACCCCTTTTATTCATTGTTGTATCTTGGATGCTTCTGCTTTCAGTTCATAAATGTTTTTCACTATAAACAGTAGCAAATCCTGCTATTATTCATAAGTATTTCAGAAACATTACAAACAGAGCCAGTGGGCCAGTGGAGAAACTTACTACTGTATCAAAATACTGCTTCAAAAGGAAACATGTGTTCCATGTTTGATAATACATGGCTTGAAAAAAAGCCTTTGAAAATAAGAGCAATGCAGAATAGAAGAAAGGTTTCAGAAACTATATGTATTCAAAGCAGTGCTCTCTTATATACTGACTGAATGGGTCAAAGAAGTCATAGTTTTTCAATCTCTCTTTTATTATTCATAAAACAGACCTCTCATTTCTATCCTTGTTATTTGACCACTGTTCTCAGTTACACTTCAGCAAAACACTACATGTAGTTAGTATATGCATGCTTCTTTGTGCCTATTTTCACCCTCTCTTTTTCTGCAGAATGTTTTCTAACAATTGTATTCTTAGCAAACTGATTTTTTTTGTCATCTCAACACAAATACTGAATTTCCCTATAAAACTGTACCATGGATTCAAAAGGGCATTTAAGTTGTCTTATTATATTCTTATTATGCCTTCTACATGCTTCTATTAATATATTAATTTTAAATAATATTTACTTTTTAAATTAGCTCTCTCTCCATTTGAATGTAAAATTTTACGGCCAGAACTGAGTTTGTTTCATTTTAGCTCAAGACCTTGAGCAACGTACATAATAGATGTTTAATAAAATTAGTTGAATGGATGAAAATAAAATGATTTAAGAAATTTTTAACTTCTCAAGTTTTTAAATTTCTCTCTATATTCAAGAGCCCTGTAAAAGAAATATATTATTACTAGTTTGTGTAATAATACTAAATGATCCATTTGTCAGTTCTTTCTATTTGATGACTGGTTAAATAATATTACTCCTATTTATGTAGCTTACTCTGTGTCAGATAATATGTGAAATGTTTTATAAGGGTTATTTTATTTAATCTCCATAATAATCATATTAAGTAAGAGCTGTTGTAATCCCAATTTAAGGAGAGGAAAATAGGACTTTGACAGCATAAGTATGTTCTCAAGTTTAACTCTTACATAAAAACCTTCTATAATATAATGATAATAATTGATTTTATATTAATTTAAAGTTATTTTCTTACGAATTTATAAGGACACAAAGGTAATCAAGGTAATATCATAGAAAGAATCTATTTTTCAAGGTTTTATAACAATAGAAGAGAGTATGTATTTTGCTCTTTTTATATGTAAACTAGTTCAAGGGGACATGAGTAGAGAATATGTAATTGTACTAGATAAGGTATTCCTATAAGTTTATTCAATGTCATACATTATTAAAATCATAATTTTTAATATTTTTCTCATACTATCAAAATAATCAAAACAATCAATACAGAGAAATATTAACCTTTAGGTAATATATAGTAGAAAGTATTTTGAATTAATAATTAAGAGATGAGCATCACAGTTCTTCATATTCTTCTAATAATACTATTATGGCTCTCATTAGCTCTGTCTTGACTACCGTAATAACTCCTCAGCTGACCTCAAGACCCAAGTCTATTCCAGCATTCTTCTCACTATCGCAGAATTACCTTCCTAAAACAGTTTTGATCGTGTCACTTTCACACTCCATGGTATTATGTACCCAATAAAATCCAAACTAGTTAGCATGACATTCAAGACCTTTCAAAGAATGTCATTTTCTTATTTTAGCATTTACTTTACATTATTGCTTATTAATGCCAACTCCCACCAATTTCTACCAGTAAATGGTGGCTGCATTAGACAATTCACTGTCCTGTCACACCAGGCACAGCATTATTCCCTGAACAAATGCTTGGCTGTCTTCAAATTCCGGCTTTCCTCAAATTTGAGGCTGTTTGCTTTGTTCTTGGAAGTTTAACCTTGTCTCAGTCTACAATACCAAACCCATGTCAGAGGGAATTTAAGGTATTTTAAGTCAGGTAAACTAAACTACTTTCTAACTTTTTAAACAGTCATACTGACATTGTATTAGATATCTAATTCTGCCTTGGATGTTGAATCTATCAGGATAGGCTAGATTACTCTTCAGTTAACAAGCAACCCCCAAATCTCAGGGACATAATACAACAAAGGTTTATCTTTTGCCTTTTCATACTTCCACACAAGGAATGAACTAATGAGAGCTGTGAGAATTCTGAAAATATTTTGAACATAGTTAAAACAGAGCAAGTGTACTGCCACCAAACTGGTAAATTTGAAATGCAGCTTTCTAAGGGAGCATTCAGAATGGTATGAAAATGAGTCTCATGAATCCATTGTCATGCCTCACAAATGCACACTGCAAAATCATGTGCAAGCTTCTCCAAATAAGCAGTAATTATGCTAACTCTAAATAAAAATGCTATTTCATTCACCCTCTCCAGTGTCTACTAAACACCACTAATAACTCATATAGTACTAATTTGAGTTTAAAGAAATATCTGATACTTCATTCATGAAATCTGTGAACATTATTTCCTATGGATTTTAAACATTCATAAGCACACCACGAGGTACTGTGGTAAATATCAATTCTTTACCTTTAAATCTGCCATTAAACAAATCTCCATATGCCAACGGATAGCCTTTCTGATTTAAAAGATGCACTGTCAAACTTCATTCCAATTTGCAAACAATTAAATTGTGGAATTTCGTGTACTCAAAAACCATTTTTTTTCCCTCCACAGTCATTCTAATCCTTAATAATGAAAAGAGCAAAGTTAACAGTTAATCTTTATGCAATGTTTTAGTTCAATGAATGATGATAAGACTACATCAAAGTTTGTAGCTAAACGGATAACAAAATATAAAATATATTTCAGAATTAAGAATTGATTAGCAAGAACAAAAGTGAAATATACAGATTAAAATGTCAGATATTGAAGTTCTCTGCTGTTTCATTGTTAATAGTACACATTATAAATCTCAAATTTAGTAGGCAGAATGTCATGCAATTTGTCAAGTTTAGTTTAGCTAAAATGAGGTTTGTTGCTTACACAATCAACTTGTTAATTCGTCTGGCACTCATTCTACTGCTATTGCATAAATCCTCAACTATGAGCCACAACATACATTTTAATTTGCTGGCCATCAGATTCAACAAAAGACATGTATTCATTCAAGTTGTGTTGTAGTTACACTGATTATTGCCCTTAGACTTTTCACAAGACTTTTATTTTAAAGTTTTGATTTAAGTTAAAGTCAGACTATCCCACATTTCCACTAATAATCTTGATGTCTATTGTCCTTTACATAATTTTTAAGAAAGTGCAATATTTCAGGGGAATACTTTTCCTTAAATTTGATTTTTTTGGCTTTGAATATATTTAATATTGCTTGTTTTCATAATTATTATAATAAGCTATTGATAATGCATTACAACTTTCTTTTCACTCAGAATGCAAACCACCAAAAAACTCAAGTGTCAGTACAAATTTTACACATTATTGGTATGAGAAAAAAATAAATAAATGGACCTGAGATTTAAAGGTTTAAATAAAGAAAATCTCTCTTAGAGATCACTATGGAATTATTATAAATTATATTATAAATTAATATAAAAATAATTACAAATTATTATAAATTGTTATTATTATAGATTCAGCTCAATCTCACGTCATAGAATGTCAAGCCTGAAAGAAAATATACTTAAATCACTCATCTTCAAAAGAGCAAACAGGCTAAGAGACCTAAATTAATTTGCTCAAAGAATTTCTTGATGGTAGATACAAAGCTAAAATAAGAACCTGGATCTACTCATGCCCAGTGTTCATTCCACTATATCTTAAGGATATCAGTTCAACTCTCTTAAGTCATTATAGGACATTTACATTGTGCAAAATATTAAATATAAGTTAGTCAAAGAGCTTAATATGTGGTCCCTACACTCAAGGACTTAGAGTCTAATTTTATTTTTTATAAGCTAAGACACTTTCAACAGTTAGTACACCCTTACCCCCCAAAATCTAACACGAACTGCATTTTAAAAATAAGTTCATGTATATGTTCCCATACAGTAAGGACAGAGGAGGTAAAGTGAGCTCAGGATTGGCTGTTTCAGCCCCACTCCCATGCTATCTCCTTCTGCAGCACAAGGTTTATCCTAAAGCTAATTCATCCAGTGTCTGTCAGAAGCAGAGAGATATTTTCCAGCTCTTATCCAATGAAACACAGGAAAAAAACAAAAAACAAAAAACACCTCATTTTCTAGAAGAAACTAGCAAGCCACTTTTCCTACCACATTGGTCTAAGGTGACTTAGCTTGCCCATTCTGGAACTAACATACAAGGAGGAGGGACAGATATTTTTGTTTGTAACCAATGGAAAACACATACTGGGGACTGAAATGTCCATTATTAATATGGCAGTTTATTCTCAATTAGTATTAATCACAATATATGATTCCTTTCAAAATGCTTTTACTATATGCATGTAAGTTAGCTGAGGATTTGATTTTTAAGAGGACAGATAATCATTTTTTCAATTATGCTTTGCCATTTTTTCCTGTTTGACTCTAGGCAAAACACTTAACTTCTTTGCACCTCAGTTTACTCACCTGTTTAGTGGAGATAATGGTACCTGTCTCACATGTTTTTAAATTAATTCAGATTATTTATAATTGTGCATGATATAATAGTATTTTACCAACGTTTTGTACAATTATTATTTTGGTTGTTGGTACTGCTATTACTATCTTATTAATAAGATAAAAAAGGCACAAATTATATTTAACACAAAAATTTAAGAAAATTCTTTTTGTTTACAAATTGTATCCAGCAGGAGCTAATATCTGATGGAAAGTAACTGTTACAAACCAGAAACTAACAACTATTCTACCTGCTGATTCCTAACTATATTTCCAGCTTATATGCCACCTCCTTAACGAATGTCTTCCTAATTCCTCAATATAGTGTCTTCATATCTTCCAAATTAGAAATTAAACTTACAGTAATGGCAGCATCAAGCCACCCTTCCTCATTAAACAAGTGGAGTCACAGAATTATTCTGTCGACACACTTATCAACATATACTATGTTGGCCACAAGAGCTTACTTGAATTTGAACAAGATATATTTCCTATTGGCTAGCACAGGAGTTGGCAGACAAACTTTCTGTAAAGGGCCCAACAGCAAATATTTGAGGCTTTGTGGACCACAAAATCTCTGCTGCAACTAATTCCACCACTGCAGTGTGAAAATGTGCAACGAATGGGCACAGCCACATTCCAATATAACTTTATCAAAAAGTATGTACAAAGCTCAATGACATGAGTGAAGAACTTCCCTGACATTCTCTCCTCAAAAGCTAAAACATTTAGATCCTACGGATAATCAAGAATGTGGCTGAGGAGGAGCTGGGTGGCTCAGTCAGTTAAGCAAGGGTTTGCAGCTAAGGTCATATCAAGGTCCTGGAATGGAGCCCCCACGGCCCCCAGGGCACCTGCTTATCCCTCTCCCTCTGCTTCTACTCCCCCCCACACACACACTTATGCCCTCTCTCAAATAAATAAAATCTTTAAAAAAAATGTGGCTGAGAAAAAAAGGTCAAGAATATTAAAAAACTGGGAAATGCCGGGGTGCTAAAGAATGCCACTTTCCCAAACTTGGTGGTTTCTTTCAGGTAGACGCAGTTTCCTTAGAATTAAATTTCCTCCCTCTCTCTAGCCTGTCTCTCACTTCTCACAAGGGAGGGTGGGAGGGTGTATCTGATTTGTGAGATTATAATGAGGAACAAGGCAGGTAGAGTCCTCCCCTTTCCTTCCCCTTTCCCTCTGGTGACCCCTAGGGATAAGGTTCTTCCCTGCTCCTCCAGGGTTTTGAAGGGGCAGCCTCCGCTTTTGTGTGGGTAAGCAGGCCCCGGCCCAGGGTGACCAGTGCCAGGCCAGTTAAGTCTGTTTGATTCTTTGGACTGACATTTGGTAACTCACTTGCCCGAAGATTCAAAGTATATTCTAGTAATAGATTACTTAGTATTAAGGTGATGTTTTGATCTTGCAAGTTTTACTCCTTGTCTATTGCTTATTTTAATTCAAACTTAAATGAGGAAGGGAGGTGCTGTTTCTTGAATGTTTTCTCAAACTCTAACGTCTATTGCATTGTTCAAGACACATAGCGATTAAAATTTTGTGGAAGCTTTTGGAATACTAGTAAACATGGCTTTGGTCATTGATTATTTTTAACGAGTCTGGTGTCCCTTTATTCGAGGGAGAACAATCCATGAATTGGGGGAGTTACAGTGCCTCGCAAGCAACGGAATACCCTTCACAAGGGATTTGGGCCAAGAGTGAGTGTGGATCCAACTTCAGAGACGGCAACCCACTAAACGGCAAAACTGGCTGGGGGTTGCTTACCTAATCTTATTCAGCAAGCTCAAGGAACAAGGGAAAAAAGTGTAGAGCCCAGAATTCTCTTGGCCTTTTGGGGGCATTTCTGACCGAATATACCGCGTTTCTGGTCCAGTGGAGCATTTACAGGAGAACAAAAGCTCAGTTCGCTGACAAGGCACGCAGGCCGGAGTGGCTCTATCTTGGGCCTAGAAACGTACTTCGACGCTCCTAACACTCCCTCTTCCCTGGCGACGCAAGACGACCCCGGGTTTCGGAATCCGCCTGGCACAGTCTTACTTCCGCGGCTTTGCGCGGGTCCCTCTGACTGTGCGGCCTCCCACACCCCGACACGCGGGCTGTAAGAAACGAGGCCGGCCCCCCACCACCACTCACCAGCGCCTCACCCTCCCGGACCAGCCGGGGCTGCAGGGGATTCAGCAGACTCCCCTCACCAGAGGATTTAAGATTTGGGAGGGGGTCAGGGCGGGCGAGGGCCCCGGAGCACGCAGGCTTTGCCGGAGTCGGGTCCGCCACCACGGAGGCCGCCGTCGTAACTTGTGGGCGGGGCCTGCGTTAAGGCGGCCGCGGGTGCGGCCGCGATCTCAGCCCGTGCGGCCCACCCCGGGGAATCCCTGAGCCTCGCTGACCCTCACGGAGCCTCACACCCGCCTCCCCGCAGAGGAGACCCCTCTTCTCCCCTCACCGCTCTTCCGTTCCTCACCTCGCACTCTACCCACCATCCTGGGACCTCTGGGCGTTAAATTTTAATATGTAGAAAAAAATCATTTTGTTCTTGGGGGCTGGTAGAGGTTATCTAAGCCTTGAAGTGTTTTAGAATCGCCTGTTGCTTTTTTTTTTTTTTTTTTTACTATTGTGACTGGGGCAGATGTCGAAACCTTGAATGACGACTGCATGGGATTTCCATCATGTTGGATGCTATAAATAGAATGCTTGTGTCCCCTCAAAATTCCCATGAGGAAACCTAATGCCCAATGTGGTGGTATTCAGAGATGAGGGCTTTGGAAGGTGATTGTATCATGAGGGTGGAGCCCTCATGATTGAGATTCGTGCCTTTTTGAAAGTGACGCCAGAGAGCTATCTAGCGTTTTCTGACACGGAAGTCACACGGAGGAGAAGACATCCACAAAGCAAGGAAGTCCTCACCAGCCCCTGATTCTGATATTGCCTTGATCTTGTACTTCTCAGCCTCCACAACTGGAAGTAAATTTTAGTTGTTTATAAACAACCCAGTCTATGGTACTTTGTTATAGCAGCTCAAACAGATTAAGACATTGGGTAGTATCTGTATCATGTCCATGTTCACAGATGTGCCATCTTCCTAGACCTTAAAGGAAAGACATGATAAACTTAGCCTCTGTAAGCAAAAGTCATCACCTCTAGATACATGCATGCAGACCATGAATGCCTCAGCCAAATGAGACTGTTTCCAGGCCTAAAAAGCAAAATCAGACTATGTTGATTTAGCAAGGTTATGGGATTCTGCAAAGGCTGCACTTCAACAAAGGACCCAAGAGCCAAAAAATGGCCATTGTAGACTTTAAGCAAAAGGCTGCTAATGAGTATCAGGAAGTGGAATCACAGCCTTGTGAGTTTCAACAAAGGGCCTACTCCAAATCTTCAGCTGGCGTAGTTGGTCTTAGGTGCAGGCTGCTGTGGCTTGACCTTAAACTATTAGGTTTTCCTTATATATTCATGGCTAGAGCCAAAACATGATTACATAAGAAAGTTTCCAGACAGGGCTTTAGGTATTGGTGAGCAGCATAATATTTACTACCTTAAACTATGAGGTGAATTATTTCTGTGGACACTCTAGTTAGGGTTTAGTTTTAAATTGTCAGTGCTTGGTCCAGGTAGACAGTATTGGATCAAGTGCCCTAAATTCCAACCTGCACAGAGGTTCCAAAGAGAATTCATGAGATTTAGGCTCAGGATTAAGAGCTATAAAACTCTCAAACTAGTAAGTGAATTACAAAGATATTGAAGGTAGAAATACAGTGCATCTTCAAGGATATTTATGGAATTAAGTTTCTGAGGAAAGAGGAGGGAGCCAGGCAGGACAAATATATATAGATCAAGGCCAGGGCTGAGTTAAATGTTATTCTGATGGGGAAAAACCCATAGGGTGTTTTCAAACACATTTTCAAGCAAAAATGTAAAGTGGGGAAATAATAGTTATTTGAACAGGGGATGCTTTTGGAAGACTCAGGACTTACCATTTTAGGAATATGAAAGAAAAACAAATGTTTGGGCCACAAAGTAAAAAGAAAAAAACATTGAGATCCAGGAAAGAAAATGCTACTTCTACTGTGTTAGAAATGGCAAGTGACTAGCTTATGAAGCAAATTAAATTGCTACCCACTCAGCTGAGTAGGCTTGTAAGGAGGAGAGGAAGAACAGAGGGAAATGGTTAAAGATAGAATACTTTGAGTAGCCTGTGACAGAAGAATTGGTTTTCAGTCAACTACTAGGGAACACAAGCTTAGAAAAAAGACAACGGCAGCTTAGTTCCTGGCTATTTTAAGGATAATTCCCCAGCTGAAAAACATGTAGGGATGTTGGGGAAATTCCCATAGGAAGCATTTCTACAGCAAGAATTATTAGAATCAGTCACTATGACATTCAACTGATGACTTATTTATATACTTATTTATTTTACTTATACTCAATAAAAAACCAGAAGACATTACATAACTATTCACGGACCCAAACAGAGGTGGTATAACAAAGCACCCCCTTACTGAGTTGCTCATCTTTCTAAACCTAACATTTATTCAGTGTCCTGATTACAAGGTTGTAAAAGAAATCTAGGGACTAGTTCATAGTTTTCTATAATTATTTCACTTAGAAAATCCTCTCGTTGATTATGAAAGATCCGTTCTGAGGCTCAAGACTGCTTACTGCTAAATGTACCACATTATATATTAGATCAAGGAGGGAAATAGTAAATTTCTCCAAAATAAAAGACCCCAGACAGGTTGAACTTTTTACAGTGAATCCAAAGACAAATATATATTAATTTATTGGGTCTGTTACTGAAGCAGACTATTGCCAGCCAATGCCTACTATTCATTAATTCATCAGTCAACACATATTTATATTCATGCATTCTAATTGTATAAATACTGAGGATTGATATTTGAAGATAATAGCAAACTTGGGGGAGAACTTGAGAGAAAGTAGACAAAAGGAAATTATATGCTGATTTTAAAGAAGTGATAGCTGTTTAAAAACTTGCTGTCTTTTACTATCACTTCTTGTACTCAAACATGTTTAAGCATAAGTAAGGTCTTTAAAATTCTATAGTTACAGTGTTTCGGAATTTTAGAAATAAAAAGATTAAAACTTAAAACTTAGACTGCTTTGTGATATGGAAAGTCATGTTTCAAATAGGTCAACATGAAAGGAGAATGCAGTTCTTTCTGTGGCTTTGTGAAAGGTCATATCACAGTTTTATAATATTTTAGTTTTAAAAGGTATCCATTATTAGAGATATGAAATATAGCATCTCGGGTTGTCTGAAAACTTGCTTGACACTATTTGTCAATTTGTCAATGGTTATGACACATTAATTTCCAAAAATTTTGCAAGATATTTTGAATAATGTGTGATTTTTAAATTGATAACATTTTGTTAGTTTTAAAATTATTAATTGAACATATTTACTGCTAAATAAAAAGAGGTGTCTGGGCACAATTATTACACTTCATTAATTGCTTACATATTGCCAGAGCAGGAGGCACATGGTTTGTGTGCTAAAAATATGAATCCAACCAGATCTGCCCTGGATCTGTTTCTAAGGAAAACTGTGGCCCAAATGATCAATTCTGGAATGAATCAAAGGTCAACTTAGAATAATATAGAATCATGGGTCTCCAAGGAACCCTAAAGTGTTGGCTAATTCAATTCTCAGCTGCCTTCACATAAATCAGCCAGGTTTAATGAATGTTGGGAGTCTCACAAGAGAGATATCTAGGCAAGGAGATGACCAAATTCCCGGGAGGTAGAATTTTCTCTTACATCAAGTCTACAACAGTTGTATTACAATTTACACTAATTTATCTTTTTCCAGTTAATACACTAGAGAATACAAGTCATTATAACAAATTGCATAGCTGGAATAATCACTCTAGTTAGGAATTTCAGAATGTTTAGTTCAAGGTTTCTTCCTCACCCTTACTCTGACCTCATACTCCATATAGTACAAATAAAAAGTAATGCAAAGCTGAGATTTTCTACATTCTGTATCATTTAAAAAATCATTTAACATTTGTATATAAACCGATATATAGAGATTCACTAACAATCAAGAGATGTATAGTTGCAAATCCTTTTTCATGTTAAGCAGACATAAAATTTTTAAAGAAAAATTTAAAAGAGAATTATAGAGGTGCCACTTTATGTAACAGTTTATTACTTCCAGAATGTGTGTTACTATAAACCCCTCATCTTTAGTGTGAAATCATTTAGAACTGGAGAAAATAAAAAGAGAATAAAAGAAATCTTTGGGAAATATTATACCATAGAAAACTACAACCATTTCTAATCTAATTGAATGATTTCCTTAGAACCACAGCAGTTGAATTATAGGATATTTTAATTAATATCAATTTAAAAAAGGACATTAAAATATCACTTATATTTCCTAGTCAAGTCCCAATATAAATGTATTGGCACTAAAGGAAGAGAACACACTGCTATTAACCCTTATCTTATTCATTTCTTATTTAAAAAAATTTTTTTAAAGATTTATTTATTTGAGAGAGAGCATATGCACGAGTGGGGGGAGGGGCAGAGGAAGAAAGAAGAAGCAGGCTCACTGCTGAGTGGGGAACCAGAGACAGGGCTTGATCTCATGACCCCTACAACATGACCTGAGCAGAAGCCAAGAATCAGATGCTTAACTAACTGAGCCACCCAGGCACCCCCATTTCTTAGTTTTAAAACATAAAGATATTTTAAATGGGGACTACCATTGGTAATTTTACAGTTTTATAATTCTTGTTTGTACTTTCCAGAAAACATATCAATATGTGCATATACATTATTTAAAAAACTTATATATCTGTGTACTAAATTGTGAAATTATATCTTTACAATAAGAGTTTTTAATATACAAGAATAAATACTTTCAAATACCCGTCATGTGTAAATGCTCAGAGTTAAAACCAAGAGAAACAGCAAAGTAGTTCTAGGCCTCATGAAATTTAGTCATACCTCAGTTTTCCTAGAATAAATTATGCAAAATCTAAATCTATTGTTATACACCTGGTTCCTAATTGAATGGAATACCTCAAATTATCAGATGGCTTTATATGATTTTCCACATTTATTGCCCTTGATATTTGTATGTTCAATCTAGTTATTTGTACAAGACATAATTGTTTATAATGTTATGGAAAAAATGAAATTAGCTTGGTCATAGTCGATTCAAAAAACAGTAAAATTGTTTGATCTTTTCCTAAAAAAAGAAAATATTATTATAGAATGGGAGATTTTTAGATACCACTTTTTTTTTCAAATAATCTCTTATGATAATCCAAAATATTAGTTTATTCTCCAGAGGAACTTTCAGACACCATGATTTGGTGAAGTCTCATGTCCAAGGCATAAAGTCAAGCAAATAGCATATGTCATTGCTTGGCTTGGCCAAACTTGTCTTCAGGATCCAGGCAGATTTTGCCATCATATAACTATGCTAACAGGTGGGTTCTCTCCTTTTACCTGAAGAGTGCTCAAAAAGTCAAGAAGAGGAGTAAATGTTTATAGGCACACTTCTACTGTGATTTGTACCATAGGATACCCAAGTTATTTTGTTGTAACAGACTATTATTGTAATTAAACAAACATGAATTCACTATTATTTGTAAGGTACTATGCAATATGCAATTGGAAAATAGATAATTGGCTAAGACATGATCCCAAAACCAAATTTGAGAAACCTCCCATTCATAAATAACTTTAGTACAAGGTAGACTGATAATGTGAAAAATAAAAGTAAAGTAGAGGGGCACCTGGGTGGCTCAGTCATTAAGCGTCTGCCTTCGGCTCAAGTAATGGTCCCAGGGGTCGTGGGATTGAGCCCCACATCGGGCTCCCTGCTCGGCAGGAAGCCTGCTTCTCCCTCTCCCACTCCCCTTCCTTGTGTTCCCTCTCTCGCTATGTCTCTCTCTCTGTCAAATAAATAAAATCTTAAAAAAAAAGTAAAATAGAGTGCACATTAATTGATTCTGAAAATAACTACTGTATTGCCAGAAAGTGGTGACCTCTTTTGATCATATTTGCATTTGCTATAACTATATTAAGTCATAGATTGCACATGTTTATTTGTTAGAATCAAAGTGAAAATACTTAATACGTTCCTTGTTTCATGATGCACAATTATATGAGAATCCTTTAGTCTTATTTATTATAATCTTTCTTTAAAAAAACAAAAATAATCTTTTTTATGGGGAGGAATAAATATATTTAGTATATTTAATACTTAGCATAAACTAAAAAGTAATATAAAATTACAAAACTGATATTTTGTCATGAATAGTGTGTTTCTGATAAGGACCACTTGGATTAAATAGAAGCTTCCGGTAAATAAGGACCCCGTCTGAAATACAGCACACTGCTGTCAGGAGTCCAAACACCTGTAAACAAACTTTAAAGGTAAACCAAACCATCTGCCTAAACATCCTTTGGCAAAAAGTCAACTTACAGAACTGCAATCCTTTACTATTGTGCCCCTGAAAACTATGCAGGTTTTGGTATCATGTTTCAGATATTTATCCTTTCTGTGCTTCTTTGTAATTGGAGGATAAAACCAAAGTGTGGTTGGGAGAAGCGATGAGATAATACTTATAAAGTGATTTGCATGGTCCTGGCACAAAGTAAACTCTCAGTAATTATTTGCTATTATTATCCTATATTATCTGATGCTTTAATTTGTTTTTTAGCATAGTAGAGCACATTTTTCATTATGTTATGGTAATGCTTTGAACATTTTAATCAGAAAAGAGTAATGATAGAAAAATTGTTTTATAGAAAAACAAAAGAACTGTGAAGAACCCAGATTTCTGTTTTTGAATTTTCAGGGTTCCCATATTACTTGCTTATGAAGAGATTTCCACAGAAAGAGATTAGAGAATATGCAATATAAGAAAACATATTCACAGTTTTTACTGAAATTTATAATATATTATTGTCTATGGACCATGGAAATATAAAATCTGACTTTGTGATACTTTTTGTTAAATGGATTTCAACTATGGTTGATGGTTTTCAAATTCAAATTTACAAAACACTCGTGTCTCGTGGTAAGTAATTGAACATTTTTCCTATGTACATGGGTATGTACACTGTACACATAAATATGTATAGTTTTTCCAAGATGTAAATAAATCCATTTATAATTTACCCCAAATAGAAAAAATGTTTGCTAACATATTGAAAATATAAAAATCTACTACAAAAATTTTAATATAAAATCTAGTAACTTCTTATTTTTGTCTTAGGTATTTGTTAATGTAATGTTTCTTCTATCATCTTAGATTAATAGACTACTAACTATCATTTAATTAATATTCTGGTGTTCTTAAAAACTCATTAAGTAATAAGGCATAAGATGAGCCATTTATTTCCTCGTTAGAATTTTCAGGATTTGGCTTCTAACCATAAATATTTTTATATACCACTGGTTACATATTGTACATCTCCTTAGAAAGGTCGTTTCCTTTATGGATTCATGATTAATCTTTGGAGTACACATGCTTCATGAAGAAGCCTCACTAATGAATAACATAATGACAGTGACTCTAGCACACTTTGGCACAGTCAGGGAAGGCAGTCTTCCAGCAAAGCTATTAATGTCAGAACTAATTTAGTTCTCAGAATTTTGTTAATTATTAGAATGTTTATTCATATTAAAAATCTCTGTCCCTCTCTAGCATGAACTGAAATTATGAATTAAGAAGTGAACAATAATTACCCTTCCTTCTTATGAAAGTAGGAATCTGGGGTCCCAGCTAAATTATAGTTCAGGGAGGCTGGCCAAGATAAGTGGGCTGAAGTACACGGTATCACAGAAACCAAGGGAGAGGTGGTACAGCAATTAAAAAGTCATGCATAACAAGCTCAAGAGCAAGGCAGAGAATCCAGATATGAGGCATTAGAAAAGGAATTTGAAGACACTTGATGCTAGAAGATCGAGGACAGCCAAAGAGAAATTCCTTTCTTTAGTGTATTTGCCTATCTATCAATGCTGGCTGGGGCAAAACAGTTAGAGCATTAAGTGTATATAGGAATTACATTTGACTCTTTCATATTTCTGGGGAATTACTTAGAAAGAGAAGGAGAAGGACGGGAGCAAGAAAAAGAAAAGGAGGAGGAAGCTGGAGGAGGGCAGAAGAAGACTAATGCCATATATAACAACATGGGGAGGAATAGTCCTGTGTTTGCTTTGGCAGCACATGTACTAAAATTGAAGAGGAATGGTCCAAAGTTAATATATATTGAGTGCCTACTACGTACCAAGCACGGTACCGTGTGCTTTAAGTTTTTCCCCAAGGAAAATACATGCAAAGTAATTTCTTTTTCAGACTAAATACCTGTGAAAAATATCCTGGTGATTTACCAATAGACAGTAATATCTAACTGCCTAATTTTACCACACAAATCAATATTTTATAATACATATGGAAAGTGACTTTTCTGATAGATAACAAAGGCAAATTCCCATAAATCTGACTCCAAATATTTAAACTTTTAACTGCTTTGTGATTGTTGATGACAGAACCCTTTGCTGTGTGGTATGTATATCTTTCCAGCATTCAAATCAAGACATGAATGCTTCAAGTCAAAAGATTACAAGGAATATTAATACAAAGTCTTTTTAAAATTCAACACAGTGCAAAAAAGTGTGTAGTATTACTAGAAATGAAATCACTAGACAGATGAAGGTTTTATAAATATTGAAAAAGCAACAGTACTCCTTAGATTTTTTTTTCAGAATATTAATGACTAAAACATTGGGAACTGAGATTAGCATTCATGTTAAAATCTCAGTAAAATGGACAGTGCTTGGAAGACTACAAATGTTCTGCAAAAATTTTATAAGGAACATCATTTCTGATTATATACAAACCTATACATTTTTGGTTTTAATTCAGCATAACATATGGTGGAGTTATTTTAACAAAGGACACTTTTAAAGTATATCAACAAAACAAATACCAAACCAACAGAACATTTTAAATTAAACATTTTTATTTGGTCTATAGAAACATAATAGTTTTCTCTGCATTGAGCTAATTATTTATTAGGTTGAAATGATGAAAATTAACTGATGTTTAGAGTGAGGGGGTGAGGTGGATATTAATGCTGTTCAGAATATCATCCAATGTGAAGATGCTTTTTATGGGATTTATACTGTTGTTTAGAAACAACTACAGTCACAGTGCAATTTAGTTTCAGAATGAGGATTATGCATGTATATATAGCTTTGTTTTCTTAAAATGAAAAGCAACAAAATAAAACACAATTATCTAAAATATATATTTACCTAATAGAAATTAGATTTATTGCAATGATAATTTCCCTGAGTATAAAACAAACCTCAATCCTACTAGGTATTTTTAAATTTTCAGATGTTATTAATGATCCTATAGGATAATATGAAAATGATTTTCCTTTTTATTTAAACTTCTATGCAACTAATAGCTAATAGCAAATATTTATTGAGACTTCTGTGTGCCAGTACTGCTCTAAATACTTTTTTGACTAACTTCACATTTAATGTCCAATTTAATATTTGTAGACTACCTCATCAGGTAGATACCATTATCCTCTTTACAGGTGAAAAACAACCAAGACAGAGAGAGCTTAAATATGTTGCCTGAGATAACATATGTAGTGTTCCAAAGGCAGAATTTATAACAAGAGCTTATATTCTTAAACTCTAATAAGGTACAGTATGAAGGTGACTGTTCTGCAGATTTCTTATAAAAGTAAACCAAAAGTTAAGTATTAATTCTTAGTTATTAAATATACACTTATATGGCACATGCTAATTTCTGTTCTAAGAACTTCACATATATTAACCCATTTAATGCCAAGAGGTGAAAAGCACAGAGCTGGAATATACACCACCTTTATTTTGTAGGTAAGAATACTGCAGCCAGAGGAAGAGAAGCAAGATGCTAACTTTGATATCTGACGAATACTAGCATTATTGTATTACTTGTTTTATGATACACATAACTCAGAGTTGGGTTTTTTTTTTTTGAAACATCAGTTAATTACACACAGAGTGTGATATCCTTAAATCGGAGATAAGAAAATGCAGGATGTGAAAGATGCATTGTGAAGTTTCGTAAATACAGTAAATAGTAGGACCAATGCCTAAAACCCATGTGTTCATTTTCTAACTCTTAATGATTTCTTCTAGGAGAGTTGTTAAATACCCCTATATGGTTGTTGAAACTTCTTTTCATAGCCATTTATAAAAGCCACACAATATGTCTAAAAGCGTGCTGGGCACTTGGAACACAAAGATAAAAATGTGCCTCTTTGCTTACAGATGGAGGAAACTGAATCCCCAGTTCATGCCTTTCCTATTTTCTTTTCTATTCAGTGTTTGTCTTGAACAAGAGTGTCTTGACTGATGTAATGAATTCTATTGCTACACTGCTTAAAGACCTAAAAATTTAATCACTGACAGAGACAAGGACTTATTCTTAAATTTTTAAAGTATTATCTGGAAGAATGTGAAGGTGCCACATATGTGTGGAAGAACATTTTACTTTACCTAGGGAGTTACTTGAAAGACTCACAGCTGGGGTGCAGGCTTACAGGCAGAATGGGACTTTATCTGGTAGGTAGAGTGATGATAGATATGGAGGAGTGATATAGAGAAAGTAAAAAAAATCAGTACAGTTGGCATATGGTAGACATAGAACAAAATGGGGGAACTGATATGGGTCAAGTTAAATTTTTCAGTAAATGCATGTTCTGCTTTCAGCATAATTCTAAGGACTGAGCATATAATAATAAAATGGAGAGAACTTACTCTCCTGTCTGGCAATGTCATAATGCAAGCAAATTAAAGAGGCATTGGAAGAAGACTTAGAAAATATTAGTGGACTAGAATAGAGCACCTAGAGCATTCTTCTGCTGTAATTGGTATTAAGAAAATATTAAAAAAATATTTTGCCACACTAATTTATCAATGCCTAGAGGACTACTTTGAACATTGAAAGACGAAAAGAAAGGTCTTTCTTTCTTTGTTTCTTAAATTTTTATTTAAATTCTAGTTAGTTGACATATAGCATAATATTGGTTTCAGAAGTAGAATTTAGTGACTCATCACTTACATTCTTTCTTTTTGTTTAAAATTGTCATTTCTGATTCAGGAGACTTTATCACTTAATAAACAGCTAATAAAGTAGCAAACTGCAGCAGGTATGACTCTAAACAAGAAGGAATATAAAAACCAAACAGCAGAGCTACAAATCATAATAATTAAATGTATGGCATCGTCTAGAGGGATTTTCCAGAAGCCCATAAAAAGAGAAAATCTCACAGCCAGGAAAGGGAGACAAGATTATAAGTAAGTGTAAGTAAAGGCAAACTATGGACAAAACTGCAAGGAAATAAAAGACCAAACTGAAAAAGAAAACTACTTTATGATATAAATGTAGAACATTTGGCTAAATGAGCAATACTCCATTAAAAGAAGGAAAAAAAAACTATTGAGTACTTTGTAAATATATCATCTTTGACAATCTCTTCCTAACCTTTTGAAATCTTTCCATAGTGGGATGCTTGGCTGGCTCAGTCAGTAGAGCATGTGGTTGTTGATCTAAGGGTCGCGAGTTTGAGCACCATGTTGGGGGTAGAGTTTACTTAAAAAAAAAAAAAGAAAGAAAGCTTTCCATATTGGTAAGTCCCTTTTATTAACCCCACATTATTTAGAAGGTCAGATCCTTTATTCTATTGCATTCAATCTTCACTGAACTGGATCTCAACAATCTGACTAGAGTCAATATCATATCAGAGAGGACCAGAAAAATTCCCTTTCTCTCTACACTTAACTTTCATATTTCTCCCCAACTAATATCTCCAAGAGACACTGGAAGAAAAGTAGTTTTTTTTTTCCTTCTTCCCAGAACTATCTTCTGTATAATACAAAGGGCCCATAATCAGAACCTGGATACTAGGAAAGTCCACAGTTGCCAGAGGGATCAGCTGCCACTGGAGGAAGGTACTGTTTCAGCTTATTTTGTGAGACACATGGCCAAGATCATCTTCACCAAAATACAGTGGTGTTTAATACTTTTCTTATTCAATGCAGTGCTAGAAAGACTCACATGTAACGAAGCTGATTTCCTACTTTCTATGTATAAAATTCAACACTGACTTGAACACATTTCTGTGCATTCTATCCTCCTCATCCCATTATTCATGAAGAGAGGAAGTTCTCTCACTTGTTCTCTTGGGGACTGATTTCCTTGCCTGTCTCCCTCCAATCATTCTCCACAGAGTAGCTAACGTCACCTTTGTTCTTTAATGCCATCTGATCATGGCACTCACTTGATTAAAAGCCCCATGAGTTAATTCATTATTTTCTGTAGAACAAAGTCCAAATACCTCAGGTACATTCTCAGACTTTTACCACCTAGTTGCTCTGGGACATCTTTCCTGATTTCCCAGGCACTAGCTTCCAGGATTGTATTCTTCTTTCTTATAAGGTGTACCACAGAGTTGTGTCATTTCTTGTTTCCCTCTATGCTCTTTGTTTCTGCCATTCTACTACTTTTTCCTTTTATTCATTCCCTTCTCTTATATTTAGCACTAATGGAATCCAAATAAATTGTTGTTAGGTGAGTGAGTGAATAAATGAATGAGTGAATGGACAGACCTGTCCCTCTGCCTGTGGTTTGGTACTGCATGCAGTCTTTAGTCCTTTCATATCTCTAGTTACTCAGCATAACTGGACTGGAAAGAGCTCTATTAAAATGGGAACATGTTGGGGGGAGTGCCTGGGTGGCTCAGTTGGTTAAGTGTCTGCCTTCGGCTCAGGTCACGATCTCCAGGGTCGTGGGACTGAGTCCTGCATCTGGCTCCCTGCTCAGTGGGGAGCCTGCTTCTCTCTCTCCCTTTGCTGCTCCCCCTACTTGTGCTCTCTCTCATGCTTTCTTTCTTCTCTTGTGCTCTCTCGTGCACACGCATTTTCTCTCTCAAATAAACCAATAAAATCTTTAAAAAAAATTGGAACATGTGGCCTCACATCCCAGTTTCATTCTTTATCTCACGAATGTTATATTCTTTGTCTCCTCGGGGCCTGCTTGCCAACCTAACAAATGAATGGTCTCCTAACAGGAGAGTTATAAGCATCAAATATGGTTAATGTATGCAGGAACTCTTGATAACTTAGGTAAATATGTCAATTTCTAAGATACCAGTGTTGATTATTCTGTTACTACTCTAAAACTGGTTGATCCTGATGTGATTTATGTGGCATGCTCAAAAATTTTTGTCACATGTAAGATAGCAGAAGTAGCCAGCTTACCCAGCTCTATGCTAGCTTCTTCTACATGTGCTTTGTAATCACATATCCTAAAGTGACATCCTAAGTGAGAATCTCAACATGGGCTTGGAAGATGACAATAACTTAGAACCACATGTGCTTCAGTAGCAGTAAAACTGGGTGTTGAATCAGGCTTTAACAAATATAAATAATTTGGATAGATTAAAATGGAAACTAAAGGGCATTCCAGGTCACAAAAACTCTTAAATGAATCCTACCATTAGAAAAGAAAAGCCAGTGGAAAATTGGACAAACTCCATGTCTGTTATGGTGGCTTTCAAATTCCTTTCTTTGCTCTGTAGAACTGAGAGCATGAGATATTTATAAATACTGAAAATTTAGTAAAAAAAATATTTTCTTAGTATTGAAAAAGTGGTAGTAAGGGAATTATCTGTTTTGAATTAAAAATTACAGTTTTCATTATAAAATTTCAACAAGCTACCATGCTTCCCTTGCCCTTTATTCAGTTATCTGCAAGTGGTTAATTTTTTTAAAATTTTCTTTTATTATGTTATGTTAATCACCATACATTACATCATTAGTTTCTGATGTAGTGTTCCATGATTCACTGTTTGCGTATAACACCCAGTGCTCCATTCAGTACGTGCCCTCTTTATTTTAAGTCACAACAGCTCCGATTTAATTTCCTTTTTCCTCATTCCATTGATGACATATAGAATGTCTTTCTATAAAAGTGATTTTATATCTTCTATTGTAGCTGCCTCATACTATTATATAAGGTGATGCTAATTCTTAATGGATCTCTCTCCTTAGGTGAGTTGTTTTGTTTCTCCCTCCTATTTTGCCACCTATTGTATATTTTCTTTTGTCATTTTTTGAACAATCATTTAAAAATCATTTTGGATACCCATTGTTCCTTTTTTTTCCGTTTTCAGGGGAATTATAATGTTCAATGCTATAATTATAAGCTTTCATAAAGCCAAACACATATTTAGGTATTTGTGGCTGTTAATCATTTCCTTTTAAAGTTATGCTACATGGTTATTAGTTTCAAATTCTTAGTTCCCAAGTCTAGATTGTTGTCTTGGATTGGATTTTCTATGTTATAAGTTTAAAGTTGTCCACATAACTTATAAATCTTCTGTTTATTGCATATTCTAAAGAATTTATAACATGTTATAGAAATAATGAATTATTGAGGTAGACTATTTTATTATGCTCAATAATTGTAACTTTATCATTCATTGCCCATTTCCACTAAATTCTGAGAGGTGCTGCAAATCCTAGTTCCATCAAATATATATTAAAGTACTACTAGTATTTGCCAAACACTGCATTGATGGTAGTAACAGACCCAAAGAGAATCTCTACTCTCAAGTCTTATTATTTATTTATTTATTTATTTATTTATTTATTTTTCAAGTCTTATTATTTATTTAGAGGGCAAGTTATTCCACTTGCATGTGGTCTACAGTGAACACAAAATTTTTCCCAGGAGCCTATGATTGCTTTGCAAATTCTGTGAAGGCCTTATGTAGTCAAAAGGGATTCTGACTCTAATCTTGTTGGAGCCAATTTAAATAGCAGCTTTCTTCATTCAAAATACATAACTATTCTTCCACACTTCTAAATTGAGTTGATGATCTTACCATAGAAGAATAGATAGAATTTGGATATTTTGTATGGTTGAGTAGTTACAGAATGTATTCCAGGCAAATGAAAAAAACATGAACCCAGAAGCAGGATGGTGTGATTGCAAGGCAACAAAAAACCCATTGGCAAGAGTAGGGTGAACAAAAGGGTCAGGGAAAGGATTCAGAGGCAAATATGAAGAGAAATATAGGAAGGAAAGAAGGAATAGATTATGCTGAAAAGTTTGGGCAGAGGTATGACAGTAAAAGGACCTGGATGTTAAATCTCTTAATGGGCAGGTGTGATAGACAGACAGGCAGACCAGCTTGGAACTGTAACATTAACCTACCACGTTATGATGACAGTTTGGACTGAGGTTTGGAAGTGCCAGTGTAAAGGATTGACCAATGAGAGTTTTTTGTTTGTTTATTTCAGAAATAACAAATCTTAGTAGCTGTCTTGACAAAGGTTAAGGAGAAAGATGAATCAAAACAATTTTAAGATTTTAAGCCTGCTTAAACAAGAGTGATAATGACATACCTACAGACAAGGGTGCTGGGAAATATGTTTACCCAGAGTCTGGTTATAGTTGGAAGTGAATCAAATACGCATTCACTTTTTTCTTTCTTTTTAAGACACTTGCATTCTCTATTTTTATTTGTGGCCATTTTTCTTTCTGTCTTCTAAGCAGGACATCACTATATTAAATAAAAATAGCTATTGCTGACATTTATTAATTTATGTATTGTTCTAAGTGATTTATATATTTTGACTTGATTTATCCTCTCATCACTCTATAAGATAGTTACTAAATTATTATTAAAAAATTTTACAGAGAAGGAAACTGAAGTCCAGGTGGAAAAATGCCTTGACCAAGGTCACAAAGCTAATAAGTCCTGGGGACAGTTTTTGAAAGATTCTGCTCTCATCTACTGATACCTACAACTTCTCTCACCCCAAATACCCAGATTAGTATCACCAAGTTGCATTTACTCTACCTCTTTATGTTCTACATCCTTTTCTTTCTTAAGTATTATTCCATCATTCATAGCCTCTTCAATTTTTACTCATTTGTTACACCAGGCTCACAACTGATCTCCTATCCTTGAAATTTTTCCTAGTTTAATGAATCCTCTATATTGGAAAACTGATCATGCTCCACTATCACATTTAAAAACTTTCAATGGCATCCAATAACCTTTAATATGAAGTAAAAATAAGCATGTAAGTTAAGGCTATTTACAATCTGATGATTATATATATATATATACCTAACTTATTTTCTCCAAAACTCCCCTCAACAAATCTGCTTTCCAAGCAGAGACTCACTGCCACTCTGAGGTTGTGCATTTTTATATACTTCTTGGCTTTTGCATATACTAATTCAACGGAGTGGAAAATTTCCATGGCTAACTAGAAAACCACCAATCAACTTTTCATGCTTGTAAAACATGCTGTGTTTGAGCCAACAACTGTCTGAGCCTGATTTTGTTTTTGTTTTTAACATGCACTTGGATTCATGGTTGCCAAGCCATGCCTGTGCAATTGAGTGCAATGCATCAGTCCAGGAGTGAGGCTTTTGCACAACTTTAGTCTCCTGGCTTCATTTTTAGGAGTGAAGCCAGAATAATCTGCTCACATTCTTCGGCTCGTTTGTCTTCTTTGTGGTTCTCTTTATACTTAAATGTGTGATTTTTGCATGAGCTCCTGGTACCACTTGCAAAATCCCTTTGGCCTCAGACAGTTTTATAGGTCTCTAGGCTCTCCTCTCTAATCAAAATGTGCAAGTCTCCCATCTTTAGAGCTCTACTTTTGCTATGTAACTATAACTAGTGATATGTTAAGAAGAAGAACAAATCCAAGCTACTGAATATATTAGAAAATCTGCTATTTCTTACAGTTTGATATCTGCTTAACTCATAATGGAGGGCTCTTTGATAAGGCCTTTGTGGACTTAAGATAATACCAGTAAATACAGTCATTTTGCTCAACTGCAGCAAAGATGTGCAGGGTAACATTTGTTGTGGTTTAATGTTAGTAGGTAAACAGGTAATATGCTGCTTTTAGATAAAGCAAGCTTAAAAATGAGGTGATAGAGAAGTTCACATGGAGTGAAATAATTTGCTATGATGAAAATAAATTGAATAAGATGAAAATAAATAAATTTGTTAGTTACATTCAATCATATTTTTTTCTTTTTTCCCCAGAACATCCTATATAAAATACTGTGTATGAGTTTCCTTAATTTTTATGTAATTATAATTAAAATAAGTTGACACAAAAATCTAATGTTTATAATTTTTTCAAGTTTACAGTGGATGAAGATAAATATAAATAACCACATCCAATAGTTTCCTTTGAAGTTTTGCGTGAGAAGATACATTAGCCATAATGTAAAATTATATTCAAAGCTGAATCTCTGGAGAACATAGGCAAGGACCGAATGTTGAAAGTTATCATATCCTTTGATAATTGTACAATTTACACAATTTGGAATTAAGTTGTCTATCACTTTAAGATAAAAACTCAATTCCACATATATTTTGGCATAATAATTTAAATTATCATTCATATTTGGCCTCACAGCATTATCAGTAAATTTCATTTTGTAATTTATCTTTTTCAGATCATCGTTGTCATCAAAAAGAGAAACCTACTCATACCAGCTCAAGTAAAATAGAACTTAGTAAAGATCTACTAAAACCCAGGAAAAGCTGAGTAGTGAGGCATAAGGTGGAGGAAATAAGGGTGGCCCTTGAGACCCTGGCAGGAAAAGACCCTGGACTATGGACTTAGTATCTCCTCCTGCAATCCTCTGCTCTTTGGTTTTTATCCACCTTCTCTACTTAATGGAGGTCAACTCCAGTTTCAACCCAGCATACTTTTCAGTTTAAATATCTATCATCATCTCACCAATTAGACTATTTTTTCTTAATTCTTGTGGGTCAACAACAAGAAAATGGCTTTGTTGGCTTTAAATTCAGCAATCAGTTCATGCAGCAGACTTGAGTTTCCTTAGGAAGAGGGTTTACAGTAATTATCTAGTGTTTTTAACATATTACTATTCTGAGCATGTTAATCTTATTATTTGGACTGTTCTTATATTATTTCACATATTCCTATGATTAATATTATTAATATTTTAAGTCCCAGATTGCTATGTATAAAAACATATTATGTAGTACAGAATTGGAAAAGTACCTTAATTTTATGATTTTTTAAAGTGGTCTTAATACCTACCTCTCACTGGTTGGGTTGCCTGGGAAGCAGATTCTTTATTTTCTTTTAAAGATTTATTTCTTTTTATTTTAGAGAGAGAGCGTGAGCATGTGGGCAGTGGGGAGGGGGACAGAAGGAGGAGAGAAGCAGACTCCCCGCTGAGCTTGAGCCCAATATTGGGCTCCATCTCAGGAACTCAGGTATCATGACCTGAGCTGACACTAAGAGCCAGATGCTCAACGGACTGAACCAGCCAGGTGACCCAGGGAAGCAGACCCTACGATGGAGATTTCTTTCAAAAATTGTAAATGGCAACCATTAAAGTTTCAAGTAATAAAAATCAATCCAAAAATTACATTTTTTCAGTGTTGAACTTATTTGTAATTTTAAGTAGTATATTTGATACCTGTATTACATAATTCTTTTTTTAAAGATTTTATTTATTTATTTGAGAGAGAGAGAATGCGAGATAGAAAGCACGAGAAGGAAGAGGGTCAGAGGGAGAAGCAGATTCCCTGCTGAGCAGGGAGCCCGATGCGGGACTCGATTCCCGGACTCCAGGATCATGACCTGAGCCGAAGGCAGTTGCTTAACCAACTGAGCCACCCAGGCGCCCACTGTATTACATAATTCTAGTAGTTGAATAATTTTGAATTAAATATCCCAAATAGCTTACATTCATGTAAAATAATTAAACTAAACACTCTAGATCTCTTCCATCTAATAGAACATTTGCAAAATTTTATTAATTTTGAGGCACCAGCATTTTCCTGCTTCATTGTAATTACTTATTTGCTCTTTGATAAGTCCCAGCAACAACAAATTTACATTTACCCTAGGTTCAACAAAATATCCATAATATAAATATGAAGCTGCATTTAAGCTAGTATTCATGCATTTGTTAAATTTAAAGATAGGCTTAGAATTTGTATGAAAATGATTTTATCTTTCCTTGTTAATCAATGTCTGATTTTAAAAAGTTTAATCACACATTCACATAATGTGCATTTCTCAGAAAAAGAATTACATAGATATGGCAAAACTGAACTGTGTCAATTAAATAACAATTGTTGTTTGAATATCTTCACCATGTATATAATAAGGGGCTGTGCTGTTAAGTTTATTATATTGATTAGCCCCAGATGCTATGTTTCAGGAAGTGAGTTTTCCTAGGAATGAGCTAGTGAACGAGGCATAAATATTTTTAAGTCGAAGCCAGAGTGAGGTGAATTTTTATTGCAGAACTTTAAATGGATTATTTTACATTCTTAGAGCATCCATCAGAAAGAAAACTGCATTAGAAAACCAATGTGATTGTGTCAAGATGATGGGACTAAATTGGCCATGGCAAGATTTTTGTCAGTGTTTTTGGCTGTTTTCATGATTGATTGCATAACATTGATTACGTTAACTGTGCAGAGCTCCAATTTGCTTATTAAGTTTGCTAAAATAATAGATTGACATTGGCAGAATTTCTTTTCATTTGAGTTGCTCAAGAAGAACTATTTCTCATTACTTTGGGACAATCTTAAAAACAAAACCTAACCTACCCTCCCTTAAATTCTAGATTAAATTCTAGATTTTAACTTTTTAATTATTCATTTAATTGTTGGAAATTTAGAAAAATCCAGCCATTAATATCCTATGATTGATAGAATTAAAAACAGTAGTGGATCATTAAGAACTTATATTATAAATAAGGAGTGAAATGATGACAGAATATCCTATTCTAAGAAAATAATGAGTAGCATAGTGACACGTTTGTTTCTAAACAATACTCAACATTAATGAACCAGGGGAATAAATGTCTACCCCATTTACCCTGTGGTATCTTGGGCTGTTAAATAGTGAAATAAGTTATGGCAACTGAAAATATTCAAGAACAGCAATAGATTATTTGTGTGGATCATACCTAAACACCAAAAAAAAAAAAAAGTGTATGGTTTCTTTCTGCAATGCAGTCCCCTATTCTATATGATATGTGATTATGATTTAGTGGAGGAAAAAGGTTCCAAGAATTTCCTCATCAAAAAAGATGAAAATAGGGGTGCCTGGGTGGCTCGGTTGGTTAAGCAACTGCCTTCGGCTCAGGTCATGATCCTGGAGTCCCGGGATCGAGCCCCGCATCGGGCTCCCTGCTCAGCAGGGAGTCTGCTTCTCCCTCTGACCCTCCTCCCTCTCGTGCTCTCTACCTCTCATTCTCTCTCAAATAAATAAATAAAACTTAAAAAAAAGATGAAAATATGCATCAGAGAAAGGTGGATTCCTGTTCATTGAATATGCCATTTTGGGAAAGGAGCAGACCTGATCCAGCCTCGATTTCTGGGCGCTGCTCTTAGATATCCAAACTTTGGAGAGGAAGAAGTTTTGATAAGTTTTAAGGAATTAATTCCAATAAACATCACTGGTCAATGCTAAGAAGATTGTGAGGATATATGTAAAGACCCAGGTCTCCAAGGTGCATGTGTGAAGTGACAAAAAGGATAAGAAGGCAAAAGTTCAACAGGGACTTCACCTGCCTTTTTACACCTCTCCCACATGAGACCATGAAAACCCTGATGTCAGAATGTCAAACTGCCAAAATGACTCTTGCACACGCTAGCTCTGGGACTTGGGCAAATTGTGTATGCCTTGTGCCTCAGTTTCCTCATCTGCAAAGTGGTGATCATATATAATACTTACAGAGTCGCCACAAGTATCAAGTGAGTTAATATGTGTTAAGTGTTTACAACAGTACTATGTAGACATTAGCTAACCTTACTATATCTATGCTTACTTTATGTTTGTGTTAATGGCCCTATGCAACAGGGGTGGGGTACAAGCATGAGTGGTGGGACTGAAGGTTTCAAAGTGGCAGAACCAGACATAGCCTCATCTTTTCAAGAGATTGACTTTTAATTCCTTCCGTGTTAACAATTCATTCTTTCAAAATCCTCCTTTGCTATTTATATATCTACTTTTCTAAGAAGAAAATGCAGATTTAAGTCTTACATTAGGAGGAAATCGATTTCAGGCAAAATTTTCCCTGTTGGCAGTTTTCTTTCATCCTGTGCAGAACTCGAGTAGGAAGACAGTAACATTAATTGATCTATCAACAGTCTTTGAAACAATGAAAACATCTACTATAATTAAAATTTAATAAGCTTTAAATAGATCTGTGATATTTCTACACCATAGGAATTAAAATTATTGCAAGCATAAAGATAGGTAGGAATATTCTTAGAGCAGACCAAAACATAATTTCTTATGGCATAAATCTGAGCTATTTTAGCCCCTTAAGCTGCATCGTAAGTTCTTGATGATCCACACTGTGTTTAGGTGAACTTAACTTGCCTCTTCTTGCCATAATAGGTCAGAACATAAATATCTTCTTAAGGTTGCTGATATTTTATTATCCTAAGCTTAAAAATTTAGATATTTCACACTGTCAAGATAAAACATATATGTTCTGTCAAAAGTTGAATTTTTCCTTTGTTGGATATTTTACTTAACTCAGTAGTCAATACAAAATAATTTTATAAAGTGAGCCAATTTCTTTAGGTACCTGTGGAAATATTTGGCAGTTAAATTATTCTGGCATGCATACTAGGCAGTTCAAAGACAGATAGTCCTTGGGATGTGTTTTCTAAGGCTGAGAAAACTGGCTTGATTTGAAAAAAAAATCCAGGTGAAATCATCCTTTCAAAGTTTTGTGCTATAAAACTCTAGGGGGTCTTCATCAAGGATTATTCATTCGTGGGTGAATCTGGTGATGCTTCTTGATAAAAATCTTGTTTTTAGGTGTTTATAAAATTCTTCCTGGGGAATCTAAATATTCCAGTTAATGTTAATACAGATTTTTCAGAAAAGGTTCAGTGGATTTATAGGTAACTCCCCCAGGCAAGTATTTGGGGTACAGGACACAGATTAAGGTTTCTACCTCTTAAAATGCATTGTCTAAACTGTTTGGCCACCAAACATTCACCTTAAAAAAGCAACAAGAGGCATTAAAAACATATTGCCTCTTGGCTTAAAGAATGACTTTGGCTTTGAATCATCAAAACTCTAGTCATATGTGAGAGAAAAAGTCAAGATCCTTGATATCTATCCCCTCCTGCATATGTGCTAAATTCTATCCTTATATCTGATTATATATCTGAAAAGCCACATGCTTGAAATTAATTACCTCCGTCCTCAGCATGATTATCATTCTTGATTTTGTAATTATTCTCTCACATTTTAGAGGAATTTTCTAAGATCAAGGTATTTGAAAATTATTCTTACATTTTAGGAAAACTCATCAATGACACTTTTGGGTGCTGGAGTATAACAAAAAAAACACGTAAGTGAAAAAATTAATGAAATATTACAAAAAAGTAAATTCTTACTTTTAATTATTCATATTGGTTAAAGCAATGTAATAATGTCCATTTAAAGCTAAATTTAAAAAAGTAGAAGTTTCTAATAAAGCAATGTAAAATAATTGAAAGAGCATTGCTGTAGGGTCAATAATTAGGGGTTCTTTTTCCAATGTTCAATTCTGGGTAACTCTTTGTATTTTGGGTCTCAGTTTACTCATCCTTAAAATAAGTTATTTATGGAAGAATGAGTTCTAATTTTGATCCAAGTCCTAAAATGATATTACTGAGGAAGAATGGTAACCACATGACTGGCATGATCTCTGTTTTTCCACGTATGCTTTCTCTTTAGGCTCAGGCTCAAGTGGTTGCTACATTTTTATAAAATTTAAGATCTTAGACCAGTGATTTTCAATCTTGTTGATTTCAGGACTCCCTTATGTTCTTAAAAATTATTGAGGACCCCAAAGAGCTTTTGTTTACATGGATTACATTTCACTGCATTAAAGCTTAAGTGATCACTAATGTTAAGTATCGCTCTCCAATTGCTAACTTGGCTCTCCTCCAAGCTTCTGGTCTCATCAGTTTTAGCATGATTGAGCTTGATCTTCAGAGAAAAAGAATTAATTTCCTTATCCTTAATCCTTCAGATTAAACACTGTGACCTCAGCGGCTCTTCTCATGCTAAAGCATGAGAACCTTTTTCTGGGTTATTCTCCAGCCAGATCTTTGCAACCTTCTCAAAACGGATCAATAAAATATCATTTCTTCTGACTCGCTTACATAACTCATATCTACCCTCCCCTGCTGGAAGAGGCTGGAAATTTTTGTTCAGGCAACTTGAAAAGAAAAAAAAAAAAAGGTTTTAAATCAGTTTTGTTTTTAAATTACAGAGATTTTAAATTACAGAAATTATCATTTTACAATTTGAGAGCTGTGGCAAGACCCTCATCTGATGCTTTTAAAATGGTTATGGTTATTCTTTCATCCTCAAATTTTAGATTTAAAAATGTTTTCCATACTTGTATGAAGGTTGAAGGCACTGTATTCCCTGAAACATTCAAATTCTATTCTGGAAGTAAATGATTCTTCATGACTTGCCTGCCTGACAATGTAGTTGATTGTTTCTTTTCTTTCTTTTTTTTTTAATTTAAATTCAATTAGCCAACATATAGCTGATTGTTTCTTAATGTGCACTTAGTGGTTGCAGATTCATAGACCTCTCTCTCGGGCTACTAAATCAGACTTCTCTCTTCTCAGAATTCTCTCAGAATTTCTCTCTCTGAAATTCTGTGTTCTTTAGAGTGTGGCATATACTTGTACTATAGTTCTTCTTTCCACTCATGGTTGCTAGGAAAAAAAACCTTCAATGGAATCCAATGGATTTGATGTGATTAGGAAAACATAGAGACTGCTCTCATGGCTGCATTAAAATAATAAGCAATTCCAGTTCTACAGGGTGCACACTAATGAATATAATATGATGTGAAATAATTTCCCTGTGGTGAAAGGGTATTTTGCAATCATATAAATCAAAAAGTTCTGAGTCTTTCTCAGAAGCAACTCTCTATCATACAAAATAATCATAAACAGATGGCTATTGTTCTGTTCTAGAATATACTAGAAAGTATATGTGATACTGGTAAAAATGCAAAGAACAAAAAGAACAGAAATATAACATTGCAAACTTTTTGTTAGTGTTACTTTTGGAACAACATGGGCAAGTAGAGAACCCATTCATGAAAATCGGTGCATATAATTCCCTCCTCCCACACACATTTTGATGAAAGCATTATTGTTTCCAATGAATACTGGGAATCAATTTTTTTTTCATTCATTTACTCTTTTATTCTCCAAAATGCTATAATGCATATTCAAATCTACCCAGTAGGAAATTTAGCCTAGCAGTAAATGACTGCATCCAGGTAGTGATAATTTGAAGATTGCTTTGAAGAAAAATGAAAGACAAATAAGTTCAAATTGCTAAATCTAAAAAGCATAAAAAATAAAATATAAAATAAAAAGCACAGAGGAGAGAATAACATACAATGATATAATATCTACATGAAATTTCATGGACAGGGTATTTTTCAATGAATATGTTCATGACTAATTTTCAGGTACCATATAACCTTTTCAAATCTTAATGAAAATGCACATTATCATGTATATCACATACATTGAAGAGCCATCCATAAGATGAAAGAGTGAAAATCTTAGCAAAAATGTTGATTTTCTTTTATAAAATGTGTTTCTTTCTAAAAACCTTTAGGAATATAAGACTGTTGAATCACAGATCTGTACCTCTGAAACAAATAATACATTATATGTTAAAAAGAAAAAAAAGAAGCTAGCAGGAGGGGAAGAATGAAGGGGGGGAAATCAGAGAGGGAGATGAACCATGAGAGACGATGGATTCTGAAAAACAAACTGAGGGTTCTAGAGGGGAGGGGGGTGGGGGGATGTGTTAGCCTGGTGATGGGTATTAAAGAGGGCACGTTCTGTATGGAGCACTGGGTGTTATATGCAAACAATGAATCATGGAACACTACATCAAAAACTAATGATGTAATGTATGGTGATTAACATAACATAATAAAAAAAATAATATCTCACACTGATCTTTATCTAGTGCCATTCTGAAAATTGTTTTTGCTGATATAACATACAAAATTCTTTTAAATTATAAAAGAATACTCATTCATGAATGCTTTTCTTTTAGTTCTTCCTTAAGAAGATGAAGGTACATGAAAAGATTATACAATACTTAAAAATACAGACTTTATAAAAAACAATTATTTTTATTTTTTTATGATTTTATTTATTTATTTGAGGGAGAGAGAGAGTAAGTAGGACCGGATAAGGGGCAGAGGGAGAAGCAGACTCCCGCTGAGGATGGAGCCCAATGTGGGGCTTGATGTGGGGCTCGATCCCACGACTGTGGGATCATGACCTGAGCTGACAGCAGACACTTAACCGACTGAGCCAGCCAAGTACCCCAAACAATTATTTTTAAAAATCAAACACCTCTGTACAAAATCTGATAACAAAGGTGACTATTAGTGCACTACACAAAAAGTAAATTGCTCTATATTTTATTATGTTTTAAAATAATAGGTCATATTTAATTTTTAAATATCTATATTTTAAGACGAGAATATTGGTCAGATATTTGGCCAAATCAAGGGAAAGTCATCCAATTTTCAATTTTGCCTTGTTCTCTTAATTTGTGAATCTTGAATGTGAATCACACATGTGTCAATGGAAATAAAGCCTTAAAGATCATTTATAAAATGTTTTAGACTTAGTGCCCACAGAATGAGGGCAGTCTCTGCATCCTAACAGCCATTTGACTTCCTACCCAGAGATATCTGAGTATTCAAGACATTCAGACCCCAACCTTCCTTAGGTGGTGCTTTGGCCTCATCTGTTCTGTCTTCCTTCTTTCCTGTTAAGACCTTTTTACATTATGAGTAGCAAAGATAAGGGACACTAATAATTGATTCTAAAGATCTGAACTATTATACAGTTGGCAAAAAGAATCCTATACAAATAAAAAATAATCTCTCTAAGCCAACAGTAATTATTTATATAAAATTATTTGCCTTGTCCAGTTAAGGTCATAATGTAGGTGAAACCCAAGATTCCATGAAACAAGAGAAAGCCACCACAACCGCATGTGTATATATAAATATAAAAAGCCTGAGCATGTGATCCAAATGGGGGAGTTCATAATACAAACTATATTTTTGGTTTGCTTCCTTCTTATTGGTCTGTGACTGTGTCTCTCATGAGGAAATCTCAGGATGATCTAAGAATAAGAGTAGTGTACAACCAAAAGGGCCTGGGGGGATATATTACTTCTTCATGCTTTAGTTCAGTATATTTAGTGTGGTATATAACATATTTAGTTCAGTATATTTAGTGTGGTATATAACATATTTAGTTCAGTATATTTAGTGTGGTACATAACATATTTAGTTCAGTATATTTAGTGTGGTATATAACACATTTAGTTCAGTATATTTAGCGTGGTATATAACTGAGAATCCAATATGAGCCTATCACTGTGCAGTTTCTGCTTTTCAGCCACATTTATGTTGTATCCCTGATTGGAGATGGGAGGATATATATATGACTCTGGGTTCTAGACACTGTAGGATGGGACTTCTGCATTACTCAGAGCCCCTGACTTCTCCTGCACAGTCCCTCAGAGTAAAGGAGTTTTCTGAGAGGACAAGGAAGGCACATACACTAGATGGCTGCTGTTTGTCTGCCCAGTATCTGTTGTTCCTTATTCTCATAATAACATCTGAATTGTTTTTATAAATTAGCAATCAGATCCTAAATTTTGGAGGGTGTTAAGGTGTGTCACCTCTTCTGACCCCAGCTATGCAAATTAGATGGTAGCTTCCTAAAATTTGCATCTTTAGCTAAAGGACATATAAGCCAAGAAATGTTTGGAACATGCTCATGGGAATGGCAGCAGCTGAAGAAATCTTTATTAGTTCCTGCTAATCGTTCTTGATTTTTCTGAAAATTGTCCCTTCTGAAAACTCTTCAGTCTCTTTTCCTCAATATCCTTCTGTTAAAAGCATCCTTTCCTTCTGTGTACATGTGCGTGGTGGTTTACACATATGTACATACATATACACACATATGCATATATATGTACACATGTAATACATACATGCATTTTCTAAATTACCCAGAATTGAGTTCTACTGGTTATAACCAAGACCTGTATTTATAATGAAATTCTAATGAGTTAGAATGTATTTTACTCTCTAGGAGAGGAGACAATGCAAAACACCACCAGCAAATAATGCTCAGAAAGATAGGAGGGGGATTTGAAAAGGACAGTGACAGCCAAAGTAGGCAATAGATTTAAGAAGCAGGTGAGTATAAAGGTGAGTGAGGTTAAATGAAATGTGGATGAGTAAAGACCACTGATTTTAAGAATGAAGACGGTGATCCTTTAGAGAAAGTTGTGTAAGTTGATGCTCTGAGTGAAGGGGGAGGCAGCCATCTAGACTATCCCATACTGAGGTATGAAAGGAGAAGGAGGAAGTTAAGGAAAGGAAAGGAGAAAATCAGCAGCGTGGGGAAAAGGTAGGGCTAAAGAGTAGCATATAAGTGATCTACTTTAAGTAAATGAAAAGAAAAAAAAGGCAAAGGAAGGATTTAAAGATACTTAAAGATATGACAGGTCATAATAGAGCAAGTGAACAGAAGAGATTAACAGAATGCAAAAAAGATTAAAAGAGAAGAGAAGAAGAACAGGTGTAGGGATTTGCCTAGGAGAAGAATAAACACAGGGGTGAGAAAGTGCCAACAGCCTAGATTTACAGGTCTGTAAATTTTTAGAACATAAAGATTTTTGGTGTTCAAAGTAATCCAAAATGTTGTGTGAAATAATTCTAGAAAAGCAATAAAACACTCCTTTTCATGCACTCTCAATTGGTATACTTGCATGTGGTTTGTTAATTTTTTGTATTTTTTCTGAAAAATAAAGAAAGCTCTAAAATGCAATCGATGTGTAACTCTTAGTACTGTGTTACTTTGAAAAAAAATCTAAGTAGGAATGACCCAAATATCGCTACATAGTATACTTTTTTCTACATATACTTTCACAGAAATACTTTGATATAGTTTTACAATAAGGTGTTTATTAGTCTAAAACCTATTAGAAAATTCAATTTAACTTTAATTATAAAATAGCCAGGTAGACACTTTTATGATAGGTAATATAAAATTCATGAACGAGTACAAAATTAAATTAAAAATAGATTAGCTCTATGTGAGATGTTCTGTTCTCTACCCACAAAAATGTACAAATTGATAAAAGTGTCATTAACATACTGTTCTTTCCTTTATCAAAATATTTTATTGCTCTTCATTAAACAACTTACTTTTATATTTTAAACCTATTCTTCTATGAAAATAATTAAAAATGATAAACTATTATGTTATACTGGGAGAAAAGCATTAATTTATTTTTGAATTTTGAGACTTATAAACTGGTAGCATTTACTATGTGTATGACATAGACACAGCAGAAAATAAGAAAATATTTTCACTGTTTTTATAATAAATGGACAGATTTTAAGTAGGTAATGGGTAATGGATAGCTGATGGATCACTAATGAATAATACTAAAAATTCCTCAGGCCAAGGCAATCAAGGAAAGCTTGAAATCTTCATGGATATTTTATCTGAAGTATCAATATTATAGGATGTTTGCAGGAACAATTGAAAGATGTGTATTATAGGTGGATGGCAGATTGTGAGGAAAGGTATTAATTTAGTGAATACTGTAATCAACCTAAGTTTTTGGTATGCCTAAAGATTAAGAATTTTGATTAGCACCAAGGAAAATTATAATGGTGAGTGAGATTTACATCTTGTGGGCCATTAAGTCCAATGAGAAAGACTTTATTAGATACACAGATAGATAGATCATAGATAGATAATAGGTAGAAAGATAGATTTTATTCGTAATTGTAAAAAGAGAAACAATTAAGGTCTTAAAACAGAAAATAATGTGATTGCTGCTGTGCTTTAGAAAGAACATTCTTACAAGAAAGCATGGGATGACTGGACTGGAGGCAATTAGATCAAGAAGGGAGCCAACAGAGCAGAAAGAATTATGATGTATTTTAAAATATCTTTCATTGAGTCATTTCTCCCATCAATTTGCATAGAATTATTTCTATGATTAGTGTTTATCACATGAGAGCACAGCTCATTGTTTGAGCTCTCCTATTGATTGTGATCTCCTCTCTGACCAGGACAGTTCCGTATTCATGATTATGTCCCCTATATCTACCTCAGGAAAAGGTTAAACGAACATATAAACTCAAGCGTAGTGAAAATCAAGACTTCAAAAAGCCATAGGGGATGTTAGTTGTCTGTGTAAGATCATAAATTTCAATGCCAATTAGGAAGTTCAGGAGGAAACCAATAATAGGCGGTTCGAAAATTAGAAGACTACCATGGCCCCACCTAACTTGAGAGAATAAAGACCTTTCTTTTATCTATCCCAGACAGTTGAGGCATGGCCATGGGCCCAAGCATACCCTACAGAAATCTTCTGCACCAGAATTTAAATCTTGAGAGAATGCTACAAAGGCACAGGGCTTAAAATACTATTCATGGTGACTGCATTTTCACCAGTGTCTTGCTGTGGTAGGATACATAGTGACATTTCAAGAAAAGGTTTTGTTGAAATTTTTCTTTTTATTTGTCCTCTCTTGAAAAGGGTTGGTTCTCCAGAAATCCTGCAGGTTCTATGAGTAAATGTTTACTGAGTCAGGTTCAGTTTAATCCTGATTAGTAAAGCATTTTCACAACATTTATGATGAAATCTGTAGAGTGGACCTGATTGTCAAAGAAAGAGCTATAGAGAGAGGGGAATATGGGACTCAAACTCAGGACATAATGACATCAAAGAGGCTGGAGGATGAGAAAAACAGAAAAGGGAACACTGATTAGATAAGAAAAGCAGAAGTGTGGAAAGTTTTATTCACCAAAGCAAAGGAATGTCATAAATATCTGAGTTTCACAAATTCTGCCTTGTCCATTACAAATAAGTATAAGACAGCTCTGCCTTTTATTTATATTTACATAGTTTTTCTCTCCTGTAAGGGATTTGTCTCAAGAATCTATAGCTCAAGAGTCTACTAATACTGATTTTCCATCGTTTTTAGTTGAGTTAGTTACAGCCATGAAAATAAAACTCAAAAGCAAAATTGAAGTATAAATTAGTAATTAGCATAATACATTTTGACTACATATTTTGCTATAAGCATAAATGCAATATTTCTTCTTCAAATTTTATACATATTTAGAATAATTTTCCACTCTTTAGTTAATTAGTAAAATATAGTCTCAGTATGAATAAGAAGATATCTTGACTAAGTCTATATAGGTTGATTTATAAAACTAAATAGGAATGTTTTAAGTGTGTTAATGATTATGTATTTCATTTCAAATGTCTATTTGATTTTAAGTAAGCTCTTTATGCTCAATTCCTCAATTTTTTATAACAATCTGTTACGGAATTTTGCTATTAAATTTCAGGACCGTTAGTACTTTATGATCTCAATTGTCCCGTTTTAGCCACATGGGTATTTCTGTTGGAAATAGATGCTAATTTACATAATTGACAAGTGTCAGAGTTTATTTACATGTTTATATTCTTATGTATACATGTTACATGAGTGATATATACGTATTATCTGTATTTATGTTCATACATATTTTACCATATGTTTGCGTGTGAGTGATTACTTTCACTAGTGTATTCTAATAGATGTATTCTTCCAAATACAGAAATGCCCACATTATTGGAGAACCTCAACACTTTCCCAGAAAAGTCCACATAAACCAATTTGTATCATTATTAAAATTTCATTTCCTCTTTATGCTACAACCATGAAAAGATCTTACCTGGCAACACACACTTAGCCCTTTTCTATTTTCCAATGTTGCCTATGTTTCATTCATGTGTCCTCAATAGGTTATTACCTTTTCTTTCCAATCCACTCATTTCATTAACAAAGGCAAAAGTGTCCTACACAGCTGACCTCATTTCAAACTTTAACATGTTATTAACAATCATCTCATCTATGCTGTAAAGCTGATGTCTAATAACCTAAAAAAAATCCAAATTTCTGACACTGTCAGTTTAACAAAGTGACAAATTCCTAAAGGAATTATTGAAACTTCTCTTCTTTCCTTATAGATTTCTAGGAAATAAAGCCAAATGACTTTATATATAAAAAACAAGAACATTTACCTGGTAATGAAAGCACTGGGCTGGGGCAGAGCCCTGTCATACTCTTCTGTACTATGGCTGATCTCCATAATATAATCCAGCCCTGGATGAATCTTACTGGATTCTACTCACGGCATTTTCTGCTTTCTCATGTATGTTCTGCAGTATCTGTCCAGGTTTGATTTAATTTTGTGGATTGAAATGTATGAACCACATATGGGAAGAATTGTCTTTCAGGTTAAATTTTCACTCTTTTATGATATGATTATACATTAAAAAGTATATTTTATCTTTAAAAGTAGCCTTTAGTTGATAATCACATTTAAATGTAATCTAAAATCACTCTTGACCATAAATGGCTAAGGAAATATTTCATTAGGGAGGAGGTCCAATAAGGAGCTACTAGTCATATGAAACACTGGCACTTTGTTTAGCAAGTACTGAATGCAGAGCCTTCGGGGAGGGTGCACTTTTGTAAGAAGCTGTGATTCTGGGCAGGTGCCTGGGTCGGGAACAGCTGTGGCTGGACAGGGATGAGGAGAAACCTCTCACCCTCCAGCAGCAGAAGGAGGAGAGGCTCAGCTCTCGGAACATTAGGAAGGCCCAGCTGAGTGGCTATGTGTGGCCAAGATCCATCCAAGGGAAGGCTTGACAAGAGTGGTTCTGGAAGTGAGTGAGCACTGAGTGAATAAATACATAAAAAATACATAAACATGTATTTTCGTATGTGGGCAGTGTACATTTATCTTTGGGACAGAAGAATTTTAAAGCCAAAGGAGGACTTCTGGGAGATGTTGGGGTGAGGTTTTGGCTTTGGTGTGCAACATACACAAACTGGAAAACTGAGAACATAAATTCACATATGGCCTGCCTTCTCTTGTGCAACATAAACATGGGTGCTCATTTCAATTGATGATTCCCAGTTATAAGGAGTTTAAGAAAAATAATTTCATTTAAAGTCTACTTATAGGGAAAATACCACTATCCACCACATATTTAATCATATGTGAATCATGAGAATTCTTGAGGACAGTGTAAATTGAACAAGCCACACCACATTCTAACCCACTACTTCAAATCTTATGACCATGTTAAAAAGAACATAAACTTAGATTTGAAAAACAAAGAGGTGGGTGGGAAGAAATCTTAAAAGTCCAATATGCAGCCAGAGGAAGAGAATGTGCTCAAAGGAGGGCAGCTAGGTGGTGTTTAAAGACAAATTGAAGGTATCCTGTGGTCTTTTAAAAAACAAACTTGATAAACAATGTCTCAACTGGGTAAGTATGTAAAAGGTGGGGACTTAGGGGTCAGAGGCTGAGCAGGAATAACCTCTCCTCCACAACGTGCTCTGACTCTGACCTGAATTACTGTTTGCCTCACATGTTCAAGTCTTTTCATTTTCAAATATCCTTGATCTCTGAAGGTTAAAAATGTAAAGTACAATTTATAAATTTAAAAAAAGTCAAAGGAAAGCACAAAATATCATTAAGTGTATCTGAATGCTAAGTTCTCCAGACGACAGCAATGTGAAGTACACATTTAAAGATGAAAAGAAAATAGCTCAGTTATTTGGGTGATCAAAAGAATATCTGGATGATTGATTACATATTTAATAGTAGGAGACATTTATTTTGCTATGTGTTTTCAAAATAACAAAATGTCAGGGCATGACATGTAATTTTAGTTAAGGTTTATAAGTTTTTTTTTTTTTTTCTATAGGCGAAATGGTTAACAGTTTTAGCCTTTAGACAAGGCTATTTGAGCTTACGATTAAATCCTCTCAACATGAAGTTTTTGTTCACTAGTGATGGTTTTGCTCTATCTAGAAACTGATTACTTAAAACAGGTATATTCAGAGAATTAAAAATAAGAAAGACTATCTGTAAGAATCTCCAACTTTTAACAATAACCAGACTATGTGAGCCAGTTGGCTCCATTCTACCCCTTTTTACTCAACACTTGTCGCCCGATTGTCCTATTTTCATTTTGTCTTTTTTTTCTTATCAGCTTAGTTTCTGAAATGTATATTTAGAGTCATATAAGCCTCTCCAAAGCTATGTGATTGTAGAGTTTTCATTCATTTATTACTACTCTTCCACACGATTATCACAAACTTGGAAATTTCTGCATTTTCTTTTGGCCAGATACAGTGTATGGAGAACACGTCCTTAAAAAAAAAAAAAAAATTAGGATGGAAGACCACAACCCCAAAGTTGTGTTTTGGTTCTAAGGCTTTACTAAGGAGGGCAAAAGCTATTCTGTGTAAGATGAGAAGACAAATTTATTTGCTTCTTCACAGAGGATGGGGTACAATCTGAGGGAAAAAGAGGGAAAGGACCCAGGGAAATGAAGAGATAGTGTGAATAGGTCAAGTGAAAATCCATGAATGATTAGTATTCAAAATTCAGCTTAAAATGGTAGGATTTTTCTATTTGATGTTTATGATAATTTGATGAAAGCCCACCCATTGTTCTTTCTGAAATTTTTAGCAAACTATCCATTTAAAGAATTAAGCCAAAATTATGAGATTACATTTTTATCTAGTTAAATAAAGAGATTTCCATGACTTGATAGTGTTTTTGCTTATCTCCCCTTCTAGTATTTTTCTTTTGTTTTCTCATCTGTATTATTTAATTTTGCATCTTTATACTCTTTCCTTATCTTCCAGGAAACATGTTAAGAGAGATATGGAGCTAAAGATCACTTATAAAAGCTTAACTTTTCTTGGATATAACCATAACAGAGGCTTCTTCCAATTTATACATAGGAAATACATGATTTTGTCATATATATATATGTACATATACGTATATATACCCACACATACATATATAAAATCTCCGATTAATATTTTTGTCACAGTGACATTAATTTTTATTTTTTTTATTTTTTATTTTTTTAAAGATTTTATTTATTTATTTGAGAGAGAGAGAGAATGAGAGAGAGCACGAGAGGGAAGAGGGTCAGAGGGAGAAGCAGACTCCCCGCTGAGCAGGGAGCCCGATGCGGGACTCGATCCCGGGACTCCGGGATCATGACCTGAGCCGAAGGCAGTCGCTTAACCAACCGAGCCACCCAGGCGCCCCTGACATTAATTTTTAAAGAGTATAAAGTATTTATAAAATGGTTCCACATATATGCATTCAATAATATCATATTTAAATTCATTCAAAGTTAAAAATACTAGGATGAAAATTAAATAGATCTTAGCTATTTAAAGAAAATTATTTTTTCTAGATACTTAAAATTAGATGATGGCCAAATTACCTATTGACAATTTAATATGTGTTTTACCATAGGTATCACATTATTTTGTATGTATGCAATATACATAGGATCCTACATTTTAATAAAGTTTTAAGATTCTGGTTTTTAGAGTATCATCACGTCTGAAATTATATCCTACCCACTGACCATCTTTTGGAGGAAGGGATAAGAAGAAAATCTGGGAAGTAAAAGGTGAAAGTACATATAGTTATTCTTCAGTTTAGGTCTCTAAATGAATTGAAGGAATTAAATTACTTACATTATCAAGTATTTAATGGTCTACCTGGAACCTGAAGCCAAATTTCCCAATATCCAGACTTTGTCCCATTATTCTTTAGTATGCAGCCTTCTTAAAGCAAGGACAATACTGAGCTACATAATCATATTGACTAATTTACTCTTAAGTTCTAAGTGGCCAGAATATATTTTTATACCACATTCTATTCATAAGATATCAAGAAAGCAGATATCATGCTGGGGATCATAGTTTGAGAATACTTGGTTATCCTTTAAGTGAAGCAATTACACCAAAAAAAAAAAAAAACAAATGATAAAAACAAACAAACAAACAAAAAACTTTTCAAGTCTCTTTCACAAATTTGGAATGCTTTTGCCAGAGATAAGTGGAAACATGTAGATTAAAGAGAAATAAGTACAACAAGCCCAGGAGCCACATAAAATATAGAGATTTACTGAATATTTCAACAGTCAACAAATGATCTTATGTTTGAAACAGAAACACATTTAGGTGAGAGCTGCTGGGTTCAACATATGGCACGGCTCTATTGTCTGGTTTAAATAACAACCAAAAGGGGAATAGAAAATGGAAATGAGTAAGACAAAATGTAGTTGATATGTTAGGCCCAGGGGCCTTCTTATGTTCCTTTTTTATGCAATGATTTTAATAAAATAAGATGATGCCTGCAAGTCAATTTCTTCAAATAAAAAAATGCAATAGAAATTCTGAGGCATTTTTATTTCCCTGACTATATGTATTTGAAACAGTTTATCATTTATATAACTATTTCTGATATCTTGATACCTTAAAATGATGAGCTTTTAATTTTTTTTTAATTTTTAAAACTATGGGTAAAATTCAATGGAAGTAACTATGAAACAAATACTCAGGGTAATTTAAGAGGAGATTTGTTCATTAGTCTAAGATTTCCTTTCCATAAAAAATAAAAAAATAATAATAAAATACATATACAGTATTTAAGGAGAAACCAAGAACAAAAAATAAAAATTTCAGGGAATACAAAGTATTTTTATTTTGCAACACTTGACCTCTATCTCCAATAGAAGAGGTACAAATTCTTAAAATTTTAAATGTAATACAGGGGAAAAATAGAAAGATCACAAGGAGAGTACCAAGATACTGAAAGTAATATTTAGAACAAAACAGTTTGCCTCAAATTGAGAATTCTTTCATTAAGGCATCTTTAAGCAACACCAGGTTGTAGTGTATGTGTAGACATAAGCATGTATAAACTCACAGAACCACAGTCCTAGAGCCTGTAAAAAATTAGTCCATATTATAAAATATCAATTTAACAAAGCATCAATAATTTAAATGACTCTAAGGAAAAAAATCTTGAAAATATTTTTCTCAAGTATGAAAATTGGTTGCTGTATCTTTCATGCTCTTCTTTTTTTTTTTTAAAAAAAGACTTTATTGATTTATTTATCTGAGAGAGACAGAGAGAGAGAGAACACAAGCAGGGGGGAGGAGCAGAGGGTGAGGGATAAGCAGACTTTGTACTGGGTGTGGAACCCAACATGGGACTCAGTCCCATGACCCTGAGATCATGACCTGAGCCAAAACCAAGAGCCAAATACTTAACTGACTCTTTCATGGTCAGGTGCCCCTCTTTCATGGTCTTCTATGTTTTCATTTTCACCGCAAGTGTTCCTGTCTCATTCCTCCCAAAACCTCCTTCCCAAGATCAGCCAGCTACTAGGGACTTTTTGGTCTGCTCTTTTCAGTAACTACCTCCCTGTCTTTTCCATCTCTATACGCTCTTGCACCTCCTTTCGTGTCACAAGAAGCTACTGAATAGTCTTTTTTATGTCTCTTAATCCCATGGCTCCTCTTACTTCTCTCTCATGACCTCACCTACTCCTTAAAAGCCAATTGTCTCCTAGATTGTTCTACTCAGATGTTCCACAAGGACTCAAATTCATATACCAATATATAATCATTACCTTTCTCCTAGACTGTGTTTTGCTGTGAATTTCCTAATTTTCTTTATGGCAAAGATTTACTCAGTCATTCATGTCAAAAATCTGAAAGTCATTGATTTCCTTTTTACCTGTCTGGAAGTAACTTATCTTAAAAGTATCTGCTCCCACCCATCTCAGCTACCTTAGGGTCCTCAGCATTTCTCTCTTAATAATTATTCCTGGGTGACTTAATAAAAAAATAATTCCTGCCAGGTACCTTCATCTTACCTCTTTCAGTCCATTTATATACTGCCACTTATGTAGAACCTTCTAGAATACTAATCTGATCATGTTACAGTCTTGATGAAATTTTTAACATGTTTTCTCAAATCTGTTCTGCAGGTATTCATTGAAATTACACTAACAACAAGTCTGTCATCAGATATACAGGGAGATTTCTGTATTAAACAATAGGAAACAGTTTTCTATACTGCAATGCTTCTAAGAACTTTTAATATATTTTATGCTCTCTTTCAAAGTGCAAGATATATTATAGCACACAGAGTTTCTTGAAATTATTTTACCCTAAAAAACTTTCTGTTTTTGTTCAAATTTATTTGTTGTTCCATGGATACCACACAGAACCAGTGATCTTTAATATTGGCAAAAATTAGGTCAGGATTAAATCTGAACTTCTTTGTATGGCATAAAAGAGGACCAACAAAGTTGATGCCTACTTCTTTTTACTCTGCCTATTTATTTCATTCTGTGGTCTGACCACACCAAGCTTAGTAGTTCTCCAGATATGTCACATCTCTCTTTTTTCCCTTTGCTTAGAATGCTTGAATTCCTCCTAGCAGCCTCCTACATGCCTACCTATTATTAAATATCAACTGATGCACAATTATCATATCCTGATATCTGCACTCTCCAAGAAAAGATGTCATTATCTTGTTTATGTCATTTTCCCAGATTTGATTGTGGAATAAAAAACTGGATTAGTCATCTTTATAATTCACACAATGTAATGGAGTTCCAGGAACACTGACATTAAATAGATGTGTATCATTAAACAAACAATTGAACTTTAATTCAACATTTAATGGGCATTTCTTATGTGCCAGGTACTAGGAGGATTAGAAGATGAATGATACTTTTATTATAGAGTTAATTACAGTATCTAGTTAATAAGATTGTTATGGTGATTAAATGAATGAACATAAAGCATTTAAAACATAGCTTGACATATTATTAGTGCTGTATTAGGTTTTGTTAAAATAAAATAAACAAATGAATACTAGGACTCAGCTGTCAAGGAATTTATAAACCGAAAGCAGAAAGTAAATGTGTGGAGCTACTAATTATACCAGGGGGAACCTGACTACTATAAAAAGTTTTGAAATGTATGAGATACAGAAGATGGAGAAATAAATTCCAGCAGAAAGAACTGAGATGGAATCTCAGAATCCAATGCCAGGAGGAAGGAGGGAAGGAAGGAAGGAAAGAAGGAAGGAAGGAAGGAAGGAAGGAAGGAAGGAAGGAAGGAAGGAAGGAAGGAA